>NC_141088.1:41333568-41933568 GCF_041138505.1 Cibotium barometz
AGGCAGAGCCGAAGCCTGAAGAGAAGACAGACACAAAGCGGTCTGCAGAGGCCGAGCCAGGACCTAGTAGGGAGGTGAACAATGAATAACCTTAGTCTAATGAGGATGCCAAGGCTAGTGAGGATCCCAAGCTTGATGAAGATCCCAATCCTAATTTACCTGATGTAATGTAACCAACTCAATTTTAAGAATTGTTTCTGTTAGCTATTTTTGTCCCTTAACAATGATAATAAGTTTCAATCATATTCAGACTGATTATAATCATGTCAATAATGGTTCCAGACGCTAAGGAGCTTATCATCTTGGATGTTAATGGATTGCTGCTCAAAAGACAACCCAAGAGCTTTGGACCAAGTGCTAGAGGGAGTTATAAAGTCGAGGAAATGCATGTCATGCTAAGGCCTAAACTATATCAATTTATCAACTTTGTAACTAAGCACTTTAGATTGGCCATCTGGTCCTCAATGATGACGCATAATTTGAGGCCTCTTGTCATGCTAGTTTTGAGAGAATCTAAGATTGAGGAAACAGAATTGTATTTCATATATGACCAAAGGCATTGTTACATTGACCCAGGTGTTTTTCATCCCAAACAAACTTGGGGTCACCTTACTTATGGAGTGCTATGTGGATATCCAACACCCATATAATCCCACAAATACATTATTAATTGATGATACCCCTGAGAAGGCTATGTACAATCCCATTGGAACATGGATATCACCTCTTTCTTTTGAAGGTAATGCAGATGATGTTTATTTGGAAAAACAATTAATTCCATATTTAGATGGATTGTACAAATCAAAAGACTCTATACAAGATTATGTAATGAGAAATCCTTTCTTGTAATGTAATGTCTTCAACTGTTCTATTCTCACTCAGGTAATGTGTCTTGGAAAATAGTATACATTGTCTTGTTTTTTGAAAGTACTACATTCAAACAAAAGGCTCTTAATTAATTATGTCAAAAGAGTACATTCAAATTTGTAATGTCAATTAGGAGTTTCATTAACAAGATAGAATTGATTAATTATGTCAGAAGAGTATATTGGAGTGGGTATTGTCAAGTAGGAATGATCTTGACTGTGTTACCCAATTCTTTACATTCTATTAGTCGCTCCCTTCTAAGGAGGACCTTTCTTCCATTGTGAATGAAATTAAAGTGTGCCGGCATGTCTTGCAAGGATTCTTCGATAATATCCTTCCTTAGTTGTTGTAAATTGCATTTTCCTTGTATAGAAACAATTGTCACCAATGTTGAAGCTTCATCAATCACTTCAATGTCTATGACTTTGTCGTCCATTGCACTTGCGGCTTCCGGATCCATTGGTACCAACTCTCCATTGATGTAACGGGACCTCCTATACCAGAAGGGCAAGATAAAAGTACATAAGTTGCAATTTACTTACACAGAGACTACTCTCTGGTTTTTATGGCTAATCCAAAGTTTTAAAGCCTAAATATCTTCTTATTACATTGCTAAAGATTGTGGTTTAACCCCATGGCCTCATGGTTTGTGGAATCCTACCAATTTTATCCTCCAATACCCTGCAATTTGGCTATCCCAAAACAGTGAGTTTTCTCACTAAAACGTCTTATCATTGAAGGATTAATCCTTGATTAATTTTGATAATCATGCCCTCATCATATGAATCCTCTAATATAAAATATCTGAAGCCAAAGAAGAAATGAAAGAAGTAAAAAAAAATAAACCCAATAGATAAAAAGCCATGGTACTATCATCTTGTAAAAAGCCAGGGTTTTTTAGAGTTTTCGTCTTCTAAAATGCACCTCTACGGTGATGGGGGCTTTTAGTTTCTAGCTTTGCATATTAAATCAGTGTAAGGGTTTAGACACTACCCTTTGGCTTCCAAAGCCAAGAGTTAAGACCTTCCCAAAATGATGGCTACTACAACAAAAGTAGGTAAGTTTGAAGCGTATAGCTTTCATACATGGCAAACGAAGGTTAATTTTACTCTGATGAGAAAAGGGCTATGGGGTGTAGCAAATGGGAAAGAAAAAATCCCAAACACCAGGGTCGAGAAAAATTTATGGATTGGCAAGGATGAGAAAGCTTTGGCCATCATAGCCTTGGGACTAAGTGATACTTATATCCATCATATAGATGGATATAAGTGTAGATGGAAAGGATTCATACAATGAAGCTTTGAACTCCTTAGACACTCTCTTTGGAGCTTAATCAAACAACTCTAAAATTAGCATCCTAATTAAATTCCTTGAGTTAAAATTGAATTTAGGAGAGTCACTCTCAGCTCATGTGAATTACATGAAAAGTATTCTCACTCAACTGGCTGGGATCAAGAAGAATATTGAAGAAGATGTAATCATAGCCGTCCTTTTAAAACGTTTGCCACAAGAGGAGTATGGTAGCATAGTTACTACTCTCACTAACTTGCCCACAAGAGGAGTATGGTAACATAGTTACTACTCTCACTAACTTGCCCAGCACCAAAGCTTATGGATGTGGAAGCATCCCCCTCTTAAGCAAAGGCAAGGTATTACAGATGGTGCCTTTTTCAACAAAGGGAGCTATAAGAAGTCCAGCAAAAGGGTTCTCCAAAGGATCAAATCCAAAAGGGTTCTCCAAAGGATCAAATCCAAAGAAAGACTTCTCCAAGAAATCATGCAATTTTTATGGGAAACCAGGGCATGAATAATAAGAATGTTTCTTTAGAAAAACAAGGCTCAAAAATCTCTACTTGCAAGAACAACAGACAATTCAAGTGAAGAAGAAAAGGACGATAAAGAAGAATAGAGGCTAACTACATGAAGCGTGATTGGGTTTTTAAGACCATTTAGGGTATGCCTACGTGTAGTCACCCCTCTATCCTAAGCAAAATATAAACATAACTAGAATCCTAGCATCTGTCTCATCAGCTTCTAGCATTGTAAACCACAATGAGTTAACCTGCGAGCACTTGGATGGTCATCATAACCAGAGTTGTAAACATTGACTAGAGCTAGCATTGCTATCATAGTAGCCAATTGATATTTTGTTGAGGGAGCGTGTTGAAAACAATACACCAAAATATACATGACATTGGGGATAAGGGCATATGGTCCAAAGGTCTCTTTAGCCTTAGAAAATCTTTATAGACTACAGTTAGTAGTATCCAGTAGCATCTTTGGAGCATATTCTATGCACCTAGAGCAAGTGGAAGGGGATCTGTTTCTTGCATTGCAATTTAGGATTTTGGGTGCTCTCTTCAAGAACTTATTAGGGTTTTGCTTAGGGGTAAATCACACCCTAATCACTTGTACTCTAGCCTATACAAGAGGCTCTCAACTAATGCATGTGTACACAATATCCATTATCCCATCTCTTGTGTCATTATGCTGCCCATTTAGTTAATGATTTGATTAGCATTAATCTCTCTCTCATCTAGTTTGTTTTATGCTAATACAATGAGTATCATCATAATGTCTCTCCATCCACCCCTAATTCCAATATCTTGGAGTCTTGGAGATGGAGTTAAGCTTGAGGAGAAGTATTGAGATGTCAACCTCAACACGAGTTGACACTCATGATGTACCTAGGTGATCGTTCCACTTTTACACCACTAGCATCGGCTTTTCCCAATAGAGACAAGGAGCCTTTCAAGAATTGCAGAGGCACATTAGATGCAACCTCACCTCACCTCACCTCACCTCTCTTCAGTGCCTTCCATAGTAGACTCGATCCAAGAATAGGGTTGGGATAAAGATGGAGGCCACTTGTACTACTCTAAAGGCATTAGAGCAGTAAAGGGTGGAGTACAAATACCATGGAAGAGTTTCCTTTTGCTCCCAAGTGGGGGACAAAGTCTCCCAAGATTTCTTTGTAGCAAGTGGGGGACAAAGTCTCCCAAGGTTTCTTTGTAGCATCTGGCCTCTACTTCCATTATGAGTTGTGAGAGATTCTGGTCCATAAGAACATTTGATGGCCATTAGGGTGCTAGGGAGGCCCTCAAAAGGGCCCTCTAAGATAATTCTTGGAATTATTTTCTCATGCCACTGTGGAAATGTTTAGTAGGCTCATATCCTCTCATTTTGTCAAAAAGTCTCATTTCTTGTACATCCTTCCTCTTTTTTACATGTATCATGCATGATAACCAAAGCTCTTGAGGATTGCATTGGCATACGTGGGGCCAAAATAAGGGCCAAACTAATATCAAACCTGAGGTACATTTCAAGGCATTTTTCATGCCATGTACCTCACCAAGCCCAAGAGGACACACTACTATACTTTTTTAAATAGTATTCATGGTTGTAATATTATATACTCATTTGAGACCATAATCTTGACATGAAAAAATGGAAATAAAAGTGATCCGCTCATTGAGCTGGGCAAGGGAGGTCATGGATTCAATCATAACAATAGGTACAAATACTACCCACAATGTAGAAGAAATTTTGTTCCATATGTGCACATAAAACTTCAAATTTTTTGAGTCTTGATTTGAGCCTTATCCTGGTACAATTGGACGAAGGCTTGCCTTGCTCATTTGGTATGGGCTCCATAGTTATGGGGTGTAAGATTCCTCCCCCCAGCTTTTGAGGTATACAGGAGTAAGAATCTGCCTTTCTGATCTTATAATTATTCTCCTCTTTGAAATAAAAGAAAGATTTTGCTTTACCCTGTTTTGACCTAGAGAGAGAGAAAATGTCTAGAGGGCGGTAGTCCAAAATTGAGATATTTTTGGATAGAAAAATCCTCCAATGTGCAATTGGAATTAATTGGAAAGAGGTATAAAGGACCTAAGCCTAAGGGTCTAGATTTTCAGAAATTTTTGGATTATGGTCCAATTAAGGTTCCCATGGGCCAATAGGATCAATCCATGTGTAGGGAGGAGATAAATCCAATTTTTAAAATAAAGATACCCAAAAATGAGTAAATGCCCACATAAGATGAAGAGTTGACTATGTACAAGGTTTATTAGTAAAAAAACTATGAGTATTACTAAAAAAATGAGATATTTTGGGTATAATGATTCATTTTTGACACATGTGTAAGGAAAAGGGGTCCCTTCAAGGAGGCGCCTATTTCACATGTGTGGTGGAGTTTTAAACCCAAAAATATTGTGATATTTTTATCTCTCCTCTCTCTTGGATCAAACCAAATCAAAAGGGAACCAAACTAGGTCCAAATCTTGTCCAAATTCAACCAAACTGAACCTAGAAAATTCTAGAAATTAGTTGGACTTGGTTAGAGGCCTACTTATAAATAGATCCTTAGCCTTTGTAAAAAAATAGGAGAAATATACTATGCCAGTATTATGCTGAAATAATAATAATTTTTACTATCCTCTAAAAATCCTCTCCAAATTGAAGAAATTGGAGCTTCCCTCTCTCTTCAATCTTCCTTGGTGACTCCATCAACATACCAAACCAATTGATTGGTTGGGGGCCTCTACCCTGATCAAAGAATCAAGCAATTTGGAAGGTAAAGAGTGGATTATGATCTTTTTTCCATAATTTCTAAATGTTTCTCTCTTCTCAACCCCTCTCAAGCTTGAGAAGCTTAATTTGAATGGCTTTTGAATACTATTGAAGTTCTTTGATGTATTGTAATAAAGAAACACATAAATTTTTATTTTTGCTTAATTTTAATGGTTTTTAAGCATTTCTCTCTCTCCCCCAAAGAAAGGTCATTTCTATGACCTATTCTCAATCCAAATGAAGCTTCTCATAAAGCTAATCCAAAAGTAATTTTTATGCCTGTCTAATTGGAGGCCAAAAATAATGGCTTTTTAATGCTTTTATGCTATTTATTTCATAGAGAAATTATGAATCAATCCATAATTGGATAATGATCCAATTAGTGGTCATTCTAATCTTATAAAATTAAACTTCATTCTTTCAATTAAATTGAGAATTATCAGTAATAGCAATGGAGCTATGGTAAAATTTTAGCAAAATAAACACATAAAACATTTTCATTCATAATATGAAAAGAGGACTTCCTACCATATTCTAGGAATTATCATCCTAGATTAATTGAATGATTCTCATTGAAATCATGGAAAATTAATTATTATGTTTATGCTTAATTAATAAATTAGGAAAAAGAGAATTTTAGTAATTTATTTTTATGTTAAAAGAGTAATCCCCATGATAATGGAAATCCTTGTATTCCAAAGAATTAAGAGAAAAATTTGGAATTCTTAAAGCACATTTTTCCAACATAGAAAAGCACTTCAATGTAACAGAGTTCCCACGAAAGTATAATGGGAATCTGGTTTTTGAGTTTCCACCTCAGATGGAAAGGTTAAATCTATAGATGGTATAGAGCAAAAGTATGATGGGCACCTATGGAGGAGGCCTTCAACATCAAACGTGGCCATTAGCTGCATATTGAGAATAAGTTATTGTGTTGGAACTCTTCAATGCCATCGAATAACATGCCCTTATTTTATCAATAACAAGCAATACAACACCACTTATTTTAGAGGATCAATCCAGAGGAAGCCAACACTTGGACTACAAACAGAGGCTATGAACAATCGTTGCCAGCATATTGTGTGGGTACATGCAATTGCTATGTTTATTATGGTATGTCCCATGATGTATCTTTAACAAGGTTGATGATACACATTGGTGATCACAAACATCCCGTGCAAAACCAGGGACTTCAACGAGCAAGATAGATAAGACAAGAGAGCTGGTTGCAAATGTCTTGAGTGTGGATAAGAGTGCCCATCCAAGGAAGATTCAGATGACTATAGCCAAGGATTTAATCATGACTTATTTGATGAAGGACTTCGAGGAAGACAATACATAACAATTAGGCCAGCTTGGAGAGATGTGGAACTCACAAATTTTCTAGAGGAATTAATACCATTGGTTGAAAACCACAAGTATCGTGGTTTAATTGTGTTAAGTGAATTTTTGGCTTGAAGTTTGATTGTGTTAAATAGACTTTTGTTAGATTTCGAAGACTAGTCTCACAAGAGAAAGTAGCAAAGATGCCTACTAGTGAAGGATTTGATAGCTTGTTGCTTTTGAAGAAGTGGTGCATGTACTCTTTTTTTCATGGAAGTTGTTTCCCAGGCCAAGGTCACTCAGATGACATATGTTTTGTCTTTAAATGTCCACCAAGGGACCCGCATCGGGCATGGATTTAGTAAATCGCATGAGGCATAATGGTGACAGCGATTGAAGTAATCTTGGGTGCAATTTGATCACACACATAGAGTGATAAATTGGACTACCATGGCGGCTCACGTCTATGACCCAAGGTAGTAAGTTAAAAAAGGGTCAACCATGCCATCTTTATTGAATAACCATGGAGAAAGGTGTTTTGATATTGTTTTATGTATACAGTGTGTAGGAGCTCATGACTATAACAACTTATGAGATGAAAGAAGAGGATACAACAAGTCAAATTCTATTTTGGGAGTTGTTAAATAGAACCATGGAGGAATGTGGCTATGAGCGTGTTGATTTCCACGGCTTCATGGCAGATGAGGTAAGGGAAATTGGATGTCGGTCTGAACAGTCTACAATGGTGGGCCAAATAATAAAATGGAAGATCGAGAATGCTCCCATCTATTTCATTGGAAGCAATGCCTCCAATGACAAACTAAAAAGTATGTTAATAAAGACATTAGGACCTCAATGGAGTCTTCTTGGGCCCTTTTATTTGGCAGTTTAAGGGAGTCAAACCTTTTCTCTTAAGAAGAAACGTTTTCTAATTTGAAGCTTCAAAACGGCTACTTTATTTGAATTTGAATTTTGGAGGAAAAATGGAATTTAAAATCTAGCGGATAAAACCATATCATGTAACATATCTATGGAAAGCTCTTGATGCGGAGATCATGGATCTGTAATCTCCGCTCAAATCGGAGCTTATATGTAGAAGTTATGGAGGTCTGAAAATTGTAAAATTGCCCCCCTTCCTTTTTGGGGAAAAAGTGCACCCTTTGACCACTCTTACACCTCTCTTAATCACCAATGGTTTTTGCTTACATGGCGAGCTCCTATTTGTCAAAAAGTTAAATGTTTCCATAACCTCATGGCAAATTAAAGGGCCCAAAAAGACTCCATTGAGTTCCTAATGCTTGCAACAAGAGCACATAGCCATGTGTGAGAAGTGGCAAAATTGTAGAAATAAAGAAGAGGCTCTAGAACAAAGCCAGTCGATAAGAAACTCGTGGTGAGAAGGAGCGGTCAAGGATTCTCAAATCCCTGCCATGGATATTTGGATTTCTTGGTGGGAGGTTTGCATTGCACATTGGGGAAACTTAATTCATAGTGGTATGATACATAATGCAATTTGACTTGGATTTGGAAATATAATTGTTGGTTTTCTATTGTTAGTGAATTAATATCGAATTCTAGAATAAATGTCGTGCCTTCAGGTCCAAAAGAGTCCAATAGAAGAGGCAAACACACCACGAACAAACCTGGATGAAAGCATGCATGGGAGCTGGTTAGTCGGTGAAGGCTATAAGCACAAAATAACCCTATACGATGCTTGTTGTCGGACATGGCCAATGCACTGATGCAAAGTGCAAAACAATATGCATACATGATTGGAAGACATGTGGGTGATGGGCCTAACTTGGAAACATTGCTCAACACGGCTACGGCTAGAAAATCACCATCGACTGCCCAAGTGGCACATGTTATTTCATATTGTTGTTGCTAGCACTCCAATGTATGAGAAAGCTCGCCCATTGCATGGAGATAGAGAAACAATGCAATGAAAACGACATCACAATGTAGTGATTGATGTAGAAGATGTGATTGCCATCATGGAAAATAGAGACTGAAAACAAAGGGGTCGCAAGAATCTTGACTTCTCTACTCCGGACCATGGAAAAAGCAAGGGGTCTTCTAGAGATTTCTCCCATTACAATGCAATGGAAGCACCTTGTATTTTTGAATAAGAGGTCAATCATACATTCCAGGCCATATGTCAAACCCCACCCAAATCTAGGTTGAAATGTCTTGGATGGACAACAGAGAAGTTTAAAGGCAATCGTTATATCCAGAACTCATTAGAAGGAGTAGTGGCTTCTTCATTTTATGCTGAGAGACAACATCTTGGTCGGGATGGTTCAAAGGCACAATTTATCTGGTTCTGCAATGATGATGTTACCCACACTTGGCATCCAAATCACAATATAAATCATGTGCCCCCACTTCCTTTTGTTTGGCCTGTGCAAGTTGGAACAAGTATTATCCGTGCAGAGATACAGATGTTAGAAGTTTCTGGGTTTCACCTACAGAAAATAACTACTTCAATTCATGAGAGGCATGCAACTCCAAACCAAGGTGAAGAAGTCCAAGAATAGTGTACAACAAATACTGCGAGAAAGCCAAAGTGGAGACCATTCATTTCAAAAGATTCTCGCAAGAGAATAGAGACAGCTTGTCAAATGAACATTGTGCACATTGAAGAGTAGATCATTGTTCCTTTGAATCATTCAATCTTCCATGTGACCACAAGCAGCTTTGAGATGACATATGAGATCCATTTGACTAGCCAACCCAAGTGCAGTTGTCCAAATTTTCAAAAGAGGGAGAGTGGAAACAAGTCATATCTTGCTTGCAAGCATATTTATTACATCTTTCAGCATGTTCTGGGATTATCCCATAACGAGAATATGTTTGTCCACCAGCCATGTCTCTCTGGTACCGACCTAGAAATAGCCCTAAGTCAGATTAGAACCTTTCCTTAAAGTAGAATCTTTGGGGATCCTCTTCCAGCTAGCTTTGTTTACAAAGCTTGTCCTTGGGTTTCTTTTGGGATTTTGGTTGCAATCATTTTTTGTAGCCATGTTTAACTATTTTGTGTGACAGAATGAACGAGAATATATTTGTCCACCAGCCATGTGACTCTCGTACTGACCTATATGCAGCCCTGAGTTGGATTAGAACCTTTGCTTAATGTAGAACCTTTGGGGAACCTCTTGTAGCCCTCTTTGTTTACAAAGCTTGTCCTTGGATTTCTTTTGGGATTTTGATTGTAATCATTTTTTTGTGACCATGTTTAACTTTTTTGTGTGACAAAATGATGTGATAATGTATTGTATTATGATCGATGCATGTATATACTTTCAAATCATTCAAACTTTCCTTGAAGAAGCTCGTAAACATTAAAATTGTTAAAAAAATGTTGATGTTAAAAGCTACCCATCTTGATGCTGCTATCATAGTTATAGCTTTGAACAAAATGCTGAAGTTATAGTATGTGGTGTTTCCAATATTTATGTAATAGAATCACCATAGTGCATACCTTGCCTTTTTTAGGATTCTATAATTGTAATGGCAAGGTGTGCACTATGGTAATTCTAGTTATAACTTGTAAGGGAAGATATAATAACTTATAAGACCCCACTTGTAAGAGAAGTTATATAACAAGACAAGAAGATCTTAATAAAAATAAAAATCAAACAACTAATTTATAAGAACCATTGGATTCTAATAAACTCAAATAAATTCAATGGATGGGATTTGGTCAAGTTGAACAAACACTCAAAATCTAAAAATTTTAAATTTTTTTGCCCATCCTCACTATACTCTGCTTAGAGCAAGACTAATAAAGAGACTTCCTTCGACATTGAATTTATCTTCAAATTAAATAAAATGTAAAACAACAATCTTCATTTAAATTAGTGATCAAATAACTTCCCAATAATAAACTTTAAATAACACAAATAGAAAATATGATAAGCTAATAAATACCTTGGCACTTTAAGCACAATGTAGATCTCAGTTAATCAAGAAGTATCATAATATATAATAGGGATTAATTAGCTTCTTGATACTCTTTAATAATAATAATAATTAATATTATACTTAAAGGAAAATAATTATGGGTATAGCAATGCCGAGTGTAACCTATCGTGACTTTGTGCGATCATGATCAAATCCAACAGTTTAGGATGAAATTTAATAATTTTTAAACATGAAAAAATCAAATAATTACTCCTCTACCACCTGATTAACATGGCGAATGTGCAAGAGGTGAAGACAGCAAGGTGTTTCCAATATATTTGTATTATTCCTACCATATTGCACAGCCTTCCATTGGAAATATAGAATCTTGTCCCAAAATGTTTTGCAGTTACTAAAAAAAGCTTGCAAAATCCTAAAAATGGCAATTTAAGGCTCGCTAGGAAATGCTCACAAAAACATCACACTCGATCCAAACCAACAGTTAAAACATGGTTCCAAAAAGGAGAGGTGAAGGGTGAGATCCTGGAAAAACAGATCCCTATGGGATGCACATCTGAAGCTTTAATTGAGGCTTGTATTTTGCTAGGATATCACTTATCTTGCGATGAATCTTCTTTTGTATAAGAGTATGATAAATGGGATTTGGTGTGTAGCCTACTTAATGGTGACTCTTGCTGACGTTGTTAAGGGTTGACTGTGGGCATGGAAAGAAATTTATGCAAACCTTTCTTTTTCCTTTTATAATATATATATTATTGATTTAAAAAAAAGAGAGATTATATAACCCAACCTCAAATTTGTGTTATAAACAAGAAGAAACTTTGACAATAATCGAACTGCACCTTATAAGTTTGCTATGAAATAACAAGAGTGATTTTAGTAAGTGATTGAAATACAATCTCTACATTAAAGATCTCTACTTCAAAATCATCATCATATTCATGGAAGTGCATATGTATGACAACTTGGAGAGACAATAACTCCTGTGGCGTGGCTAAGCCTATAAGGAGATAGTGACAATAACTCCAGTGGCATGGCTAAGCCTATAAAGTGCCATTTCATCTATATAAACAATTCTCTCTCTCTCTCTCTCTCATATATGGAATGAGCTGAACATCAATCAACAAAACAAATGATCATACATGTCCCTGATGTTGCACAAGCTAGATAGACATCATCGACAAAGCTTTAAAAAGAGGAATTTAATTAGCACTTCTCATACATTCATTTTTTTATCCCTCTACTACACATCACATGTAAAGGTAGGAGCCTATAATATAAACACATATCACTCGAGACCACAAACATCGCGCCAGAGCGAGCCTTTCAACTATTTCTCAGCCCAGCAGACTTGGGCTCCGGCGGGGGCACTTTGGGGACGGCCTTCTCCATGGCCGCATTCACCTCGTCCACCTGGCGTTGTCGGGCAGGCGGAACCGTCGAAGGAAGCTGCCCTGCGCCCGCTCCACGCGGTGCCACCTGTCCAAGGAAGCCGTCTCCTCCTTCTTGCGCTCGCCGCTGATCTGCAGCACGCGCCCGTCTTCCACCTGCACCTTCACGTCCTCCTTGGCCAGACCTGCAGAGCGCACACACAGGGGAAGGGGGGGCGGTGAGCACACATGAGTAGTCAATTCAGATAAAGAGATTAATAAGGAGGATGTTCTTACCAGGCAGGTTGGCCTTGAAGATGTGGGAGTCCGAGGTCTCCTTCCAGTCCACCACCTGCGTATTGGCCACCGCAGCCACGTCCCTGGCGAAGCTGGGGTTCTCCGGGAAGCTGGGCGGAAGAGAAAGACGCGAAGGCGAGAGAATCGAAGAGGAGGGAGTCGAAGAAGGGGTCGACCTCGCCTGATCTGCTGCGGCCGAACAAATTAGAGAGGGCCATTTCTTCCTTCCTTCTACTTTTGTATGTGTAGCTGCTGTGAGGGCAGAAGAAGAAGAAGGAAGCAGAGAGAGAGAGAGAGAGAGAGAGAGAGAGAGAGAGTATATTAAATGTAGCAGAGAGAGAGAGAGAGGAGAGAGTATATTAACCATGATGCCTTGAGTCATATGTTGCTTCTTAGTATGTGGGTGGCACAACATGCACTCTCTCGTCCACGGAGCTTGAGAGAGATATTCCAATGCATGGGACGATAGTTTCACACCAATACTAGTCTTGTCTATCGAGTCTTCTTTTAATGGAGAGACAGCATGTGATTTCACGGGCCATGCTCTAGCCTTCCATTTCTCTCTCCCCGTCGAACCCTAGCATGGCGTAGCAATGCCCATCACCGTTCCACTCTACCTTGCTTGACTATGAGAGAAGCACTGCAAGGCTGTATAATTGGGATATTGTCTTCACTCTAATGTGGTTGCGGCCCATCACATTCAGGGGTTAATGTGGTTGCCTCTGAGTCTTGTTGAGCACTGTAAAGCCCCTAGTGCACCCCCCAACAGCCCTAAGTATTTTTTAAATTCTCATTTTTAGAAACTACTTCCCTATGTATTGTCTAGAAGCTTAATCAAATGTTCTAGACCACAAACACACTGAAAATTAATTGTATATGTATAGTGTACAACTACTAAGGAACCCACCCCATGAAAGATCCCTGTCCCCTCCGTGCAACGGATTCGGGGTTGCTAGCAGCGGAAGAAGCACTCCTTGTACAGTGCAAGTCCTCTCACTCGGGGCCTCACCCATAAAGAGACTAATCCCTCGGTTCTTCTAAAAAACGAACCCGGAAAAGCTTTCCTTGCCCATAAAGCACGGGCGATTCCTCCAGGATAAGTTTACTCTAACGTAGTCAAGGTCATTACTGACCAAACTGTTCTGACCGATGTAAGGTGAAAAAAAGAAGAAAGAACCACTGCCTTATAGCCCTTCACCTCCCAAACTTGGAAAATAACAACACAACGGAGGCACCACCAGCCACCAGCTGGAACACTTTTCACGGTTCACCACACCACCCACGCCAGAAAGACAGCACAAAACAAGGGCACCATAGACCAAAGTAAACACCCAGCAATTATATTCCCAGTCACAACACTTCATACAAGCTTCTCCCGACACAGAAGCCTTACTCACACAACCATAAAAAAAACACTCAGACCTGTCTCACTGCCGAGGATACACCACATCCTCAATCATCGTGAGCCTCTCGCCTGCCTGCTGTGCCAATCACACCAAAAAGAACCCGGCCACTCACTCTTCAGAAGGCGCCCCAGCAGCTAACCCTCAACTCTCTGCAGCCCATCACTTCTGTATGTGTCGCCAGCAGAGCAGCTACCCAAACATCTCTCACTCTCTCTCTCAGTGCTGATCCTCTGCTATCAGCTCACAACAAACCCACTTCCTCTGCCACTTCTCTGCAGTGCTACCGGCCCCACCAGCCAAGCAGCAACACCTGTCTCTATCTAGCTTCCACATCAAGCTCCTCTCACATCCAGCCCCTCCTCTTTGCTTGTCCACAGCCCTGTCTCCAGCACCTACCTGTGCTTCCACTTCCGGCTTCACCTAGCGGCCCACACCAGCCTTCACTGCTCTGCTCTTCAGTCGTGCATCCAGCCCTCTGCTTCTCTTCTTACGCGTGCCCTCTACACTCACCTGTCTCTTCAAAGGCGGCTCCCCTGTCTCTACACCAGCACGAACGGGCTTCTGGCTCCTCCACGCAGCGTTACCATCACACACGTCGGCGCCTTCTTTCATAAACCTGCGGCTGCGCTCCAGAACCTGCAGCTCTCCCAACAAACCCCTTGCGCACTCAGCGCTTCTTTAATGGCTACGCCTAGCTTGTCAATGCCAGAGCCACCTTCGACTGCACACGGCTACCTTTTCTTCACCCGGCCCGCCGACTCAACTTCTTCGCCAACCTTCTCTTCACGTGCTGGCGAAGCAGCGCTGGCATCCAAGCAAACAGCCATGTGGCCTCCAATAAATTGGCCACGTTTATATGTATTATTTTTATTTTTCTCCTCTCCTAATGGATGGCCACCCTCACGCCTTCCATTTCACACCAATGCTTTTGGCAACACTGGCCCTTTCTTTCCTAATTGCCCATGCCTCCACATACTCTTCAAATACAGCTTCGAGTGCCCATGGATACTTGGACACGCACACACTTCCAGAGCTGCCAAACAACTGATACCACTTGCAGCTAACCTTACTCCAAACAGGCCTGTACAAAGCCTGCAGCCAAACCATTCTCTCTGTACATCTGCCAAGGCGTTCCCGAGCAAAACTTTCACACAGGCCATGCATCCATATGTACACAAACCAAAAATATCTCTCAGAAAAACGCCTGACATACTTTGCCAACCCCCCCGTCTGCTAGAGCATTCATGCTCAGCATAGCAAAAGATAAAGTCAATAGCTATCCACCAGGATCAAAAGGAAACAACAACTCACCATCCCATTCCCCAACATCTGTGAAACACCATGGCTGCATCACTGCATACCAAACATCCACCATATGCATCACAAAATCATCCACGTCCACTTCACCCACAACAAACCTCCTCGTCTTCAAAACCTGTGGCATTGCAGCATCTAGCATCCCATCCATCAACATCAGTGAAGGCCAGGTTCTAGCATCTTGACCTTTATGCGCACAAAAATCCACATCCTTTCCAACAGCAGTATCTGCAAGCACTTCCAGCTCTTGTAAAATAGGCATCTCTTCACAACCATACAACTCAGCTGGTTCGGAATCCTTGTCATCCGTGGACTTTGCCTTTAGCATTTCAGCAACACGCAAAGAAGCCTTTGTTACACTCTCAACCATATCTGCATCCATATCTATCTCTGGCTCCTGCTCATCAAGGCTAGCAACTTCCCATATATCATCCTCAAGCACAATACTCACATCACAACGCTCTTCATTAGCCAAATCTTCATGCATACCTTCTTCAGTGTTGCCAACCCCCCTGGTATCATCGTCCAAAGACTCCCCAGCACATAATGCATAAAACGGAAAAACATCCACCTCATTCATCACAGGTACCATATCACCATCAAGCTATCCAAGAAAATCCATAATAATGGAATTTTCCTCCATGCTCTCCACATCCGCATCACAAGCCATCTTCACTTCATCAGAAGTCTCTACCCCATCCTCCTCCCTTGACTCAAGCAAAGAATCATCCTCAAAGCATTCGGTATCCAACTCCTCTTTCTTCTTATCATCAGCCAATCCCAAGGCATCATCCTCCTTACTTCCCTGTGCATGCATGTCATCCAGATCCGAATGCAAATGATCTCCAATAGAACCTTCCAAATCACTGTCATGAACAGCTATGACATCCCCATCCAAAGAAGAATCCACTGGCAACTCCTCATCTTCACTTTGCTCCTTCACCTGCTTTTCATCCACCTGCACCTGCTTTTCATCCACCTGCACCTGCTTTAAAGACTTTGAAAAAAAATCAGAAGGCATATAAAACATCCCCCTTTGCACCTGTATAGGCCTTTGAGGCTCCTGTCTAATCAAACTTTGCATAGAACTCTTATCCACCTCAACCAACTTTACATGCATATCCCTTGCAGACACAACACCTTCATACGGATAAATACCCATCTCCATCTGCTTCAAAACCTTGCCTTCCTTTTCCCTAGCAACCCTAACTGCATCATCAAATGACTTGGGATTCTTCAAGTCAACCCTGACCTTCAAATGGGGTAACAGACCATCAATAAACAAGCTCTTCTTCAGAAACATAGGAGGAATTCCCTGCTTCAATGTCATACACCACTTACCCCACAGACATGTAAATACCTTCACAAAATCGTCCAGTGATTGCCCATGAACCTGCTTCAAGACACTCAACTCCTGCCAAAGCACACTAGAATCCTCCACTTGCTGAAAACGCTCCAAAAGACCTTCTTTCAACCTGTCTAAGGTCAAAACACCAGCATCCTGTGCTTCAAAATCTTTAAGCCAGCTTCGGGCATCTCCCTTCAAGAAAATCTTTATCAGCTTCAGAACCTGCTCTTCATATGTAACATGATTGCTAATGCATGCCAACTCCATCTGCTCCAAAAAGTCAACCACATCTTCACCCTTCCTGCCCATGAAATTCAGGATAAGACCACATCATGACAACCTATAACAATCCCTGAGCTATCCTCAGTGGAACATACACCCTTCTAGGCAAAGAACAACACCAGAGCTCTCCTCAGTGGGGGCACCTGTAAGATTCCTCCCCAGCCTCTCAAAATGTCCAGCATATTCCCCTGTAATCAATTCCCTCTTCAAAAATATAAAGACCTTGTTTCTAACTGTTTTAACCTAGAGAGAGAAAATATTCTAGAGAGAGAATATTCAGATTTTGAATATTTTATGATAGAAAAATAACTCATTTTATTAAAATAAGTTCCCCTGAAACAGAAATTCAAAAAGAACTTTCCAATGTGCAATTAGAATTAGTTGAAAATGGATATGAAGGACCTTAGCCTAAGGGTCTAGATTTTTAGAAATTTTTGGATTATGGTCCAATTAAGGTTCCTATGGGCCAATATCATCAATCCATGTGTAGGGAGGAGATAAATCCTATTTGTAAAAGAAGATACCCAAAAATGAGTAAATGCTCACATAAGATAAAGAGTTGAAAATGTACAAGGTTTATTAGTAAAAAACTATGAGTAATATCAAAAAAATGAGATAAATTGAGTATCCAAAAATGAGTAAATGCTCACATAAGATGAAGAGTTGAAAATGTACAAGGTTTATTAGTAAAAAACTATGAGTAATATCAAAAGAATGAGATAAATTGAGTATCCAAAAATGAGTAAATGCTCACATAAGATGAAGAGTTGAAAATGTACAAGGTTTATTAGTAAAAAAACTATGAGCAATATTAAAAATATGAGATATTTTGGGTATAATCATTCTATTTTGACACATATGTAAGGAAGGGGAGTTCTTTAAGGAAGGGGAGTTCTTTAAAGGAGGTGCATATTTCACATGCTTGAATGAGTTTTAAACTCAAAAATAATGTGATATTTTTATCTCTCTCTCTTGAACCAAACCAAATCAAAATGGAACCAAACTGAATCAAAAAGTAACCAAACTAGATCCAAATCTAGTCCAAATTCAACCAAACTGAATTTGGAAAATTCTAGAATTCAGTTAGCTTTGGTTAGAGCTTCCCTCTCCTATAAAAAGAACATGAATCCTTTGAAAAAAGATATAGGAGAATTTTACTATTCTAGATCTATGCTGAAATAATGCTAATATTTACTATTCTCTAAAATTCTCTCCAATTTGTAAGAAATTGGAGCTTCCCTCTTTCTTCAATCTCCATTGGTGGCTCCTTTAACATACTAAACCAATTGATTGGTTGGGGGCCTCTACCGTGAACAAAGAATCAAGCAATTTGTAAGGTAAGTATGATGAATTTTGATCTTTTCTATAATTTCTCAATATTTCTCTCTTCTCAACCCCTCTCAAGCTTGAGAAGCTTAATTGGTATGGTTTTTGAATGCTATTAAAGCTAATTGATTAATGATAGTAAGAAATTACATAAATTTTCATTTATGTTTAATTCTAATGGTTTTTTCTCTCTCTCACTTAAGAAATAGTCATACTCATGACCCATTCTTAATCCAAATGAAGCTTTTCATAAAGCTTTTCCTTAATCCAAGATTAATCTATGCTTGAGAACAAATTAATAGTTTTTTTATCTATGCTTTTAGTTTATGATTATTTTTGATTTAATCTGTGAGATCCCTGGTCCCATCGAGCAACGGATTCGGGGTACTAGCAGCGGAAGTAGCACTTCTCGCGCGGGACAGGGGTCCAACACTCGGGGCCTCGCCCACGGATATCCGGACAAGAGACTAATCCGTCGGTTTGTCCAAAACCGAAACCGGAAAAACTTCCTTTACCCGGAAAGCACGGGCGATTCCACCAGGATAACTCTTTACTCTAACGTAGTCAAGATCATTACTGATGAAACTGATCTGACTGCACCTTTAACGGTACTTGGTCAAATCAAGGAAGAACTTGCACTTGGATCATTGGGATCAACGCTTTTTTCCCCATCAAGAGGCACAACCGTTGATTCCTATCCATAGAACAATTTCTATCCGGGATTTACTTCATCTATCGTAATAATAGAAATTAAATCTCGATTTACGGATCCATCAGTCCAGCCTAACCCCATCCGATCCCATGGGTTAGCCAACCGCCCAACCACTGTAGTGATGGGATCCAATTTTGGAATTTGGTTAGGTTTTGTCTCGGGTACCAAGGAAAAGAGTTCCAAGGCCCCCTAGCCGGAAGTTCATGCAAACATAGAACTAGCCACACCACTTACACACCCAATATGAAATTGCCTTTTTCTTAGCATCAACTAACTTTAAAACAATCCTTTAATGAAACCATAGTACCACTGATCATAATCTTCCAATTTATCCGGTTGATTCATAATTTTCCATCATTCCTTCATCAGAGTATCTATGGCATCATTGGCAACTAGAACGCTCACCACCTGTCCACACAGGGGGCCTTTTCAATAGTTCCTAGCCCATAATACTCTGCAATATAATCACTTATAAAAATCAAGATGGACTCTCGTTGAAGATCAGCAAGATCAACCAACAGATCCATATAAAGAGCCATGGACTCATCCATTGAAGACCAGCAAGGTCAATCAACCAGATCCATGCCCGGTTTCACAAAACAACTCTTACTCCTTGTTCCAATATCTTCCTCGACGCACGCGTGGGTATCCTGGGCGACCCAGAGCCCGAGCACCGTATGGTCAGCACCCTCTAGGATCCTTCGCAGGTGACCTAGCGCTTCACTCATAGGCCGCTTCCTTGGTCCCTCATCCACCGTACCGGAAGCTCACCATTTAAATCGAACCGAGGCTGGTCAAGACCTCGGTCGACCTTGCTACGCGAGACGTCCTCCATTGACTCTCCGTCAGCAGTTGCAACTTTAACAGTTAGGTCTTCATGACCTTAATCCACAAGATGGTCAAAATGCTTCCCCAGCATTCTTGACATAAAACAGTCATTTACAAACAGTCACAAAATACAGTTTCTAAATCAAACTCTCGTCTTTCCACATTATCCCTCCTTAGTCCACATTACTTATTCCACATTCCATTCAATGTGTACTCAGTCTCATCCATTTCCTCATATCGACGACACATTAATTCACATTCACATTCATACATCCACATTTACATGGATACATCCATTTTCACATCCTCATTTATACATCCACATCCCATATCCACATTCATACATACACATCCATATCCACATCCATACATCCACATTCACATCCACATCCACATTCACATCCTCATTTATACATCCACATCCACATCCATACATCCACATCTACATGCATACCTCCATTTTCACATCCTCATTTATACATCCACATCCCTTATCTACATTCATACATACACATCCATATCCACATCCATACATCCACATCCACATCCAGATTCATATTCACATCCATATATCCACATCTACATGCATACATCCATTATCACGTCCTCATTCATACATCCACATCCACATACATACATACATCCACATCCACATTCCCATTCACATCTATACATCCACATCTACATCCACATACATACATACATCCACATCTACATTCCCATTCACATCTATACATCCACATCTACATCCACATACATACATACATCCACATCCACATTCCCATTCACATCTATACATCCACATCTACATCCACATTCACATCTATGCATATACATCTTCATGCATACATCCATTTTCACATTCATACATCCACTTTCACATTCATACATCCATACTCCCATCTCCACATCCACACATCCACATACATACATCCATTTCCACATTCCCATTCATGTAACCCCATATGTCTTCACATCTAATCTTTTTACATCACATCCATTCTCGCCCTATCACAACCCATATACATCCTATTCTATCACATACACTTCTTACCTCATCCCATACACATCTTATCACATCCTATCACTTTTCATACGCATCTTATCAATTCTTATCACATTTCATACACCTCTTATCACATCTTATCACATTTCATATCTTAAAAAAAAAAAAAAAAGAGAATTCTTATATTTGATATAAGATTTCTCTACACATTTATTTATACATAAATTCCATTTAAGGAGACTAACACTTTCGAAATTAAAATCAATCTTTTATGCATCTTCTTATGCATAAATTCAGTTTGGTAGGAAATTACACTTTTAGAATAAAAGAATTTCTCTTATGCATCTAAGTTAAGCATAAAATCCATTTATGAGGAAAATCACACTTTTAGTATAAAAAGAATATCTTTTATGCATACCTATATGCATGAAATTCAATATGATAAAAGTAACACTCTTACAATAAAATAATCAACTTTTATGCATACCTCTATGCATGAAATTCAATTATGATAAAAGTCACACTTTTATAATAAAATAATCAACTCTTATGCATACTTCTATGCATGAAAATTAAAAATGATAAAATTAACACTTTTGATATAAAAAATTTTCTTTTATGCATACTTCTATGCATGAAAATTAAAAATGATAAAAGTAACATTTTTAATATAAAAAAAATTTCTTTTATGCATACTTCTATGCATGAAAATTAAAAATGATAAAAATAACACTTTTGATATAAAAATTTATCCATTATGCATACTTCTATGCATGAAATAAAAATGGTAAAAATAACACTTTTGATATAAAAATTTATCCATTATGCATACTTCTATGCATGAAATAAAAATGGTAAAAATAACACTTTTGATATAAAAATTTATCCGTTATGCATACTTCTATGCATGAAATAAAAATGGTAAAAATAACACTTTTGATATAAAAATTTATCCGTTATGCATACTTCTATGCATGAAATAAAAATGGTAAAAATAACACTTTTGATATAAAAATTTATCCGTTATGCATACTTCTATGCATGAAATAAAAATGGTAAAAATAACACTTTTGATATAAAAATTTATCCGTTATGCATACTTCTATGCATGAAATAAAAATGGTAAAAATAACACTTTTGATATAAAAATTTATCCGTTATGCATACTTCTATGCATGAAATAAAAATGGTAAAAATAACAGTTTTGATATAAAAATTTATCCGTTATGCATACTTCTATGCATGAAATAAAAATGGTAAAAATAACACTTTTGATATAAAAATTTATCCGTTATGCATACTTCTATGCATGAAATAAAAATGGTAAAAATAACACTTTTGATATAAAAATTTATCCGTTATGCATACTTCTATGCATGAAATAAAAATGGTAAAAATAACACTTTTGATATAAAAATTTATCCATTATGCATACTTCTATGCATGAAATAAAATTCAATTTCTCCATGATTGTAATGAAATTCTTTCAATTAATCTAGGATGATAATTCCTAGAATATGGTAGGAAGTCCTCTTTTTATGCTTTGAATGAGATTATTTTATGCATAATTTTTATAAAAATTTTGCCATAGCTCCGCTGCTATGACTGATAAATCTCAATTTTTCTAAGGGATAATGCTTATCATTAAGAAAATAATTAAAATAATCTCTAATTGGATTATTAATCCATAATGGATTGAATCATTAATATACATAAACTAAAAACATAAAAAAAAGCCATTAATTTGGCCTTAAGCATAGCTTAATCTTGGGTTAAGGAAAAGCTTTATGAAAAGCTTGATTTGGATTGAGAATGAGTCATGAGTATGACCATTTCTTGAGTGAGAGAGAGAATTTACATAAAAATCATTAGAATTTAAACATAAATGAAAATTAACTTCAATAGCATTATGTAACTCTTCACTACTATTCAAACTTCAATAGCATTTAAAAAAAACCATACCAATTAAACTTCTCAAGCTTGAGAGGGGTTGAGAAGAGAGAAACATTGAGAAATTATAGAAAGATCAATATTCACTAATTACCTTACAACTTGCTTGATTCTTTGTTCACGGTAGAGGCCCCCAACCAATCAATTGGTTAAGTATGCTGATGGAGCCACTAATGGGGATTGAAGAAAGAGGGAAGCTCCAAAAACTAGTGAATTATTAAATGAATTCACAGTTCTTGGCTTAGGTGGAGTAGAGTAACGATGCATAAACACTATCTATTTTTCAACAAGGGGGAGGCTTCTATTTATAGGAAAAATTGAGCTCCTAACCAAACAAACTGATTCTAGAATTTTCTAAATCAGTTTGGTCAATATTTGACCATTTTTAGGTCAGCTAAGCTAACTTTTTGGAACTAGACTTAAATGAGGAGAGAGGAGAGATGAAATATCTCAATTTTTATGAGTTTAAAACTCATTCAAGCATGTGAAATATGCACCTCCTTTAAAGAACTCTCTTTCCTTACATAAGTGTCATAATGGAATCATTTTAATATTGCTCATAGTTTTTTACTAATAAACCTTGTACATTTTCAACTCTTCATCTTATGTGAAATATGCACATCCTTTAAAGAACTCCCCTTCCTTACATATGTGTCATAATGGAATCATTTTAATATTGCTCATAGTTTTTTACTAATAAACCTTGTACATTTTCAACTCTTCATCTTATGTGAGCATTTAAGGGACTCCCCTTCCTTACATATGTGTCATAATAAAATCATTATTCCCAAAATATCTCATATTTTTAATATTGCTCATAGTTTTTTACTAATAAACCTTGTACATTTTCAACTCTTCACCTTATGTGAGCATTTACTCATTTTTGGGTATCTTCTTTTTTACAAATTGGATTTATCTACTCCCTACACATGGATTGATGCTATTGGCCCATAAGAACCTTAATTGGACCATAGTCTAAAGATTTTTGAAAATCTAGACCCTTAGACTAAGGTTCTTTATACCTATTTCCAATTAATTCCAATTGCACATTGGAAAATTCTTTTTGAATTTCCATTTCAGGGGAACTCATCTGAATTATAAGAGATATTTTTCTATCCAAAAATATTCAAAATCTGAATATTCTCTCTCTAGAATATTTTCTCTCTCTAGGCTAAAATAGTTAGAAACAAGGTCTTTATATTTCTGAAGAGGGGTTGATTACAGGGGAAGATACTAGACATCAAAAAGGGGTTGGGAGAGGAATCTTACATTCTACCCCACTTAAAAAACGCGAGATGTCCTCATCTCGTAGGTGGAGTATGATTTCTTTCATCACATCTTCTTCTTCTTCAATCACATTCAACTTTACGCCTTGGAAGTGGACGGTCGATTTTTCCCTGGTATTCTGCTGGAGTATGGATGACTTGAGAACTGTCGGTTAAGTCCTTGGTTTTTCAATTGCGGTAAAGATCTGCCCTTCTTTCCTCTTCTACTTCTTCTGAAATTGTGACTGCTCTGGCTGCTGCAGTCTGAGGTGGAATTCTTTCTCTTTGGTTGCCCCTGTTCTGGAAAGGAGTTCTAAGGTTGTTCTGGGTAGAGGTAGATGGTTGATTTGGAGTTCTTCTGGGGTTACCCTGGCTCTTGGGTGAGACGGACCCTGATTAGACTGGTATGAAGGAATTGGTCTCTGAATTCGGGGTCCTAGACTTCCCTGTCCCCTTGACATGGCAGGAGTTGGGCAGTCTTTTAACTGATGACCAAAACCTTGGCATCCAAAACACCGGTTCTCACTTCTGGGTTCATTGTTCTGCATCCTTAAAATAGATGGTCCTCCTGAGAAAGTATTTTGGGGGAAGGATCTTCCTTCACTTTGGAATCTTCTTGCATCTTGATTCTGAATCGGTCCTTGCTGCCTCTTTGGAGGTGGAAAGTTTGAAGTACCTTCCTGGGCTTGGAATCTTTTAAAGTTAGAGGGTGCAGGTTTTGGCGGGACCTTTACTACAAAGGCTTTGGCAAAATCCTTTGCCATTTTTACTGCTTCAGCCATGGACACTGGTTTGGCATTTTTGACCAGTGTGTCCAAAGGTTCATTCATTGCCCGAATGAACTTGGCCATGAGCTGTTCTTCATCTAGAGGTGGTGAGTATTTGAGTAGATGAGCAAAGGCCTGGTGATATTCTTCAATGGTTTTGTTCTCCTGCTTTAGTTCTAAAAATTCGTTCATTTTGTTTTCCAAAAATCCAGGGGGACAGAATCTCTTTCTCAAATAGGTTTTTAGGTCATTCCAAGATTGGGTATTTCTATTTAGACGGTTGGTGTCACAGTGGTTCCTCCATGCTACCCTGGCTGTTTCCACTATTTTCAACCGGCCAAGAGCTATTTTGCTTAGCTCATTATAACCTGTGACGTCAAAATACTCTTCCATGGCTTCCACCCATTTCTCCACACTCTCACCTAGGTTCTCCCCTTCTCCTTTGAAGGGTCCTGGTTGAGTCCTATGAAGAGCCTTGCAAACATCAGGATCAAGTTCGTTATCTTCAGTGACAGGGTCTGGCTGCTGACGGCTACGATTTCCTCGTCTCATGATTCTGTCAAAAATTTATATATTAGAGAGAATAGTTATAAGATTAGAGAGGAGATTCTTATTTTTGAATACCTCAAAAACTGGGGAGAATTCTTACATTCTACCCCACTTAAAAAAAAAGCGCGAGATGTCCTCATCTCGTAGGAAGAGAACAACTCTTTTTCTTAAGATCCAATTTTATTCTGGGGTTCCTTATATTCTGGTCAACCCAACAGAATACTGGGATAAATATCCCTTAGAACTTATCAACAATTCATTCAGATCATATCATTCATATCTTTAACATGATAATGGTCCATTAGACCGAAAAATTTCCTTCTGAACATTCCTCCACGGGAATTTTAGTCAAGTAAGTTCTCAATTTGTCATCCCTTAACTTGATCTAACGGTCAAGTATTAATAGTAGCAATCTGACAGCATAATCCACTAATATCATAGTGATTTGCTGAAATCATTATCATCATTCCAGTTATGAATATCATCACAGGGACTCGTCCCATTCATCCTCATTGAGGTTTCGCTCAGCTTATTACATTTCAACCAAATTTCAAGGATCATCATTTTTCAATCAGAATCCAATTCAATTCATCAATTCTCAAATAGAATTAAAAATCATATCAACCACATTCGAAATCATCCTCTGGATAGCATTAACGCTTATAATTTCAAGTCTTAGATTTACTCGTATATACTGTCAGTAAAGAGCTGCAGTATACTCTCGGTATATACGGGTAGTCACGGCCCTTGGAATTATAAGGTAAATACCATCATGTCTAGGCCTCAAGCAAGTCAGGGATTCTATATAATTGTGGTACTTCCATCTGAAGACCCAATTACCAAATTACGAATTTTAGTTTGAATATCAAATTGTATGACTTATATCACACAATTACAACCTTTTTGTGTTTCTTGATAAATTTTTGACATATTTGTCTTCTCAGTTGATCTTTATTAACCAAATGCTCTGATACCAACTGTGAGATCCCTGGTCCCATCGAGCAACGGATTAGGGGTACTAGCAGCGGAAGTAGCACTTCTTGTGCGGGACAGGGGTCCAACACTCGGGGCCTCGCCCACGGATATCCGGACAAGAGACTAATCCGTCGGTTTGTCCAAAACCGAAACCGGAAAAACTTCCTTTACCCGGAAAGCACGGGCGATTCCACCAGGATAACTCTTTACTCTAACGTAGTCAAGATCATTACTGATGAAACTGATCTGACTGCACCTTTAACGGTACTTGGTCAAATCAAGGAAGAACTTGCACTTGGATCATTGGGATCAACGCTTTTTTCCCCATCAAGAGGCACAACCGTTGATTCCTATCCATAGAACAATTTCTATCCGGGATTTACTTCATCTATCGTAATAATAGAAATTAAATCTCGATTTACGGATCCATCAGTCCAGCCTAACCCCATCCGATCCCATGGGTTAGCCAACCGCCCAACCACTGTAGTGATGGGATCCAATTTCGGAATTTGGTTAGGTTTTGTCCTGGGTACCAAGGAAAAGAGTTCCAAGGCCCCCTAGCCGGAAGTTCATGCAAACATAGAACTAGCCACACCACTTACACACCTAATATGAAATTGCCTTTTTCTTAGCATCAACTAACTTTAAAACAATCCTTTAATGAAACCATAGTACCACTGATCATAATCTTCCAATTTATCCGGTTGATTCATAATTTCCCATCATTCCTTCATCAGAGTATCTATGGCATCATTGGCAACTAGACATTAGGAACTCAATGGAGTCTTCTTGGGCCCTTTTATTTGGCAGTTTAAGGGAGTCAAACCTTTTCTCTTAAGAAGAAACGTTTTCTAATTAGAAGCTTCAAAACGGCTACTTTATTCGAATTTGAATTTTGGGGAGAAAATGGAATTTAAAATCTAGCGGATAAAACCATATCATGTAACATATCTATGGAAAGCTCTTGATGCGTAGATCACGGATCTGTAATCTCCGCTCAAATCGGAGCTTGTATGTAGAAGTTATGGAGGTCCGAAAATTGTAAAATTGCCCCCTCCCCTTTTTGGGGGAAAAAGTGCACCCTTTGACCACTCTTACACCTCTCTTACAAACCATTGGTTTTTGCTTACATGGCGGGCTCCTATTTGTCAAAAAGCTAAATGTTTCCATAACCTCATGGCAAATTAAAGGGCCCAAAAAGACTCCATTGAGTTCCTAATGACGCTCACCACCTGTCCACACAGGGGGCCTTTTCAATAGTTCCTAGCCCATAATACTCGGCAATATAATCACTTATAAAAATCAAGATGGACTCTCGTTGAAGATCAGCAAGATCAACCAACAGATCCATATAAAGAGCCATGGACTCATCCATTGAAGACCAGCAAGGTCAATCAACCAGATCCATGCCCGGTTTCACAAAACAACTCTTACTCCTTGTTCCAATATCTTCCTTGACGCACGCGTGGGTATCCTGGGCGACCCAGAGCCCGAGCACCGTATGGTCAGCACCCTCTAGGATCCTTCGCTCGTAGGTGACCTAGCGCTTCACTCATAGGCCGCTTCCTTGGTCCCTCATCCACCGTATCGGAAGCTCACCATTTAAATCGAACCGAGGCTGGTCAAGACCTCGGTCGACCTTGCTACGCGAGACGTCCTCCATTGACTCTCCGTCAGCAGTTGCAACTTTAACGGTTAGGTCTTCATGACCTTAATCCACAAGATGGTCAAAATGCTTCCCCAGCATTCTTGACATAAAACAGTCATTTACAAACAGTCACAAAATACAGTTTCTAAATCAAACTCTCGTCTTTCCACATTATCCCTCCTTAGTCCACATTACTTATTCCACATTCCATTCAATGTGTACTCAGTCTCATCCATTTCCTCATATCGACAACACATTAATTCACATTCACATTCATACATCCACATTTACATGGATACATCCATTTTCACATCCTCATTTATACATCCACATCCCATATCCACATTCATACATACACATCCATATCCACATCCATACATCCACATTCACATCCACATCCACATTCACATCCTCATTTATACATCCACATCCACATCCATACATCCACATCTACATGCATACCTCCATTTTCACATCCTCATTTATACATCCACATCCCTTATCTACATTCATACATACACATCCATATCCACATCCATACATCCACATCCACATCCAGATTCATATTCACATCCATATATCCACATCTACATGCATACATCCATTATCACGTCCTCATTCATACATCCACATCCACATACATACATACATCCACATCCACATTCCCATTCACATCTATACATCCACATCTACATCCACATACATACATACATCCACATCTACATTCCCATTCACATCTACATCCACATACATACATACATCCACATCCACATTCCCATTCACATCTATACATCCACATCTACATCCACATTCACATCTATGCATATACATCTTCATGCATACATCCATTTTCACATTCATACATCCACTTTCACATTCATACATCCATACTCCCATCTCCACATCCACACATCCACATACATACATCCATTTCCACATTCCCATTCATGTAACCCCATATGTCTTCACATCTAATCTTTTTACATCACATCCATTCTCGCCCTATCACAACCCATATACATCCTATTCTATCACATACACTTCTTACCTCATCCCATACACATCTTATCACATCCTATCACTTTCCATACGCATCTTATCAATTCTTATCACATTTCATACACCTCTTATCACATCTTATCACATTTCATATCTTAAAAAAAAAAAAAAAGAGAATTCTTATATTTGATATAAGATTTCTCTACACATTTATTTATACATAAATTCCATTTAAGGAGACTAACACTTTCGAAATTAAAATCAATCTTTTATGCATCTTCTTATGCATAAATTCAGTTTGGTAGGAAATTACACTTTTAGAATAAAAGAATTTCTCTTATGCATCTAAGTTAAGCATAAAATCCATTTATGAGGAAAATCACACTTTTAGTATAAAAAGAATATCTTTTATGCATACCTATATGCATGAAATTCAATATGATAAAAGTAACACTCTTACAATAAAATAATCAACTTTTATGCATACCTCTATGCATGAAATTCAATTATGATAAAAGTCACACTTTTATAATAAAATAATCAACTCTTATGCATACTTCTATGCATGAAAATTAAAAATGATAAAAGTAACACTTTTGATATAAAAAATTTTCTTTTATGCATACTTCTATGCATGAAAATTAAAAATGATAAAAGTAACATTTTTGATATAAAAAAAATTTCTTTTATGCATACTTCTATGCATGAAAATTAAAAATGATAAAAATAACACTTTTGATATAAAAATTTATCCATTATGCATACTTCTATGCATGAAATAAAAATGGTAAAAATAACACTTTTGATATAAAAATTTATCCATTATGCATACTTCTATGCATGAAATAAAAATGGTAAAAATAACACTTTTGATATAAAAATTTATCCATTATGCATACTTCTATGCATGAAATAAAAATGGTAAAAATAACACTTTTGATATAAAAATTTATCCATTATGCATACTTCTATGCATGAAATAAAAATGGTAAAAATAACACTTTTGATATAAAAATTTATCCATTATGCATACTTCTATGCATGAAATAAAAATGGTAAAAATAACACTTTTGATATAAAAATTTATCCATTATGTATACTTCTATGCATGAAATAAAAATGGTAAAAATAACACTTTTGATATAAAAATTTATCCATTATGCATACTTCTATGCATGAAATAAAAATAGTAAAAATAACACTTTTGATATAAAAATTTATCCATTATGCATACTTCTATGCATGAAATAAAAATGGTAAAAATAACACTTTTGATATAAAAATTTATCCATTATGCATACTTCTATGCATGAAATAAAAATGGTAAAAATAACACTTCTGATATAAAAATTTATCCATTATGCATACTTCTATGCATGAAATAAAATTCAATTTCTCCATGATTGTAATGAAATTCTTTCAATTAATCTAGGATGATAATTCCTAGAATATGGTAGGAAGTCCTCTTTTTATGCTTTGAATGAGATTATTTTATGCATAATTTTTATAAAAATTTTGCCATAGCTCCGCTGCTATGACTGATAAATCTCAATTTTTCTAAGGGATAATGCTTATCATTAAGGAAATAATTAAAATAATCTCTAATTGGATTATTAATCCATAATGGATTGAATCATTAATATACATAAACTAAAAACATAGAAAAAAGCCATTAATTTGGCCTTAAGCATAGCTTAATCTTGGGTTAAGGAAAAGCTTTATGAAAAGCTTGATTTGGATTGAGAATGGGTCATGAGTATGACCATTTCTTGAGTGAGAGAGAGAATTTACATAAAAATCATTAGAATTTAAACATAAATGAAAATTAACTTCAATAGCATTATGTAACTCTTCACTACTATTCAAACTTCAATAGCATTTAAAAAAAACCATACCAATTAAACTTCTCAAGCTTGAGAAGGGTTGAGAAGAGAGAAACATTGAGAAATTATAGAAAGATCAATATTCACTAATTACCTTACAACTTGCTTGATTCTTTGTTCACGGTAGAGGCCCCCAACCAATCAATTGGTTAAGTATGCTGATGGAGCCACTAATGGGGATTGAAGAAAGAGGGAAGCTCCAAAAACTAGTGAATTATTAAATGAATTCACAGTTCTTGGCTTAGGTGGAGTAGAGTAACGATGCATAAACACTATCTATTTTTCAACAAGGGGGAGGCTTCTATTTATATGAAAAATTGAGCTCCTAACCAAACAAACTGATTCTAGAATTTTCTAAATCAGTTTGGTCAATATTTGACCATTTTTAGGTCAGTTAAGCTAACTTTTTGAAACTAGACTTAAATGAGGAGAGAGGAGAGATGAAATATCTCAATTTTTATGAGTTTAAAACTCATTCAAGCATGTGAAATATGCACCTCCTTTAAAGAACTCTCTTTCCTTACATAAGTGTCATAATGGAATCATTTTAATATTGCTCATAGTTTTTTACTAATAAACCTTGTACATTTTCAACTCTTCATCTTATGTGAAATATGCACATCCTTTAAAGAACTCCCCTTCCTTACATATGTGTCATAATGGAATCATTTTAATATTGCTCATAGTTTTTTACTAATAAACCTTGTACATTTTCAACTCTTCATCTTATGTGAGCATTTAAGGGACTCCCCTTCCTTACATATGTGTCATAATAAAATCATTATTCCCAAAATATCTCATATTTTTAATATTGCTCATAGTTTTTTACTAATAAACCTTGTACATTTTCAACTCTTCACCTTATGTGAGCATTTACTCATTTTTGGGTATCTTCTTTTTTACAAATTGGATTTATCTACTCCCTACACATGGATTGATGCTATTGGCCCATAAGAACCTTAATTGGACCATAGTCTAAAGATTTCTGAAAATCTAGACCCTTAGACTAAGGTTCTTTATACCTATTTCCAATTAATTCCAATTGCACATTGGAAAATTCTATTTGAATTTCCGTTTCAGGGGAACTCATCTGAATTATAAGAGATATTTTTCTATCCAAAAATATTCAAAATCTGAATATTCTCTCTCTAGAATATTTTCTCTCTCTAGGCTAAAATAGTTAGAAACAAGGTCTTTATATTTCTGAAGAGGGGTTGATTACAGGGGAAGATACTAGACATCAAAAAGGGGTTGGGAGAGGAATCTTACATAATCCATTAAGGGTTAATGATCCAATTAGGGATCATTCTAATCATTCCCTTAAAGATAACCTATCTTTTAAAATAATTGAGATTTATTAGTTATAGTAGCGGAGCTATGGCAAAATTTTATAAAAATTTACACATAAAATAATTTCATTCAAAGCATGAAATTTACACATAAAATAATTTCATTCAAAGCATGAAAAGAGGATTTCCTACCATATTCTAGGAATTATCATCCTAGATTAATTGAAAGATATACATTGTAATCCTAGAGAAATTGATTTTTATATTATGCATAATTGAATTTCATGCATAGAGGTATGCATAAGAGATGAATATTTTATTATAAAAGAGTTACTTTTAGCATAATTGAATTTCATGCATAAAGGTATGCATAAGAGATGAATATTTTATTATAAAAGAGTTACTTTTAACATAATTGTATTTCATGCATAGAGGTATGCATAAGAGATGAGTTAGGATGTGATAAGATGAGTTAAGAAGTGATGGGATGTGTATGGGATGAGGTAAGAAGTGTATGTGATGGGATAAGATGAATATGGGTTGTGATAGGGTGAGAATATGGATGTAAATGTGGATGTGTATGTATGGATGTATGCATGTAGATGTGAGTGTGAATGTGGATGTATGGATGTAAATGAGGATGTCGATGTAGATACATGGATGGGATGTGGATGTATGCATGTAGATGTGAATGTAATCATATAGATGTGGATGTATGGATGTGAATGTACATGTAGATGTGGATGCATGAATGTGCATGTAGATGTGGATGTGAAAATAGATGCATGGATGTAGATGTGGATGTATGGATGTGGATGTGGATATATGTATGGATGTGAATATATGATATGTGATGTGAAGGAATCTGAAGTGATGAGATGGAAAATGATGTGATGAGATGAGTACACATATAACTGGAATGTGGAATAAGCAATGTGGATTGATGAGGGATAATGTGGAAAAATGAGAGTTAATATAGAAACTGTATTTTGTGATTGTTTGTAAATGCTGTTTGTAAATGACTGTTTTATGTCAAGAATGCTGGGAAAGCATTTTGACCATCTTGTGATTAAGGTCGTGGAGACCTAACTGATAAAGTTGCAACTGCTGACGGAGAGTCAATGGAGAACGTCTCGCGTAGCAAGGTCGGCCGAGGTCTTGACCAGCCTCGGTGCGATTAAAATGGTGAGCTTCCGGTACGGTGGATGAGGGGCCAAGGAAGCGGCCTATGAGTGAAGCGCTAGGTCACCTGCGAAGGATCCTAGAGGGTGCTGACCATACGGTGCTCGGGCTCTGGGTCGCCCAGGATACCCACGCGTGCGTTGAGGAAGATATTGGAACAAGGAGTAAGAGTTGTTTTCTGAAACCGGGCATGGATCTAGTTGACTGACCTTGCTGGTCCTCAAAAACGGATGAGTCCATGGCTCTTTATATGGATATGTTGGTTGATCTTGCTGATCTTCAACGAGAGTCCATCTTGATAAGTGATTATATTGCCGAGTATTATGGGCTAGGAACTATTGAAACGGCCCCTGAGTGGACAGGTGGTGAGCGTTCTAGTTGCCAATGATGCTATAGATACTCTGATGAAGGAATGATGGGAAATTAAGAATCAACCGGATAAATTGGAAGATGGTGATCAGTGATACTATGGTTTTATTAAAGGATTGTTTTAAAACTGGTTGAATCTGTGAAAAGGCAATTTCATATTGGGTGTGTAAGTGGTGTGACTAGTTTTATTTTTGCATGAACTTCCGGCTAGGGGGCCTTGGAACTCTTTTCCTTAGTACCCGGGACAAAACCTAACCAAATTCTTAATTGGATCCCATCACTACAGTGGTTGGGCGGTTGGCTAACCCATGGGACTGGATGGGGTTAGGCTGGACTGATGGATCCATAAATCGAGACTCAACTTTTATTATTACGATAGATAAAGTAAATCCCGGACAGTAATTGTTCTATGGATAGGAATCAACGGCTGTGCCTCTTGAATGGGGAAAAAAGCGTTGATCCCAATGATCCAAGTGCAAGTTTCTTCCTTGATCTGATCAAGTATCTTGAAGATGCAATTGGATCAGCTTGATCAGAAATGATCTTGACTACGTTAGAGTAAAAAAGTTTTCCTGGTGGAATCACCCGTGCTTTCCGTAAAAAGAAGTTTTTCCAGGTTCCGTTTTGGAACAACCGATGGATTAGTCTCTTATCCGGATATCCGTGGGTGAGGCCCCGAATTGTTGAGATATCGAGCTCGTCTAGTGAGGCGGTGGCCACTGATGACCCGCCTGGGGGATAGGCCCCACACTTACACCACTGGCATGGTTGGTGAGATCATGGGAGATATGCGGCCAGTGGGATGACAGGCTGTGTGACAGCCATTCTAGAGACTGGCATAGTTATAGCGCCAGCTCATTTAGTCGGGTTCACACTATAGAGAACCCGTGTATGTATTGGTTGAGTACCTTCCATATTAGTGTGTACTCTTATTCTTGTATATGGTGTGTTGAGTGTTGAGTAGAGAAGAAGAAGATTTTCAGCCTCTCACCTTGTGTGTTCTCTATTAGGGTTTTGTGAGTGTGTGTGTGTGCTTGCAAGAGCTCAAGCTCTCTTCCCCCCTGCATCTTTTCATGGTATCAGAGCCTGGTTCGTGCTAAGGGCTGAGCTGCAAGCAAGAGAACCACAAGAAGCGGTACGAGGGTAAGAGCTTCAACTACTCTTCCCTATTGTGTTGGTGACTACACCCTTGTCGGGAGCTCTACGGGAGGCACCGGCAAACGGTCTCTGATTGAGGAGCTTTCTTCGCGGGAGTAAAGCTACAGGGCAACTATACAGTCTTTTGGACTACAATTTCCGAGCCGAAAACACGTTTCGGGCGCGTCTGGACCTCCATTTTTCAGAAAGCAGGCGATTTCAAGCACTGCGGGTAAGTCATCGATTCTCTGTAGAACTCTGTTTTACGAACTGCAGGAAGACAGATTGACTTTGCAGACACTGTGTGTGCTGCAAAGAGGTCTACAGTTGCCATTGGGTGTATGTATGCACATTGAAGTCACTGTTGGTGACATTTGAGAGTACTACAGTACCGCTGTCCAGAAAATACAGCAGTTGTGCAGAAAAACTAGAGTGCAGTTTCAGGTAAAATTGTGTGTTTGGCAAGATGTCTAATGATGGCATAACACAGATTGTGGCTGAGAAGCTGGACAAGAATAACTTCCATGCTTGGAGGTTCAGGTTGACAAATTTTCTGATGGGAAAAGGCTATTGGGACTACATAGAAGGTGAGCATGAAGAGGCACCGGAGATACCGGATATAAATCCGACTGCTGCAGATGTGAAAGAGTTTAAAGACTGGAACCAAGGAGCCAGGAAGGTTATGTATTGGCTTTCCATTAGTATACAGGACACCATGATTGGGCACATTCAGGATGCCAAGTCCCCCAAGGAGGCGTGGGACACCTTGGTAAAGCTTTATGAAACAAATACCAAGGCTCGTAAGATACAGTTGAAGAATGAACTTCATACTGTGGAGAAAAAGAGCATGTCTGTGAATGACTATGCGCTGAAGATAAAGGGTATTGTGGAATCCCTTGCATCTATTGGTGTGTCAGTAGATGATGATGACAAGGTGGAAGTCTGTCTACGTGGTCTTGGGCCACAATACAAGGCGTTTAAGACGTCTATTCAGACTCGGGAAAACATTCCCAACTTTACAGATCTGGTGTCTATGCTGATTATCGAAGAGAAGAGCTTGGGTGAAGACCAACAGTCTTCACAAAGCAAAAACAGTTCAGAGCAATAGGCCTTCTACACAAGTTCAGGAAGAGGACGAGGAAGAGGAGGCCGTGGACGCGGTCAAGGAGGTGGCCGAATAGGTAATCAAAATTATGGCCAGCAGCAGCAGCAACAACAACAGTCCCAGAATCAACAACAACAACAACACGCAGGTGGAAGAGGCAAATTCAGAGGCAGGGGGAGTCAAAGAGGCCGTGGAAATTGGCAAAGGCAATACAATGATGCACGTGAATGCTATTATTGTGGTAAGCCTGGACATGTGCAGGCAGAATGTTATAAAAAGCAAGCTGACATGCAAAATGGGAAAGTGCAGCAAAACAACTATGCATCCTCAAGCAGAAATAATGAGGATAATGAGAGGTTGTTTGTTATGCAGCATGTCGTGAATGCCATGTCTGAAAATGTTGATGCAGCACAAAAAGATAATGTATGGTATGTGGATTCAGGCGCTTCGAACCACATGACGAGTCATGGGGAGTGGTTCAAGGAGATGAAAAACCCGGAAAGACCAGGTTTTGTGGAAACAGGGGATGACACTGCTCATCCAATTGCCCACGTTGGAGATGTGCCATTGTCTATGCAGGATGGCAAAGTGAAGTACCTTGCAGATGTACTTCATGTACCGAACATAACAAAGAATCTGGTTTCAGTTGGCCAGATGATTGAGCAGGGTTTGCAGGTTCGGTTTAACCCTGATGGATGTTATGTTGAAGATTTTAAAGACAAGTGCAGGTTGGTTGCAAAAGGCAACAGAGTGGGCAAAATGTTTACGTTGGATGTAGACATGCCTGAGATGAGTGCTGCGATGTTTGCAAATGGTTCAGGAATTGTTGCAGACACAGACATATGGCATAAAAGAATTGGACATGTGAATGTGCAGAGATTGAAGTCTATGCAAACAAAAGGAATTGTGACAGGGCTGCCAAAATTTAAAGTGGAAGGTATACAGAAAATCTGTGAAGCATGCCAATTTGGGAAGCAAACAAAGCATGTGTTTCCACGTAACAGATATGTGAGCAGAAATGCACTAGATGTTGTGCATTCAGATGTATGGGGTCCTACGAAGACCATATCTATGGGAGGCTGCAGGTACTATGTGACTTTCATTGATGACCACACAAGGAAAGTGTGGGTATATTTCATGAAGGAAAAGAGTGAGGTGTTCACTCACTTTCAGAATTTCAGAGTTTTGGTTGAAAAGCAAACAGGGAAATATGTCAAGTGCCTAAGGTCAGATGGAGGGGGAGAGTACTTCTCCAATGAGTTCTCTGAATATTTGAAGAAGAATGGTATTCGGAGACAATATACATGCAGATACACTCCGCAGCAAAATGGAGTTGCTGAGCGGAAAAACAGGCACATTGCTGAGATTGCGCGGGCATTGATGGAAGAGAAGAATATGCCGCATTGCTATTGGGCTGAGGCTGTTTCTACAGCAGTATACATCATGAACAGGACTCCAACTGCAGCCATACATGATGTAACTCCAGAGGAGAGGTTTACTGGCAGAAAACCAGATTTGTCTCATCTGAAAGTCTTTGGATGCATTGCATATGTGCATGTGCCAGATGAGCTGAGAACTAAGCTGGATCCAAAAGCTAAAAAATGTGTGTTTATAGGATACTCCCTTGAGCAAAAGGGATACAGGTGTTATAACCCTGCTACACGTGAGTTGAGGGTAAGCAGGGATGTTGTCTTTGATGAGATGAGCAGCTGGTATGCTGCTGAAAAAGAAGCTGTTGGGGCTGATGTTAGTGGAAGTGTGGTTGCACAGAATGCAGGTCAGCAATCACAATCTTTGAGTGGACCAGGAGAGTCCTCATCTAGTGGGTCTATTGATAGACCATGGAGTGGCAGGCTGCGTCATAATACCAGCCCTGCAAATGTGATTAGTACATCACGTAAAGGAAAAGAGAAAGTGGTTGAGCCCCTTGGTATGCCTGACATTTCTGCAGGGCATTCTCATGTTGATGGAGAGTCTAGTGGCTCAGATATGAGCCTTGATGAGGAGCTTGGGATCCCAGCTATGAGAACACCTGGTGTAAAGAAGGCTATGGAAGCCATGAATGAAAAGCTGCGAAGATCAGGGAGAGTGAAGAACCCTGTGCAGAGATTTACATATGATGGTTATGTGACACATCACTATGCATACATGGCAAAGGTTGTGCAGGTTGTAGAGCCCACATGTATTGATGAGGCTGTTGGAAATGTGTGTTGGGAGAAAGCTATGGATGAGGAGATGGATGCACTATATGGAAATGAAACTTGGGATTTAGTGCAATTGCCTGAAGGCAAGAAAGCCATTGGATGCAAGTGGGTGTACAAAGTTAAACATAACAGTGATGGAAGCATAAACAGGTACAAGGCTAGATTGGTAGCCAAAGGATATGCGCAGACATATGGGATTGATTATGAGGAAACTTTCAGCCCAGTTGCCAAGATGGCAACGGTGAGAGTTGTGATAGCAGTGGCTACGTCAAAGCAATGGTCTTTACATCAGATGGATGTAAAGAATGCATTCTTGCATGGGGATTTGCAAGAAGAGGTGTATATGTTGCAGCCACTTGGCTATGAGGATGTGGGTCACCCCGAGCATGTTTGCAGGTTGAAGAAAGCCTTGTATGGCTTAAAGCAAGCACCAAGAGCATGGTCTGACAAGATTTTTGAATATCTTGTCACTATTGGCTTTCATGTAGCCAATGCAGATTTCTCGCTGTATGTGAGACATGGTGATAGAGGAGTTGTGCTTGTTGTCATCTATGTAGATGACTTGATCATTACGGGGGACCATGATGCAGAGATCTTTGATGTAAAGATCTTGCTAAGACAGAAGTTTGAGATGAAGGATCTAGGGGAGCTCAGATATTTCTTGGGCATTGAGGTGATTAGGTCACCACATGGTATTGGATTACTGCAGAGACAGTATAGCTTGGACATGTTGTCCAAGTATGGTATGATAGGCTGTAAGCCTATTTCTGTGCCATTGGATCAGAATGGCAAGTTGAGTGCAGATTCAGGAGAGATCTTGGAGGATCCTACTATGTACAGACGCATAGTAGGAAGTTTGATCTACATGACGATCACCAGACCAGATTTGAGCTATGCTGTTGGGTTGGTGAGTCAGTTTATGCAGGTTCCACGGAAACCGCATTTGGATGCAGTGAGACGCATACTGAGATATGTGAAGTCTACTTTGCATTGTGGACTATTCTATGAGACTGGGACAGAGATATGTGTACATGGGTACATAGATGCTGATTGGGCTGGTAGTATCTCAGACAGAAGATCTACCAGTGGATTCATGTTTTCTTTGGGGAGTGCTGCTGTGACTTGGAGCAGCAAGAAGCAGCCTACGGTTGCTCTATCGAGTACAGAGGCCGAGTATAGAGGAGCTGCTATGGCAGCATGTGAGGTAGCTTGGTTGAGAAAGCTACTTGCAGATTTGGGTCTATCAGTGGATAGACAAGTTGTCATTTTCTGTGACAACATTAGCAGTATACAGTTGGCCAGGAACCCAGTCTTTCATGCTCGTACGAAGCACATAGAGGTCCACTACCACTTCGTCAGAGAGAAGGTCTTGGCAGGAGACCTTGACCTTGTTTATGTCAGCACAGAGGATCAGGTAGCTGACATCTTCACCAAAGCATTGGGTACAGAGAAGCTCCGCAGATTCAGGGCTTCGCTTGGTGTACATGAGATGGAGTTGAGCTCAAGGGGGAGTGTTGAGATATCGAGCTCGTCTAGTGAGGCGGTGGCCACTGATGACCCGCCTGGGGGATAGGCCCCACACTTACACCACTGGCATGGTTGGTGAGATCATGGGAGATATGCGGCCAGTGGGATGACAGGCTGTGTGACAGCCATTCTAGAGACTGGCATAGTTATAGCGCCAGCTCATTTAGTCGGGTTCACACTATAGAGAACCCGTGTATGTATTGGTTGAGTACCTTCCATATTAGTGTGTACTCTTATTCTTGTATATGGTGTGTTGAGTGTTGAGTAGAGAAGAAGAAGATTTTCAGCCTCTCACCTTGTGTGTTCTCTATTAGGGTTTTGTGAGTGTGTGTGTGTGCTTGCAAGAGCTCAAGCTCTCTTCCCCCCTGCATCTTTTCACGAATGTGGGACCCCTGTCCCGCGCGAGAAGTGCTACTTCCGCTGCCAGTATCCTGAATCCGTTGCTCGGTGGGAACAGGGATCTCACAGTTGTGGTATCAGAGCATTTGGTTAGTAAAGATCAACTGAGAAGCCAATTATGTCAGAAATTTATCAAGAAACACAAAAAGGTTGTAATTGTGTGATATAATTCATACAATTTGATATTCAAACTGAAATTCGTAATTTGGTAATTGGGTCTTCAGATGGAAATACCGCAATTATATAGAATCCCTAACTTGCTTGAGGCCTAGACATGATGGTATTTACCTTATAATTCCAAGGGCCGTGACTACTGTATATACCGAGAGTATAACTGTAGCTCTTTACTGACATTATATACGAGTAAATCTAAGACTTGAAATTATAAGCACTAATACTATCCAGATGATGATTTCGAATGTGATTGATATGATTTTTAATTCTGTTTGAGAATTGATGAATTGATTTGGATTCTGATTGAAAATTCTGATTGAAAAATGATGATTTCTGAAATTTAGTTGCAATATAATAACCTGAGCAAAACCACAATGAGGAGGAATGGGACGAGTCCCTGTGATGATATTCATAACTAGAATGATGATAATGAATTCACCAAATCACTATGAGATTAGTGGGTTGTGCTGTCAAATTGTTATTGTTAATACTTGACCGGTAGATCAAGTTAAGGGATGTCAAATTGAGAACTTGCTTGACTGAAATTTTCGTGGAGGAATGTTCAAAAGGAAACTTTTCGGTCTAATGGACCATTATCATGTTAAAGATATGAATGATATGATCTGAATAAATTGTTATTTAATGATGAGTTCTATATAAGGGATATTTATCCCAGTGTTCTGTTGGGTTGACCAGAATATAAGGAACCCCAGAAAAAAAATTGGATCTTAAGAAAAAGAGTTGTCCTCTACCTTGCGAGATGAGGACATCTCGCACTTTTTAAGTGGGATAGAGTGTAAGATTCCTCCCCAGCCTTCGAGGTATACAGGAGTAAGAATCTCCCTTTTTGATCTTATAATTATTCCCCCTCTAAAATAAAAGAAAAATTCTGTTTAAAAAAGGAAGGCCCTTTCCCTAGAATACTTCTCAGGAGTCACGGTTGTTTTAAGGATTCAGAACAATGAGTTCAGAAGTGAAAATCGGTGTTTTGGATACCAAGTTTTTTGTTTTCATTCGAGTACGGCCCAAAAGAAGTTCTTTATCTCTTGGGGAGTATAAGAAGTTATCCCCCAGATATTGTGAGCCTTATCTGAATTTAATGAAAGTAGGTGACTTAGCCTACAAGCTTCTTTTATCTCCTCATCTCAAAGTTCTTAATGCCTTCTATAGAAAATGTGCCAAACCCAAATCAAGGAAAGACGGTAAAACTTCAGTGGCAAGATACCATTGGCTTCTAAGTTACGCTAGCTCCTTCCTTTATATGAGTCGTAACTTTTACCTTTCGCTCACAGTAATCTTACTTCCATCGATCTCCCTTCTTCTTAATCTTCTTCATGGCTTGGCAACAGGAATTAGTTTTATCCATGATGATTTCTCACCTTCAAGACGCAAGCGAGTCTGTGAAGAAAGATTTTATAGAACAGTATAAGCGCTCACTTTTTCCTCACCTAGGAACTTCTGTAGCTCAGACTAAATGGCGGACCTATCAAGACATAACTAGGGTAACACCTTGGGGTCAGCAGCACTTTCGTAACAATGTCCGCTTGGCCATGGTTATTGAAGCCTTAGATTTGGGTCCCCGATACTACTGCGTCATGAGATCAAGGCATCTTGGGTTTTCTGAGCGGATCTTCTTACTGGCGTGTTTTCTTCCTCATTAGAAGATATGCCTTTACCCCGTTTTTGGCTTGCCTCTCAGAGGTCCTTTTGTTAGATCACCTCATACCACTGAGATAGGTGCGGCAATAACCAACAGAATTATTCCCATAGATGAGTTACCCTATACTTGTGCAGCTTGTGAGTACTGCTTTTGTGACCATATGATGGACGGGCTTATGGAAGTGTAAAGAGTCCTTCTATCTTTACTGTATATTTTCCGAGAATGAATAAAGTTTAAATCTTGTTCTTATCTTGAATCTCACTCTCCTTGAGACTTTTCTTGGTGGTAATCTTGATTAAAATTTTTTCTCTAAGTCTCATATTCGTGCATCTTGCGAAATTACCCCAGTTTGCGAGATGAGGACATCTCGCATTTTTCAAGTGGGAGTGAATGTAAGATTCCTCCCCAGCCTCTCAAAATGTCCAGCATATTCCCCTGTAATCAATTCCCTCTTCAGAAATATAAAGACCTTGTTTCTAACTGTTTTAACCTAGAGAGAGAATATTCAGATTTTGAATATTTTTGGATAGAAAAATAACTCATTTTATTAAAATAAGTTCCCCTGAAACATAAATTCAAAAAGAACTTTCCAATGTGCAATTAGAATTAATTGAAAATGGATATGAAGGACCTTAGCCTAAGGGTCTAGATTTTCAGAAATTTTTGGATTATGGTCCAATTAAGGTTCCTATGGGCCAATATCATCAATCCATGTGTAGGGAGGAGATAAATCCTATTTGTAAAAGAAGATACCCAAAAATGAGTAAATGCTCACATAAGATAAAGAGTTGAAAATGTACAAGGTTTATTAGTAAAAACTATGAGTAATATCAAAAAAATGAGATAAATTGAGTATCCAAAAATGAGTAAATGCTCACATAAGATGAAGAGTTGAAAATGTACAAGGTTTATTAGTAAAAAACTATGAGTAATATCAAAAGAATGAGATAAATTGAGTATCCAAAAATGAGTAAATGCTCACATAAGATGAAGAGTTGAAAATGTACAAGGTTTATTAGTAAAAAAACTATGAGCAATATTAAAAATATGAGATATTTTGGGTATAATCATTCTATTTTGACACATATGTAAGGAAGGGGAGTTCTTTAAAGGAGGTGCATATTTCACATGCTTCAATGAGTTTTAAACTCAAAAATAATGTGATATTTTTATCTCTCTCTCTTGAACCAAACCAAATCAAAATGGAACCAAACTGAATCAAAAAGTAACCAAACTAGGTCCAAATCTAGTCCAAATTCAACCAAACTGAATTTGGAAAATTCTAGAATTCAGTTAGCTTTGGTTAGAGCTTCCCTCTCCTATAAATAGAACATGAATCCTTTGAAAAAAGATATAGGAGAATTTTACTATTCTAGATCTATGCTGAAATAATGCTAATATTTACTATTCTCTAAAATTCTCTCCAATTTGTAAGAAATTGGAGCTTCCCTCTTTCTTCAATCTCCATTGGTAGCTCCTTCAACACACTAAACCAATTGATTGGTTGGGGGCCTCTACCGTGAACAAAGAATCAAGCAATTTGTAAGGTAGGTATGATGAATTTTTATCTTTTCTATAATTTCTCAATGTTTCTCTCTTCTCAACCCCTCTCAAGCTTGAGAAGCTTAATTGGTATGGTTTTTGAATGCTATTAAAGTTAATTGATTAATGATAGTAAGAAATTACATAAATTTCTATTTATGTTTAATTCTAATGGTTTTTTCTCTCTCTCACTTAAGAAATAGTCATACTCATGACCCATTCTTAATCCAAATGAAGCTTTTCATAAAGCTTTTCCTTAATCCAAGATTAATCTATGCTTGAGAACAAATTAATAGTTTTTTTATCTATGCTTTTAGTTTATGATTATTTTTTATTTAATCCATTAAGGGTTAATGATCCAATTAGGGATCATTCTAATCATTCCCTTAAAGATAACCTATCTTTTAAAATAATTGAGATTTATTAGTTATAGTAGCGGAGCTATGGCAAAATTTTATAAAAATTTACACATAAAATAATTTCATTCAAAGCATGAAAAGAGGATTTCCTACCATATTCTAGGAATTATCATCCTAGATTAATTGAAAGATATACATTGTAATCCTAGAGAAATTGATTTTTATATTATGCATAATTGAATTTCATGCATAGAGGTATGCATAAGAGATGAATATTTTATTATAAAAGAGTTACTTTTAGCATAATTGAATTTCATGCATAGAGGTATGCATAAGAGATGAATATTTTATTATAAAAGAGTTACTTTTAGCATAATTGAATTTCATGCATAGAGGTATGCATAAGAGATGAGTTAGGATGTGATAAGATGAGTTAAGAAGTGATAGGATGTGTATGGGATGAGGTAAGAAGTGTATGTGATGGGATAAGATGAATATAGGTTGTGATAGGGTGAGAATATGGATGTAAATGTGGATGTGTATGTATGGATGTATGCATGTAGATGTGAGTGTGAATGTGGATGTATGGATGTAAATGAGGATGTCGATGTAGATACATGGATGGGATGTGGATGTATGCATGTAGATGTGAATGTAAGCATATAAATGTGGATGTATGGATGTGAATGTGCATGTAGATGTAGATGTATGGATGAGGATGCATGAATGTGCATGTAGATGTGGATGTGAAAATAGATGCATGGATGTAGATGTGGATGTATGGATGTGGATGTGGATATATGTATGGATGTGGATATATGTATGGATGTGAATATATGATATGTGATGTGAAGGAATCTGAAGTGATGAGATGGAAAATGATGTGATGAGATGAGTACACATATAATTGGAATGTGGAATAAGCAATGTGGATTGATGAGGGATAATGTGGAAAAATGAGAGTTAATATAGAAACTATATTTTGTGACTGTTTGTAAATGCTGTTTGTAAATGACTGTTTTATGTCAAGAATGCTGGGAAAGCATTTTGACCATCTTGTGATTAAGGTCGTGGAGACCTAACTGATAAAGTTGCAACTGCTGACGGAGAGTCAATGGAGGACGTCTCGCGTAGCAAGGTCGGCCGACCTCGGTGCGATTAAAATTGTGAGCTTTCGGTACGGTGGATGAGGGGCCAAGGAAGCGGCCTATGAGTGAAGCGCTAGGTCACCTGCGAAGGATCCTAGAGGGTGCTGACCATACGGTGCTCGGGCTCTGGGTTGCCCAAGGATACCCACGCGTGCGTCGAGGAAGATATTGGAACAAGGAGTAAGAGTTGTTTTCTGAATTCGGGCATGGATCTGGTTGACTGACCTTGCTGGTCCTCAACGGATGAGTCCATGGCTCTTTATATGGATATGTTGGTTGATATTGCTGATCTTCAACGAGAGTCCATCTTGATAAGTGATTATATTGCCGAGTATTATGGGCTAGGAACTATTGAAACGGCCCCTGAGTGGACAGGTGGTGAGCGTTCTGGTTGCCAATGATGCCATAGATACTCTGATGAAGGAATGATGGGAAATTAAGAATCAACCGGATAAATTGGAAGATGGTGATCAGTGATACTATGGTTTTATTAAAGGATTGTTTTAAAACTGGTTGAATCTGTGAAAAGGCAATTTCATATTGGGTGTGTAAGTGGTGTGACTAGTTCTATTTTTGGATGAACTTCCGGCTAGGGGGCCTTGGGACTCTTTTCCTTGGTACCCGGGACAAAACCTAACCAAATTCTTAATTGGATCCCATCACTACAGTGGTTGGGCGGTTGGCTAACCCATGGGACTGGATGGGGTTAGGCTGGACTGATGGATCCATAAATCGAGACTCAACTTTTATTATTACGATAGATAAAGTAAATCCCGGACAGTAATTGTTCTATGGATAGGAATCAACGGCTGTGCCTCTTGAATGGGGAAAAAAGCGTTGATCCCAATGATCCAAGTGCAAGTTTCTTCCTTGATCTGATCAAGTATCTTGAAGATGCAATTGGATCAGCTTGATCAGAAATGATCTTGACTACGTTAGAGTAAAAAAGTTTTCCTGGTGGAATCACCCGTGCTTTCCGATAAAGGAAGTTTTTCCGGGTTCGGTTTTGGAACAACCGCCGGATTAGTCTCTTATCCAGATATCCGTGGGTGAGGCCCCGAATGTGGGACCCCTGTCCCACGCGAGAAGTGCTACTTCCGCTGCCAGTATCCTGAATCCGTTGCTTGGTGGGAACAGGGATCTCACAGCACCAGAAGAATGTGAGGTGAAAAAAAGAAGAAAGAACCACTGCCTCTATAGCCCTTCACCTCCCAAACTTGGAAAATAACAACACAACCAGCCACCGGCTAGAACACTTCTCACTGTTCACCACACCACCCACGCCAGAAAGACAGCACAAAACAAGGGCACCATAGACCAAAGTAAACACCCAGCAATTATATTCCCAGTCACAACACTTCATACAAGCTTCTCCCGACACAGAAGCCTTACTCACACAACCATAAACAAAACACTCAGACCTGTCACTACCGAGGATACACCACATCCTCAATCACCGCGAGCCTCTCGCCTGCCTGCTGTGCCAATCACACCGGAAAGAACCCGGTCACTCACTCTTTAGAAGGCGCCCCACCAGCTAACCGTCAACTCTCTGCAGCTTATCACTTCTATATGTGTCGCCAGCAGCAGCTACCCAAACATCTCTCACTCTCTCTCTCAGTGCTGATCCTTTGTCAGAACAAACCCACTTCCTCTGCCACTTCTCTGCAGTGCTACCGGCCCCACTAGCCAAGCAGCAACACCTGTCTCTGTACAGCTTCCACGTCAAGCTCCTCTCACATCCAGCCCCTGCTCTTTGCTTGTCCACAGCCCTGTCTCTAGCACCTACCTGTGCTTCCACTTCCGGCTTCACCTAGCGGCCCACACCAGCATTCACTGCTCTGCTCTTCAGTCGTGCATCCAGCCCTCCGCTTCTCTTCTTACGCGTGCCCTCTACGCTCACCTCTCTCTTCAAAGGCGGCTCCCTTGTCGCTACACCAGCACGAACGGGCTTCTGGCTCCTCCACGCAGCGTTACCACCACACACGTCGGCGCCTTCTTTCATAGACCTGCGCGGCTGCACTCCAGAACCTGCAGCTCTCCCAACAAACCCCTTGCGCACTCAGCACTTCTTTAATGGTTGCGCCTAGCCTGTCACAACGCCAGAGCCACCTTCGACTGCACACGGCTACCTTTTCTTCACCCGGCCCGCCGACTCAACTTCTTCGCCAACCTTCTCTTCATGTGCTGGCAAAGCAGCGCTGGCATCCAAGCAAACAGCCATGTGGCCTCCAATAAATTGGCCACGTTTATATGTATTATTTTTATTTTCCTCCTCTCCTAATGGATGGCCACCCTCACGCCTTCCATTTCACACCAATGCTTTTGGCAACACTGGCCCTTTCTTTCCTAATTGCCCATGCCTCCACATACTCTTCAAATACAGCTTCGAGTGCCCATGGATACTTGGACACGCACACACTTCCAGAGCTGCCAAACAGCTGATACCACCTGCAAAACTGACCTTACTCCGAACAGGCCTGTACAAAGCCTGCAGCCAAACCATTCTCTCTGTACATCTGCCAAGGCGTTCCCGAGCAAAACTCTCACACAGGCCATGCATCCATATGTACACAAGCCAAAAATATCTCTCAGAAAAACGCCTGACAACCGGTCCTAAAGTCACTTGGTCGGATCAAAGAAGAGCTTGCACTTGGATCATAGAGATCAACGCTATTTTTCCCATTGAGAGGCACAGCCGTTGATTCCTTTTCTTTCCATAGAACAATTACTATCCGGGATTTACTTCATCTAGCGTACTACAACAGAATTGAGTCTCATTTTACAGATCCATCAGTCCAGCCTAACCCCATCTTGTTGTCCCATGGGTTAGCCAATCGTCCAACCACTGTAGTGATGGGATCCAATTAAGAATTTGGTTAGGTTTTGTCCCGGGTACCAGGGAAAAGAGTTCCCAGGTCCCCTATCCGGATGTTCATGCAAACTTAAAGCTAGTCACACCACTTACACACCCAATATGAAATTGCTTTCTTCACAAATTCAGCTATCTTTAAAATAATCATTTAATGAAGCCATAGTATCACTGATCACAATACTCTAAAATATCCGGTTGAATCTTAATTTCCAACATTGGAGTATCTATGGTATCATTGGCAACCAGAACGCTCACCACCGTCCACTCAGGGGCCTTTTCGATAGCTCCTAGCTCATAGTACCCGACAATATATTCACTTATAAAAAAAAATCAAGATGGAATCTCCGTTAAAGATCAGCAAGATCAACCAACAGATCCATATAAAAGAGCTTTGGACTCATCCATTGAGGACCAGCAAGGTCAATCAACCAGATCCATGCCCGGTTTCAGAAAACAACTCTTACTCCTTGTTTCGATATCTTCCATGACAAATGTGTGGGTATCTTCGACGACCCAGAGCCCGAGCATCGTATGGTCACAGCACCCTCTAGAATCCTTCGTAGGTCACCTAGCGCTTCACTCATAGGCCGCTTCTTTGGTCCCTCATCCACTGTACCGGAAGCTCACAATTTAATCGAACCGAGGCTGGTCAAGACCTCGAGTGACCTTGCTACGCGAGACATCCTCCGTTGACTCTCCGTCAGCTGTTGCAACTTTATCAGGTAGGTCTCCACGACCTTGTTCACAAGACGGTCAAAATGCTTCCCCAGCATTCTTGACATAAAACAATCATTTACAAATAGGTCACAATTACAGTTTCTATAATGAAATCTCGTCTTTCCACATTATCCCTCATCAGTCCACATTACTTATTCCACATTCAATTCATATGTGTACCCATTCTCATCCAATCACATCATTTTCCAACTCATCACATCAGATTCCTTCACATCACATATCATTCATTCACGTCCTGACTCACATGTCATCACATCTCATCCATTCACTCATATCGAAGTCACATCCTTTCACATACACATTTGCATAGCGCTTCACTCATAGGCCGCTTCCTTGGTCCCTCATCCACCGTACCGGAAGCTCACCATTTAATCGAACCGAGGCTGGTCAAGACCTCGGCCGACCTTGCTATGTGAGACGTCCTCCGTTGACTCTCCGTCAGCTGTGCAACTTTATCAGTTAGGTCTCCATGACCTTATTCACAAGACGGTCAAAATGCTTCCCCAGCATTCTTGACATAAAACAGTCATTTACAAATAGGTCACAATTATAGTTTCTATAATGAACTCTCGTCTTTCCACATTATCCCTCATCAGTCCACATTACTTATTCCATATTTAATTCATATATGTATCCATTCTCATCCAATCACATCATTTTCTAACTCATCACATCAGATTCCTTCACATCACATATCATTCATTCGCATCCCATATCATTCATTCACGTCTTGATTCACATGTCATCACATCTCATCCATTCACTCATATCGACGTCACATCCTTTCACATACACATTCGCATTCATTATTCCACATACACATCCACATTCGTACATCCACATCCACATCCACATCCACATCCATACATCCACATCCATATCCACATCCATACATCCACATCCACATCCACATTCATACATCCATTTTCACATCCACATTCATACATCCACATCCACATCTACATCCATACATCCATATCCATATCCACATCCATACATCCATACATCCATATCCATATCCATATCCATATCCATATCCATATCCATATCCATATCCACATCCACATCTACATCCATACATCCATACATCCATATCCAGATCCATATCCATATCCATATCCATATCCACATCCATATCCATATCCATATCCATATCCATATCCACATCCACATCTACATCCATACATCCATACATCCATATCCAGATCCACATTCACATTCATACATCCACATCCATACATCCACATCCATATGCACATCCATACATCCACATCCACATCCATATTCATACATCCATTTCCACATCCACATTCGTACATCCACATCCACATCCTCATTCATACATCCACATCCACATCCACATTCATACATTCATACATCCACATCCACATTTACATTCATTCATGCATATCCACATTCGTACATCCACATCCACATCCTCCTTCATACATCCCTAAACTAGGGCTCTTCATCACAATAATCTTCCCTCTCCACTTCCGCATGTGTAGAACTAGCCGCATATCTTTATCAGTAATGGTGACTCTCTTGGCATGGATGACTGCGTACACTGTGCCACCACATATGTTCACCAAAAAAGCTTCAACAGCCTCTTGAAGAGCTTCTAAAGCTACTACTGTCCATTGTGTGGGAGCCTCACTATTGTCGACCCGACGATGCCATCAAGATAGCCGGCTCATGTTCAAATCATCCATAATATCCCTAAGGAGGCGATGAAAAGGCCTCCTCGAGATTAGAAGGTCTACCATCTTCTCATACTTTTTGATTTCCTGAAGAGGGACGGTGCCGACTCATGTTTGCGATGTGTGGGAGGTGGTGGGGGCCTTGACCTTCACAGGATCAACAGTCTTGGTAGTCTACTTCATGTGCTAGCCATGTTCTTGAAGAAGATAAAACATGAATAGAATGAAAACAAAAGACTCTAAACTTATATTTATAACTTGAAAATATAACTTATATTTATATATTTATAGAATGAAAATAAATAACTCTTAAAATTTTTAGTAATTTTTATTATATTTAGTAATTCCCTTTTTTATAAGAGACCCTCTGATGCAACATCTCACTAATTCCCTAGGGTTTCTAGAACTTCATTCCATGTTTAAAGTAATCTAATTTTTAGAGTAGTTTTTATTTTATTCTTTTAGTAAAGACAAAATTTTTAAAACTTTTAAATTCATTGAAATTTTATACAGTTATAATCTTTCATGCATACATGTGTGAAAAATCCTAAATCTATATGAGGCCTATGAACCAAAAAATAATGCTTTCGATAAACTTGGAAAACTATACAAGAGAAAACAATAATAACACCCAAGATATTGAGAAAGAAACATCAAATTGCACTTGTATTAAAAACACTTCTCATAGATTACAAGTTTATAATGCAACATATGATTTACTCAAATCATATTATCCATATTCAAACTGAAGGCATGAGAATTATTTTGAATCCTTCGTACAAGTCTCAAATCCTTGTCCATAAGATTGATGCGCTTTGCATGAATAGCTGCCAACTGAACATCATGCATGAGGTCCACCGCGAATATGCCTCAACTCCTTCTTGAAGAGCTATCAATGCTTGGGCTGACCATCGATGTACATTGTTGACTATAGAACAAAGTCTTGCATAGAACCTATTATGAGACATTCGTTGGAGATCTTGCAATATCTCTCTCACCAGTCTCGGAAATGGTGCCCTCGGTATGATTAAGTTTATACTTTTCTGATACTTCCTTATTTCTCAAAGAGTAGCAGTGCCTTTTCTCCATCTACATTTCTTGTGACATGGCAGATGTCGATGCATTGTACCTGTAGTAGTGCCTCCTGGATTATCAGATTGAGTGTGCTCATTATCAGTTTCCGTTTTGGTATATTGACCTGGGACTGTGTTGGGCGAGTCTTAGTAGGGTTCCTCTTAGCGCTTTGCTTGGTGCGTGCCATGGCTTGAAAGCTAGAAGACTATAAAATGTAAATGTCTCACCGCTTATAATAAGCACTTATAAGTAATAGTTTAGTCAAGTTTAAAAATAACACAGCTATTCACACACACAGCTGTAGTAGTGCCTCCTGGATTGTCAGATTGAGTGCGCTCATTATCAATCTCCGTTTTGGTATATTGACCTGGGGCTGTGTTGGGCGAGTCTTAGTAGGGTTCCTCTTAGCTGTAACATACCCATCTTCACTAATAAAGAAATGTTCATGTAATAGATAAATTTATGAGTTTTTATGGTATAAAAATTAATTATTTTATTATTTGAGTCATTTCTACTTAGAATCTTCAAATTTTGAGCCCAAATTTGGAATCTGCGTGCGATTTTACCCTAATATAGGATTTTACAGCATCCAAAACGGACACCGTATCAAGCTTATACTCAAATTTCAATCATTTTAGTTAAAAAGCGACGACCTTTAAACCTTAATAAATGCACGACCGGGCGTCAGATTGACGAATGGTCTGAACCCCAACGACCAGGAGAACCTCCCGGACAAAAAACAATTTCGCACCCTGGGGCGGTCCGGCACGCAAATCGAGGCGGGCGTCCCTAATTTGGGTAACCTGCCCCAAAATTTGGGCCGTACACACTTACTAGGGTGCCCGTACGATGGCCACCCAAGAACCAAAGGATGGCCACCCACTGTATGGTCCACACGTACCCCTACGTGGACACCCATGCTGCCCCAAGACCAGATAAGGTACATGCGCACCACTCCTTTCCCGGACAACTGACACCGTACCTTTCCCCTGGACCCATGCAGGCCACTGATCCATAGCCTTTGACGGTACACTGTCCTTTCATCCTTGCTTTGCGCAATGCTCGTACCCTCACCCCTCAGCTATATAAACCCCTGGGGTACTCCACAGACGGCACGCATTTCTGTGTAGCGTATGCCCTGTTGTACCATCGTCTGTCCCTGTGCAGCATACTTGCTGTGGTATAGCCGCCCTTGCAGCCACCTCTCTCACACCCCCTCAATTGCCTCTTTTCAGATAAGCTAATTTTCCTCTATCCCTAAGGCAGTGTCCTTAACTCTTCTCCCCCCCCGTGTGAAGAGACTTACAGCAGCCTTCTCAGCCCTCCTCCACGTTTTTGGTCTTAAGGACATCTCACAATCCCCCCCCCCATTTGCGTAGACTTTAATAAGGGATTTTTGCCTTTAGATAGAGTTCATACGCTATAATCTTTTGCTCATACGGTGAGCAAACAATCTCACAATTGAGATCCGACTGAAGCGTTTCGATCGCGGCAGCGAGCTCTACAAGACAACGCCCAATATGGCCTCTTCTCGGAGACGTCAAAATATTGCCTCAAGAGGAGCATGCAATAACGAGATTAGGGAAGATGCTCCCAATGTGGCTCTAGCCCTCCCTTTTCATGCTCCCAATGTGGCTCCACAGCCCTCTCTTTTCAAGCTCCTCAAGGAAATGGTGGCTAGGTTAGCTTGGTTATTTTTTTAAAGAAGAGTTTTTCCTTAAAATTAGTGTTAATAGATGTGTATCTTTTCCTTTATAAATAACGACATAAAATTGTATGAAGTTACGGATTATGTGATGCTGCATTCAGTAATTTGCGTTGAAATTGTTATCTTTACGAATTGTGTAATGCTATATTCAATAAATTGCATTGAAATTGTTATCTTTACAGAGTGCAAGTTTTTTTTTAGCTTCAACGCTAACTCCGTTCTGTGCTTGTGTAGCCGGGCGGCGTCATTAGCAAAGCTCGGGAATAGCCCAAGGTATCCCTCATACCATTGGGAGAATAAGGATCGCTGATTGAGGCGAGAGATTATGATGCTGCCTAGTTCTGAGGGCCCAGGCTAGTGCGGTAAATAAGCCCACCCTAGTGTGCAGACATCCCTCTGAGGGGCGGGAGGATCGAGCGATGGAGCCTGAGAGGGCGACAGGCCGGCTTGAGTCCTCGCTGTTGAGATTCAAGCTCAATGTCAGTGTAAGCCAGCTATGCTATGTGCTGGCATGTTAGGTAGGAACATGTGTGAGACATAAATGACCGCGTCCAGGTGGTCATAGTGTGTGGACATTAGCTAGGGTTAGATGTGTGTAAGCACAACTCATAGTGTGTTGTGTGTATTATGGATTATGGCTTTATGCATTGTGTGAGAAGGGAGATGGCTTCCCTCTATGGTTAGGGTTTGCAATATACATTATGGTTTTCTCCTGTGTGTCTCCTCTCCCTTTACCTATTTTTCAACATGGTATTAGAGCCTTGTGCTGTCTATTAGGGTTTATGAGTGAGTGAGAGAAGAGGGAGAAGAAGCTGTAAAGAGAAGCTGTGAAGCTTGCCATTGAAGCTGTGAAGCTTGGAGCACACCGATTACTATCAGATCTGAGAGCTTGGCCTACCAGGTAAGGTATTCTAAACATCCTTCAGCGGATTGCAGGTGATTCAGACAGAAACAAAGCAAATTAGAGTTGCCCAAAGCAAAGAAAAATTCTGGTTTTTTGGAAGCTTTCCATTAAAGCTTGGAAGCAATGATGTATGGTGGAAATACATGTAAATCTGGCAAAGACACATGTATCTAACAAGGAGGAATGTATTGGCAACTCATATGCAAGCCCTATACTGATTTCGGAGCATTTTACATGCATTTGAATGAGTAAAATTTTTGGTTTTTGAGCTCTCACAAAACAGAGAAAAGGAAGTCAAATTTTGATGCATTTGGAGCATGTTTTTAGCAAAAATCAAAGCATTGATGGGTTACACACTTGTCTAGGTGTGTTGGGAACTTGATTCTATCATCAATTAACCTTATGAACACTCCCAAATCCCTCTACAGCAAGCGGCGCATTCTGGACAGCAGAAACAGAGCATATTTTGATACTTTTACTGAGTGGAGGATCAAATTCAACTTGGGTGCTTGATTACTTCCACAATTAACTTAGCAATTGGTTGCTACACACACTTGAGAAGAAGGCTACATGATTGGATTGATCAATTATCATCAATTGAGCTGGGAATGAGCTGATTAAACAGGTTGTCTACTGGTTGCAGAGAAACAGAGTGAGTTTAATCGAACAATTACTCTTTGGTCTTAAACAATTGGACAAATTCCTCTTACATGGAGCTAGTGGACATCATTGCTAAGCTAATGCATGCGTGGTTGCTCAATTAGAGCAAAATTACTACTGGTTTTTCTGGTTTTTCCCAAAATAGAGAAAGAGGTTTTACAAAATTGATATGTACACATGTCGGATGATGTTGATACTCAACATTGAGGTTGTTTAGGTTTCAATACAAGTTACCCACACTTGATTGAACCACTACATTGCAATTTGGAGCCTCAAAAAGCGCATCAAAACAGGGTATCTTGGACTGAGTGAGCCAGTTCATTTTGGATGCATACAGGTTGATTTTCTACATCAAATTTGAAGATTCTTGGCTACTTTGGAGTACCTAGAACACTCATTGGAGTGTGGTTGAGCTGAGGAAGGCTCGTTTACAGATTTGGAAGTGTACGCAAGGTGTTTTTGCATTGAGCAATATGTCGGATAATCCAGTATAGATTGTTGGTGAAAAGCTAGATAGGAAGAACTTCCAGGCATGGAAGTACATGATCAAAAGTTTTTTGAAGGGAAAAGGTTTTTGGAATCTCATTATAGGTGCTGAGCCAGAGCCGCAACTACCCCGACAACCTACACAGCAGCAGGTTATTGCTCATAAGCAATGGTCAGAAAGAGCATTCAAAGTGTTGCATTATCTGTCTATATGTATTTCGGATGCTATGCTCATACACATACATGATGCTGAGAATCCTAAGGATGCATGGGATACATTGGTGAAGTTGTTTGATACAGACACGAGTGCTCGTCGCAAGTCTCAATTGCGACAACAGATACATAATGTGAAGCGGAATAGAAGGAGCATCCATGATTATGTGCAAGAAATAAAGAAGTTTGCAGATGCATTGGCAACAATTAATGCCCCCATGCCTGATGATGATTTGGTAGACATTACCTTGCGTGGTCTTCGCAAGGAATATAAATCTTTTGATACATCCATCTCGGTTCGGAGTACAGGTTTACCAGACTTTGATGAGTTGGTTTCACTCTTGCTTGTTGAGGAAATCAAACTCAGTGATTCATTTCAGGATGCATCTACTAGCCATGATGATAATGGCAGAAATTAGGCTTTCTATTTGCAGAGAGGTTTTAGAGGCAGGGGGAGATTTGCATCACGTGGCCATGGTAATGGTGGTGGATGGTAGGACAGGTCACCACAACAGAATTTTCAGCCTTCATATGGTGCTAGAGGTGGTCGTGTGGATATACACCTCAGAGAGGCAGAGGTAATCCTCGTGGTAGAGGATGTTGGCAAGGCCAACAAACATCTATGCAAGATGTGGAATGCCATTACTGTAATGCCATTACTGTGGGAAATTTGGTCATATGGCACGTGATTGTTTTCGCAAACAGAATGATTTGAGAGGGGGTAGAGCACAACATCGTTTAAACTATGCACAACATGGTGGTGGAAATTATGCATCAAGCAGTAATGATGGCACTGCAAATCACTTGTTTGCCATGAAACATGTTGTTGGATCTATCATGACAAATGCTAAAAATGATGACACTTGGTATATGGACTCTGGAGCATCAAACCATATGACTTGTCATGGTGAATGGTTTGAGCATATGAAGCCTATGGATGTGAAAGGCTATGTGGAGACAGGAGATGATACTCAGCATGCCATTACACATGTTGGAAGTGTACCATTGGTTATGCACAATGGTCAAACAAAGTCTATGTCAGATGTATTGTATGTGCCTTCTATCACAAAAAGCTTGGCCTCAGTTGGTCAAATGGTGGAACAGGGATTACAGGTTTGTTTCAACGAGCATGGTTGCTTCGTTGAGGATTTCAAACATGGATGTAGAGTCATTGCTAAAGGCAAGAAAGAAGGCAAGTTGTTTAAGCTGGATTCTGGGATTTCTGAGTTAAAATCAGCCATGTTCTCTAAAAGCAAAAATGTGGTACAGGACATTGACATGTGGCATAAGAGGATTGGACATGTCAATATACAAAGGTTAAAGAACATGCAGGCAAGAGGCATTGTTAGTGGGCTGCCTAGATTCAAGTATGATGGGAATATGCATGTTTGTGAAGCCTGTCAGTTTGGAAAGCAGGCAAGGTTGCGGTTTCCTAGAGAAGGAAATATGAGTAGCAGGCCACTTGAGATAGTACACAGTGATGTATGGGGTCCTGCACAAAATCCATCTATCAAAGGCAGTTTATATTATGTGACATTCATTGTTGATGATTTCAGCAAGATGACATGGATATACTTTATTAGAGAGAAAAGTGAAGTGTTGGAGAAGTTTATGGATTTCAAAGCTTTTGCAGAAAAGCAATATGGCTGTTGGATTAAATGTTTGAGGACAGATGGAGGTGGTGAATACACCTCAAATGCTTTTGAGCATTTCTTAAGAAAGCATGGAATAAGAAGACAATTGACTTGCAGGTATACACCTCAGCAAAATGGTGTGGCTGAGAGAAAGAATAGAGTCATATGTGAAGTGGCCAGGGAAATGCTTAATGAAAAGAGCATGCCAGATTATTATTGGGCAGAAGCTTGTGCTATTGCAGTGTATATACTGAACAAAACACCTACAGCAGCCATTCATGGAAGTATGCCAGAGATGCGGCTTACAGGTTATAGGCCAGACATTGGACACCTCAAAGTTTTTGGATGCATAGCTTATGTACATGTGCCTGATGAAAGAAGGAGGAAGTTGGATCCTAAGGCAGAAAAATGTGTGTTTGTTGGATATGCACAGGATCGAAAGGCATACAAATGTTACAATCCACAAACTAAGCAAGTGGTTATCTCATGAGATGTGGTGTTTGATGAGCTTGCTAGTTGGTACAAAGCAAAGGATGAGGGTGTCATTGAGTCACTTGATGTTGATGTGCATGTGAACTTGCCACAAGCAAGTTCTAGTTCTACTTCTATGTCTGGGCCAGCAGAGCAGCAGAAGCTGAGAGTAGTACTGTACGTCCATGGTCAGGACGTTTGAGGCATGAGAGTGTGAGCACTGGGAGTAGTGCTATGGATAAAGAAAAGAAGAAGGTTGAAGGAATTGGAATTACAGGTTATGAGTCATCGAGTTCAGAGAGTTTGGATGAGGAGCTTGGCATACCTGTTTTACGCACACCTGGTGCAAGGCAGGATAGATATGTGCCACCACATGCTAGAGTGACAGGTGTTCAGAGTGATCCGCATGCATTGCAGAGATCCCAAAGAGTCAGATATCCAGTTGACAGGTTGACATACCGTGATTTTGCTATGCATTATGCATATATGACGTCTTTGGTGAAGCATGTGGAACATACATGCTATACAGAAGCTATTGGAAAGCATGTACGGGAGAAAGCAATGGATGTTGAGATGGACACATTGGTTCATAATGACACATGGGATTTGGTTGCACTACCACAGGACAAAAATGTCATTGGTTGTAAATGGGTTTACAAAGCCAAATGCAAGTCTGATGGTTCCATTGAGCGACATAAAGCAAGATTGGTAAAGGGTTATGCACAAACCCAAGGTTTGGACTATGATGAAACATTTAGTCCAGTGGCAAAAATGGGAACAGTGAGAGCACTCATTGCTATGGCTACAGCTAATGGTTGGGAAATTCATCAAATGGATGTCAAAAATGCATTTCTAAATGGTGATCTACAAGAGGAAGTGTATATGGCACAGCCAGAAGGTTATGTACACCCAAGGTATCCCACTCATGTATGCAGATTGAAAAAGGCTTTATATGGTTTGAAGCAAGCACCTCGTGCTTGGAGTGATAAGATGAGCAGATATGTTATCTCCCTTGGATTTCAGATTTCTACAACAGATTCTTCACTCTATGTGAAGAAGACAGATCATGGGATTGTTTTACTTGTCATCTATGTGGATGACTTGATTGTCACAAGTGATCATGGTACAGATGTGATGCATGTCAAGAAAGCATTGAGTGGGCAATTTGACATGAAAGACCTTGGTGAGTTGAGATACTTTCTTGGAATTGAAGTGATCAAAGACCATGCAGGTACATGGTTAGTGCAGCGCCAATATGCATGGATATGTTGGCAAAATATGGTATGACAGGGTGTAAGCCTATGAGTACACCTTTGGAGCAAAATGTGAAGTTGCGGGCTGATTTTGGTGAGGAGTTGGATGATCCATCTATGTACAGAAAGATGGTTGGTAGTCTCATTTACATGACTATCACACGTCCGGATTTGAGTTATGCTGTGGGGCTAGTAAGCCAATTTATGCAGAGCCCTAGAAAACCTCATTTGGATGTAGTGAGATGCATTATGCGATATGTAAAGACCACTGCACATTATGGTCTTCTTTATGAGAGTGGTAAAGGCTTGGATATACATGGCTACACAGATGCTGATTGGGCAGGTAGCTCATATGACAGGAGGTCTACTAGTGGTTATGCTTTTACACTTGGAAGTGCCGTGGTGAGTTGGAGTAGCAAGAAGCAACCTACAGTTGCTTTATCCAGTACAGAGGCTGAATACAAGGGTGCAGCCATTACTACTTGTGAAGCAGTATGGTTAAAGAATCTCTTGGCAGATTTGGGTGAGCCTATTGATGGCAAAGTTGTCATTCATTGTTGTGACAACATGAGCAGTATACAGTTGGCCAAGAATCCAGTGTTTCATGCGAGGACCAAACACATAGAGGTCCATTATCACTTTGTCAGAGAGAAGGTGCTTGATGGTATAGTTGATTAGTTGATCTACAGTATGTGAAGACTGATGAGCAGGTGGCATATATCTTTACAAAGCCACTTAGCAGGGAGAAGTTTGAGTACTTCCGTACTATGTTGGGAGTACATGGGATGAGCTTGAGGGGGAACGTTGAGAGCCTTAATATCCCAAGCTCATCTACATCTTCATCTATGGCAGTACATCATGAGCTTGAGAGGGGCTGTTGAGATTCAAGTTCGATGTCAATGTGAGCCAGCTATGCTATGTGCTGGCATGTTAGGTAGGAACATGTGTGAGACATAAATGACCACGTCCAGCTGGTCATAGTTTGTGGACATTAGCTAGGGTTAGATGTGTGTGGACACAACTCATAGTGTGTTGTGTGTATTATGGATTATGGCTTTATGCATTGTGTGAGAAGGGAGATGGCTTCCCTCTATGGTTAGGGTTTGTAATATACATTAGGGTTTTCTCCTGTGTGTGTGTCTCCTCTCCCTTTACCTATTTTTCAACACTCGCCCACAGCGACCGACGATGAGGTGTATGGTCCCATAGGGTTTTGCCCAGCATGTAGAGGCTGGAAGGCCAAATTCTAGATCATTGGCAGTATAAGAATAAGAGAGCCGGTTTGGCTTGTATGGAATTGGTTCATGTATAAACTTTTTATATAAATATATATTGTCTTTGGTATGATTGCATTGTGTAAAAAGGCTGTTTTAACGAACCTTGTGTAACGAACCTTGTGAAAAAGGGCCTTAATTAAGGAACATGTTTATTTATGTCAAACAGTGTGGTAGGATTAATTAGAAAACAAATTGATGCGTGAGTAGGGTGGAAAGTGGGAGGATAGAATGTCCCGATGGTACTATCCTATGGACGGGTGCACCCGATTAGTCGGGTAGCTTTCCAACAGATTAAGAGAAAGCCCTACGCTAGATAAATAGGTTCGTGGGCAACTCTATTCTAGAAGACTAGGCCAGCGGCTGTGCCTTGCATAAGATGAGGAAAAAGGCGTTGCCTCTAGAAATCAAGTCTAGTAGTTGCCCAATTTATAATCAATTGCCCTATGGGTGATTTGATGTTTAGAAGATCACGCTCCCCCTGCGGGATAGAACTAGGTCTTACCTATGAATCGTATCCTTGAATCTCTACATGGTCAAGGTGTCGATGAATAGGAAATTTTCTCCAAGTTAAGACTTAGTGGACTATCTTAAGTGTTTCCCCCATTTTAGAATGGAGGAACCTTACAATTGGTATCAGAGCCGATCGATCTTAGCTCCTAGGAATTGCTATTTAAGGACTGTTTTGTAATGAATGTTCTACCTAACATAATGCTAATTAGTAAAAACATCCTACTAAAACAAATAAGTTGAATTGATGTTTGAATGATTGTAGGAAGAGGAAGATGCCTACTCCAAGTTTCTAGTTTTCCAATGCATCTTCGAGACTGCTCACTCTTCGAATTTTGAGTTCCGCGACACCATGGTGCAGATATTAGAGAAGATGTCCCTCCCTCATTTCTCTCGTATTGAAAGAGGATGGGGTAGAGATTTCTGGAGTCGTGGGCCGAGATATTTCTTCATCCGAGCAAATCGAATTGGGAACCTCACCACCGATCTTAAGCGGATTTGTTGGATTGAAAAGTTGAAGATGATTCGTTTATTTTGGTTTGTCGGTACCCCCAGGGCCGCCGACACCTCCGTGACTATAGATGGGATTTACATACCTCAGGATCACTGGGTGTATGACAAAGTGATGCAGATCTTACCTCTGCTGATAGAGTACCTGTGTTGGGATCTACCCCAATCCAGAGTCTACCACCCTTACCACCATCAGTTTTTAGAGTCTTAGAAACTCCAGCGGAACCCCCATACTTCACCTATGTGGACCGCTCTACCCTTATGTCATAGTCAAGCCTAGGAATTTCCCTTGATAGCAAATAAGACTAATTGTATTAGTCTCAGATCTTTGTAATAAAACTTGTCCTTGTAAATATCTGGAAATAAAATGATTTTAATGTTTTACTCTCCAAAAATAAGCGTTGTGTAAATATGAATCTTGTAATCTTAAAATTGTTTTTACAATGGTGGCCAGGACGATCACCCTCCACTTCCCAATGCGCTTTACACTGATACCCAGGAGAAGAAGCTTCTGCTCAAGCAAATGCAACCTCCCTCCTTTAAAGGAGAAGGTTCAAAGGTTGAGAAGGATGCTGAAGTCTGGATTGAGGCGATGGATGATTATTTCTCTGCTGCCGGTACTGGAGTAGCAAATCAGTCTATGCTTGCACGGTTTCGCCTCGTCGGAGATGCTAAGCTCTGGTGGAAACAATGGTACCGTGACAAGGAGGTCATCGAGCATTCTCAAACGTGGGAAGACATCAAGCAGGCAGTGAAGGAAAAATATCTTCCCCCATCCCATGAATCCATAAAGATGAATGAGTTTTTTAGTCTTAGGCAGTGCAACTTAACTCTTGAAGACTACTATTCCAAATTTGCCCCAGCTATGACTACTTCCCAGCAAGTGGCTCCTTTTTTCCAAGGGCTAAATGAACCCTTAGATTCCCGCCTTGAAGCAATGAGGCCAAGTACATTACAGGATGCTCTCATAATAGCAAAGCCCCTTGTGAAAGAAATGAAGACTGACAAACCTAAGCATCAAAAGAGATCTTACCCTGAGGCAAATCTTAAAGATCAACCCTACAAGAAACTCCAACAGAATTTTCCCTACTACAACAAAGGTTGACAAGGCAACTCGTATGCTACTTCTTCCAGAGAAGGTCCTCTATGTTTTGAGTGCAATGAGCCGGGACACTTTAGAGCCAACTCTCCCAAGATGGCAACATCATTTCCCCAAGGTAGCAGAGGAAATCAAGGCCGTGGAACCCCTATCAACCAAGGTGCAAGAGGCGGTGGCCGTGGTGGCAGAGGCCGCGGAGGAGTAGTTGCTAGGACTGCCTGTGTTATAAGTGAGGAACCAACCTTGGAAACAGTTGAAGAACAGCGCGCCACCGTCCATGCGGCAGTAGAACACCAAGGTCCGAATAAACAATTTGGTGTAATCCAAACCCTCTCCACTCATCACGGTAAGCCATTTCAGCTTTTGATTGATTGTGGCAATACCCATTCATTCCTTTCTCCTAGGTGTTTGCAAAAATTAAACTTGGGTCAAAAAACAGCTAGAAGGATGATTGTAGAGTTAGCCTGTGGGAAAGAAGTAGTATCTCGCCACTCTATAGGAAAGCTTGATTTTGAGCTAGGTAATGAGCAAACTCATGGCCACTTTAGAGTCTTGCCATTAGGAATTTATGATGGGATCCTTGGGATGGATTGGTTAATTGGCAAACAAAGCTAGCATTCATTGTAACCAGGGGAGTATCACTTTTGAAAATGAGCATGGCCAAGTAATATCTGTTCAGGAGATAACAGGAAAACCTAAATCTAGGGTAGTCAAGGCAAAACATCTTCTCAAGGGAACACGTAAGGGTCAGCAAGTTTTCTTAGTCAAGCTCAACAAAGCCATTGAACCTAGTATGGAGACAGAACCCTCTTGGCTCCAAGAATTCTCTGACATCTTCCCTGACGAGCTTACAGGGCTACTGCCTCCTTGAGAAGTTGATCATGAAATTGAGGTGATCCCTGGAGCTCAACCCGTGTCAAAAACTCCCTATAAAATGTCCCTTCCTGAAGCCATTGAACTTAAGGAGCAACTTTCCCAACTCATTGAGCAAGGATTCGTACGCCCCAGTAACTCTCCTTGGGGAGCACCTATTCTTTTTCCAAAAAAAGAAGGACGGAACTCTCCGCCTTTGCATAGATTATCGAGGACTAAATCAAGTCACTGTCAAGAATAAGTCCCCCGTATCGACAAACTTCTTGACAGGCTTCATGGGGCCAAAGTCTTCTTAAAAATAGATTTGAGGTCTGGTTACTATCAGATCAAAGTCAAGGAAGCAGATATACCCAAGACAGCCTTCAATACCCTAGGATGAGTTTACTGTAATGTCATTCGGGTAAACCAATGCTCCTGCAACCTTCAACCGCCTAATGCAAGATATCTTCCGTCCTTACTTGGATGAATTTGTGCTTGTTTTCTTTGATGACATCTTAATCTACTCCAAATCAATGGAAGAGCACGAGGAGCATGTGCGTAGGGTTCTGCAATTGCTGCGCAGACACAAACTCTATGCCAAGAAGAGCAAATGTACCTTCTTTACTCATCAAATTGAGTATCTTGGATTCATCGTCTCCAAAGATGGCATTTTAGTAGACCCCGCCAAGGTCAAGGATATTCTGGAATGGCCACCCCCTAAATCAATTCGTGAAGTGGGTTTTTGGGAATCACAGGATGCTATAGGATTTTTATCAAAGATTATGCCTTGGTAGCTGCACCTTTGACGGATCTTCTTAAGAAGGATTGCAAAATAGTGTGGCTGCCAATCCATCAAAACAGTTTTGATCAGCTCAAGGTCATTATCACTTCTGCCCTAGTCCTGAAACTTCCTGATTTTGCCAAGGAATTTAAAGTGGTTATACTGATGCTAGTAGTCTAGCACTTGGTGGTGTCTTAGGCCAAGAAGGAAGACCAGTCGCTTATACTTCCCGCAAGCTGAAGCAATATGAAGCAAATTATGCCACCCATGATTTGGAGCTCTTAGCAGTTGTTCATTGCCTCAAATTATGGAGACATTATCTCTTGGGGGGCAAATTCTAGCTTGTAACTGACCACAAAAGTCTAAAGTGGATCTTCACCCAGCCTAACCTCAACATGTGGCAAAGGAGATGGATTGAATTTCTACAAGAATATGACTTTGACATCAAATTTCACCCTAGGAAAGATAATGTGGTAGCAGATGCACTTAGCCGCAAATCTTTCTTGAGTGCAATTTCAATGCCAAATAATCCCATACTGGTCAAGGTGGAAGAAGTCTCATCTCATGATCCAGATTATCAGAGGATGATGAAGTTAGTAGAAGAAGGGGGACATTCAGAGAAAGAGAAGAATCTAATCAAGGGATACTCCACTCATGAAGGAAGCCTCTACTTCAATCACAGGCTATGTATCCCTAAGGATCCTGCTTTAAGAAAATTAATCCTCCATGAAGCTCATGATAGTCCTGCTCTGCAGGATACCCAGGCTATACAAAAACATTAAATGCCGTAAGAAGGAGCTTTCATTGGGCAGGCTTGAAAAATGATGTGCTTTGGTACTTGAAGCAATGTCTCTCATGCCAAAGGATCAAAGCTGAAAGGGTCAAGATGCCTTGAAAACTTCAACCCTTATATATTCCCCAAATGAAGTGGGAGTGCATTAGTATGGATTTTGTCACAAGTCTCCCCACTATTCAAGGAGGATATGACTCCATTCTGGTAGTATTGGACTTACTTACCAAAGTAGCTCACCTTATACCAGCAAAGAAGCTCACTTTATACCAAAGTAGCTCACCTTATACCAGCAAAGAAGACCTTCAAAGCTTCTGATGTTGCTCGAATATTCATCAAGGAAGTCCTCAAACTTCATGGTCTCCCAAAAAGGATAGTAAGTGATCGGGATTCTGACTTCACTTCAAAGTTCTAAAACGGACACCGGATCAAGCTTATACGCAAATTTTAGTCATTTTAGTTAAAAAGCGACGACCTTTAGACCTTAATAAATGCACGATCGGGCGTCAGATTGACGAACGGTCTGAACCCCAACGACCAGGAGAACCTCCCGGACAAAAAAGAAAATTTCGCCCCCCAGGGCGGTCCGGCACGCAAATCGAGATGGGCACCCCAAATTTGGGTATCCCGCCCCAAAATTTGGGCCATACACACTTACTAGGGTGCCCATACGATGGCCGCCAAAGAACCAAAGGACGTCCACCCACTGTATGGTCCACACGTACCCCTACATGGACACCCATGCTGCCCCAAACCAGATAAGGTACATGCGTACCACTCCTTTCCCGGACAACTGACACCGTACCTTTCCCCTGGGACCCATGCAGGCCACTGATCCATAGCCTTTGACGGTACACCGTCCTTTCATCCTTGCTTTGCGTAGCGCCCGTACCCTCACCCCTCAGCTATATAAACCCCCCCGGGGTACTCCACAGATGGCACGCATTTCTGTGTAGCGTATGACCTGTTGTACCGCCGTCCGTCCCTATGCAGCGTACTTGCTGTGGTATAGCCGCCCTTGCAGCCACCTCTCTCACACCCCCTCAATTGCCTCTTTTCAAATAAGCTAATTTTCCTCCATCCCCCTCTTGCTAGAAGGCAGTGTCCTTAACTCTTCTCCCCCCCCCGGGTGTGAAGAGACTTACAGCAGCCCTCTTAGCCCTCCCCCATGTTTTTGGTCTTAAGGACATCTCACAATCCCCCCCATTTGCGTAGACTTTAATAAGGGATTTTTGCCTTTAGATAGAGTTCATACGCTATAATCTTTTGCTCATATGGTGAGCAAACGATCTCACAATTGAGATACGACTGAAGCGTTTCGATCGCGGCAGTGAGCTCTACAAGGCGACGCCCAATATGGCCTCTTCTCAGAGACGTCAAAATATTGCCTCAAGAGGAGCACGTAATAACGAGATTAGGGAAGATGCTCCCAATGTGGCTCCACCAGTCCTCCCTTTTCAAGCTCCTCAAGGAAATGGTGGCCAGGTTAGCTTGGTAATTTTTTTTAAGAAGAGTTTTTCCTTAAAATTAGTGTTAATAGATGTGTATCTTTTCCTTTATAAAAATAATGACATAAAATTGTATGAAGTTATGGATTATGTGATGCTGCATTCAGTAATTTGCGTTGAAATTGTTATCTTTACGAATTTTGTAATGCTATATTCAATAAATTGCATTGAAATTGTTATCTTTAAAGAGAGCAAGTTTTTTTTGGCTTCAATGCTAACTCCGTTCCGTGCTTGTGTAGCCGGGCAGCATCATTAGCAAAGCGCGGGAATAGCCCAAGGTATCCCTCATACCATTGGGAGAATAAGGATCGCCGATTGAGGTGAGAGATTATGATGCTGCCTAGTTCTGAGGGCCCAGGCTAGTGCGGTAAATAAGCCCACCCTAGTGTGCAGACATCCCTCTGAGGGGCAGGAGGATCAAGCGATGGAGCCTGAGAGGGCGACAGGCCGGCTTGAGTCCTCGCCAGCGGCGGCCGACGATGAGGTGTATGGTCCCGTAGGGTTTTGCCCAGCATGTAGAGGCTGGAAGGCCGAATTCCAGATCATCGACATTATAAGAATAAGAGAGCTGGTTTGGCTTGTATGGAATTGGTTCATGTATAAACTTTTCATATAAATATATCTTGTCTTTGGTATGATTGCATTGTGTAAAAAGGCTGTTTTAACGAACCTTGTGAAAAAGGGCCTTAATTAAGGAACATGTTTATTTATGTCAAAACAGTGTGGTAGGATTAATTAGAAAATAAATTGATGCATGAGTAGGGTGGAAAGTGGGAGGATAGAATGCCCTGACGGTACTATCCTATGGACGGGTGGACCCGATTAGTCGGGTAGCTTTCCAACAGATTAAGAGAAAGCCCTACGCTAGATAAATAGGTTCTTGGGCAACTCTATTCTAGAAGACTAGGCTAGCGGCTGTGCCTTGCATAAGATGAGGAAAAAAGCGTTGCCTCTAGAAATCAAGTCTAGTAGTTGCCCAATTTATGATCAATTGCCCTATGGGTGATTTGATGTTTAGAAGATCACGCTCCCCCTGCGGGATAGAACTAGGTCTTACCTATGAATTGTATCCTTGAATCTCTACATGGTCAAGGTGTCGATGAATAGGAAATTTTCTCCAAGTTAAGACTTAGTGGACTATCTTAAGTGTTTCCCCCATTTTAGAAGGGAGGAACCTTACATTAACGCTTTACTTGGTGCGTGCCATGGCTTGAAAGCTAGAAGACTATAAAATGTAAATGTCTCACCGCTTATAATAAGCACTTATAAAAGTAATAGTTTAGTCAAGTTTAAAAATAACACAGCTGTCAACACACAAGTATGCATATCAACACTATCAAAAAGTTATCCATGTTGCCTTTTTAGTAAACACTTATTTTGAAAAAATTATCCATGTTGATTTAGCAAACACCTATTTCTTCAAAACATTGGATTGCTCCAATACTCTCATAAACATAAAATGTTATTCATAATTACAATTCTATATCGATATTTCCATTTACTACCGAGACTCTCTTGGGTTGTCAACCATTCTGCATGCTGTTCTTTGGCCATGCTATTTTCATATCTTACTTTCCTCACTTCATATATTGCCTTGCGACGAATAGCTTCTGTATCATTGGATTTGGACTTGATTAATTTGTCCTCATATCTTATCTCTACTCTCCTACACCACCATTGCAGTAACTGCCTCATAGGATTGGAATCATTGATTCCACCTCCATGTGCCGTTGCTTTTTGGAATCCGCATCGAGCTTACCAATGAGATCGCTCCATGCCTTGTGTGGACCATATCGCCCAACTTCCTTGTTCAGCAAAGTATGGACCATGAGCCTCAAGTATATGCTACATTCAAAAACACAGGATCCACAATAAACTCAAAATATTACATTCACAATTTAATTATAAAAATGAAATGGAGACCACTCTAACCATATAGTGTGTAATGCAATTTGAAGTCCATGCCTCTATCATTGAGTTATGTAAGTTTACAACTGCCTCTTTAAATGCATTAGTATCATCAGAATTGAATGTGATCTTTTGTAAAAGTGGTGCCAATTTATCAAGTGCAATCCACACATTTGCCTTTGCTATCCGTGTCTGTCTCCCATTGCTCCGATCAGGGACATCCATGTGTAGTTTTTTCCATGCTTCGTACTTCTCTAGTTATTTTACAACCAACTTACCATCTTCATCTCGTGGTGGAGACAAGAATTTCCTAGCCTTTGCTCCCCCAAAACATGGTTTGCATGGTAAATTTTCAGTCTTTCCTAACTTTTTCTTGTCCTTTTTTATTTCTACTTGGCCTCGGTGCAATCCAACATCAGACAAGACTTGTTCTACCTTCTTGCATGTTGCATCAGCATCTGAAGCAGGCTGCATCTTGTAGGCAAAACACACGTACTACTCAAACACCAACTTCTCTATTATCCTTACTATGCAATGCAAGGTGCAAAAGTGGACCATTGTTAAGGGTATTTCTACAATAGGATCCCACTTAGGGTCTAATGGAACCAACATTACATTCCTTTGAACACACTAGTCACATGTTGGAGCACCATGTTGTCCTGTCCTTGTAATCCATTGTTTCTTCCCATCATTGCCTTTCTTCCTGGATTGCATGCAATAAAAGCAAGGGAACTTAGCTGATGCTGAATTTGAAACACCAAACATACATTTCAATGTTTTCAAATCACTAGCAAGATGCCATTCTACCTTGTATTCACCAAATCCATCGACATGCAAAACTTCACCCGTCGTACAATATCTGGTATCTCTGTTAAGTTAAAAAAAATCTTAAGTACTGCATGGTCCTCCTTTGGCACCTCAAATGCAACAAGCCACCATATTTCATTCTCTGATTGCACACTTAAATATTTTGGATGTTTTGAATTGATGTTGGGATCCAATGCCCTATTCATTAGTGTCAAGCTAACACGTTGTAGAGCTTTTGGCCCTTAACGACTTCACTCTCATCAAGCTTCAAAACAAATAGAAGCTTACCTCTGCACTCTTCGATAGACATGTTGTAGAACTTCACCATTGTTGCTTGTAGCTTGCATACATTCAATACAAAGTTATTGTCTACATGCAATTTGAAGGGCACTTGCTTTGATCCAGACTTAAGCATCTGTGTATGTTCCAAATGCATTGGCTCACCAATTGTGTCTAAGACTTTTGCATTAAGATCTTTTCGTGCTTGCTTTACATGGAACGGTTTAGGGATGGGCACCACCCATCTCTTGTTAAGAACAGCCTTAAACCCTGCATCCAATTGCTTATAAATCATAGTGTAGGATTCGGAGCTAATCCCTACCTTGTCACATATGCCTTGAGCATCTGTATAGCTGTGAGAAGGTATTGCTTACCTCCTTCAAGCGTTCTCTCGAAACATCATCTCACAAATGGTTTTAAATTTGGGGTTTTCTAATGCATACTTCATCATACCTTTGCTATTGCATCATCAACCTCTTGACTTGGGTTGGAAAACATATTCTTCATATTTGCATATTGTGCATAGAACCGGTGATTATATTGCCCACTCCCTCTGGTCAACTCATGAAGTGGTTTGATGGATCTCACATGCTCACGTGCTTGTATTGTAAGATTCCTCCCCCAAACCCCTTTTTGATGTCTAGTATCTTCTTCTATAATCAATCCCTCTTCAGAAATATAAAAGACTTGTTTCTAACTGTTTTAATCTAGAGAGAGAAAATATTCTAGAGAGAGAATATTCAGATTTTTAATATTTTTGGATAGAAAATTATCTCATCTTATTAAAATAAGTTTCCCTGAAACAGAAATTCAAAAAGAACTTTCCAATGTGCAATTGGAATTAATTGGAAATGTGTATAAAGGACCTTAGTCTAAGGGTCTAGATTTTCAGAAATTTTTGGATTATGGTCCAATTAAGGTTCCTATGGACCAATAGCATCAATCCATGTGTAGGGAGGAGATAAATCCAATTTGAAAAAGAAGATACCCAAAAATGAGTAAATACTCACATAAGATGAAGAGTTGAAAATGTACAAGGTTTATTAGTAAAAAACTATGAGCAATATTAAAAATATGACATATGTAAGGAAGGGGAGTTCTTTAAAGGAGGTGCATATTTCACATGCTTGAATGAGTTTTAAACTCATAAAAATTGAGATATTTCATCTCTCCTCTCTCTTCATTCAAGTCTAGTTCCAAAAAGTTAGCTTAACTGACCTAAAAATGGTCAAATATTGACCAAACTGATTTAGAAAATTCTAGAATCAGTTTGTTTGGTTAGGAGCTCAATTTTTCCTATAAATAGAAGCCTCACCCTTATTGAAAAATATATAGTGTTTATGCATCGTTACTCTACTCCACCTAAGCCAAGAACTGTGAATTCATTTAATAATTCACTAGTTTTTGGAGCTTCCCTCTTTCTTCAATCCCCATTAGTGGCTCCATCAACATACTTAACCAATTGATTGGTTGGGGGCCTCTACCGTGAACAAAGAATCAAGCAAGTTGTAAGGTAATTAGTGAATATTCATCTTTCTATAATTTCTCAATGTTTCTCTCTTCTCAACCCCTCTCAAGCTTGAGAAGTTTAATTGGTATGGTTTTTTTTAAATGCTATTGAAGTTTGAATAGTAGTGAAGAGTTACATAATTTATTAAATGCTATTGAAGTTAATTTTCATTTATGTTTAAATTCTAATGATTCTTATGTAAATTCTCTCTCTCACTCAAGAAATGGTCATACTCATGACCCATTCTCAATCCAAATCAAGCTTTTCATAAAGCTTTTCCTTAACCCAAGATTAAGCTATGCTTGTTAATGGCTTTTTCTTATGCTTTTAGTTTATGTATATTGATGATTCAATCCATTATGGATTAAGGATCCAATTAGAGAATCATTTTAATTATTTCCTTAATGATAAGCTTTATCCCTTAGAAAAATTGAGATTTATCAGTCATAGCAGCGGAGCTATGGCAAAATTTTTATAAAAATTATGCATAAAAAATTTTCATTCAAAGCATAAAAAGAGGACTTCCTACCATATTCTAGGAATCATCATCCTAGATTAATTGAAAGAATTTCATTATAATCATGGAGAAATTGAATTTTAATATTATGCATAAAGGATAAATTTTTATATCAAAAGTGTTATTTTTACCATTTTTATTTTCATGCATAGAAGTATGCATAATGGATAAATTTTTATATCAAAAGTGTTACTTTTATCATTTTTACTTTCATGCATAGAAGTATGCATAAAGGATAAATTTTTATATCAAAAGTGTTATTTTTACCATTTTTAGTTTCATGCATAGAAGTATGCATAATGGATAAATTTTTATATCAAAAGTGTTACTTTTATCATTTTTATTTCATACATAAAAGTATGCATAAAAGAAAATTTTTATATCAAAAGTGTTACTTTTATCATTTTTAATTTTCATGCATAGAAGTATGCATAAAGGAAAATTTTTATATCAAAAGTGTTACTTTTATCATTTTTAATTTTCATGCATAGAAGTATGCATAAAGGAAAATTTTTATATCAAAAGTGTTACTTTTATCATTTTTAATTTTCATGCATAGAAGTATGCATAAAGGAAAAATTTTTATATCAAAAGTGTTACTTTTATCATATTGGATTTCATGCATATAGGTATGCATAAAAGATATTCTTTTTATACTAAAAGTATGATTTTCCTCATAATTGGATTTTATGCTTAACTTAGATGCATAAGAGAAATTCTTTTATTCTAAAAGTATAATTCCCTACCAAATTGAAATCATGCATAAGAAGATGCATAAAAGATTGATTTTAATTTCGAAAGTGTTAGTCTCCTTAAATGGAATTTATGTATAAATAAATGTGTAGAGAAATCTTATATCAAATAAAAGAATTCTCTTTTTAAAAAAAAAAGATATGAAATGTGATAAGATGTGATAAGAGGTGTATGAGATGTGATAAGAATTGATAAGATGCGTATGGAAAGTGATAGGATGTGATAAGAGGTGTGATAAGAGGTGATAAGATGCTTATGAAATAAGTTAGGATGTGATAAGATGAATTAAGATGTGTATGGGGGGATGAGGTAAGAAGTGTATGTGATAGGATAAGATGTATATGGGTTGTGATAGGGCGAGAATGGATGTGATGTAAAAGATTAGATGTGAAGGTATATGGGGTTATATAAATGGGAATGTGAAAATGGATGTATGTATGTGGATGTGTGGATATGGAGATGGGAGTGTGGATGTATGAACATGAAAATGGATATATGCATGAAGATGTATATGCATAGATGTAAATGTGGATGTAGATGTGGATGTATAGATGTGTATGGATGTGGATGTATAGATGTGAATGGAAATGTGGATGTGGATGTATGTGAATGTGGATGTAGATATGGATGTATAGATGTGAATGTGGAATGTGGATGTGGATGTATGTATGTATGTGGATGTAGATGTGGATGTATAGATGTAAATGGGAATGGGGATGTGGATGTATGTGAATGTGAATGTAGATGTGGATGTATGTGAATGTGAATGTAGATGTGAATGTGGAATGTGGATGTATAGATGTGGATGTATGGGAATGTGAATGTGGATGTATGTGAATGTGAATGTAGATGTGGATGTATAGATGTGAATGTGGAATGTGGATGTGGATGTATGTATGTATGTGGATGTAGATGTGGATGTATGGATGTGTATGTATGAATGTGGATATGGGATGTGGATGTATAAATGAGGATGTGAAAATGGAGGTAAGCATGTAGATGTGGATGCATGTATGTGAATGTGAATGTAGATGTGAATGTGGAATGTGGATGTATAGATGTGGATGTATGGGAATGTGGATGTGGAGGTATGTGAATGTGAATGTAGATGTGGATGTATAGATGTGAATGTGGAATGTGGATGTGGATGTATGTATGTATGTGGATGTAGATGTGGATGTATGGATGTGTATGTATGAATGTGGATATGGGATGTGGATGTATAAATGAGGATGTGAAAATGGAGGTAAGCATGTAGATGTGGATGCGTGGATGTGAATGTGGATGTGGATGTGGATGTGGATATGGATGTGTATGTATGAATGTGGATATGGGATGTGGATGTATAAATGAGGATGTGAAAATGGAGATAGGCATGTAGATGTGGATGTATGGATGTGAATGTGGATGTGGATGTGGATGTATGGATGTGGATATGGATGTGAATATATGATATGTGATGTGAAGGAATCTGAAGTGAAGAGATGGAAAAGGAGGTGATTGGATGAGTACACATATACATGGAATGTGGAATAAGTAATGTGGATTAATGAGGGATAATGTGGAAAAATGAGAGTTAATATAGAAACTGTATTTGTAAACTGTTTGTAAATGCTGTTTGTAAATGGCTGTTTTATGTCAAGAATGCTGGGGAAGCATTTTGACCGTCTTGTGATTAAGGTCGTGGAGACCTAACTGATAAAGTTGCAACTGCTGACGGAGAGTCAATGGAGGACGTCTCGCGTAGCAAGGTCGACCGAGGTCTTGACCAGCCTCGGTTCGATTAAAATGGTGAGCTTCCGGTACGGTGGATGAGGGACCAAGGAAGCGGCCTATGAGTGAAGCGCTAGGTCACCTGCGAAGGATCCTAGAGGGTGCTGACCATACGGTGCTCGGGCTCTGGGTCGCCTAGGATACCCACGCGTGCGTCGAGGAAGATATTGGAACAAGGAGTAAGAGTTGTTTTGTGAAACCGGGCATGGATCTGGTTGACTGACCTTTCTGGTCCTCAACGGTGATGAGTCCATGGCTCTTTTATATGGATCTGTTGGTTGATCTTGCTGATCTTCAACGAGAGTCCATCTTGATAAGTGATTATATTGCCGAGTATTATGGACTAGGAACTATGGAAACGGCCTCTGTGTGGACAGGTGGTGAGCGTTCTAGTTGCCAATGATGCCATAGATACTCTGATGAAGGAATGATGGGAAATTATGAATCAACTGGATAAATTGGGAGATTGTGATCAGTGGTACTATGGTTTCATTAAAGGATTGTTTTAAAGTTAGCTGATGCTAAGAAAAAGGCAATTTTCATATTGGGTGTGTAAGTGGTGTGGCTAGTTTTATGTTTGCATGAAATTCCGGCTAGGGGGCCTTGGAACTCTTTTCCTTGGTACCCGGGACAAAACCTAACCAAATTCCAAATTGGATCCCATCACTACAGTGGTTGGGCGGTTGGCTAACCCATGGGATCGGATGGGTTAGGCTGGACTGATGGATCCGTAAACCGAGACTCAGTTTCTGTTATTACGATAGATGAAGTAAGTCCCGGATAGTAATTGTTCTATGGATAGGAATCAACGGCTGTGCCTCTTGATGGGGAAAAAAGCGTTGATCCCAATGATCCAAGTGCAAGTTTCTTCCTTGATCCGACCGAGTATCTTTATAGGTGCAGTTGGATCAGCGTGATCCAAGTGCAAGTTTCTTCCTTGATCCGACCGAGTATCTTTATAGGTGCAGTTGGATCAGCGTGATCAGTAATGATCTTGACTACGTTAGAGTAAAAAAATTATCCTGGTGGAATCGCCCGTGCTTTCCGGGTAAGGGAAGTTTTTCCGGGTTCGGTTTTGGAAAAACCGACGGATTAGTCTCTTGTCCGGATATCCGTGGACGAGGCCCCGAATGTGGGACCCCTGTCCCGTGCGAGAAGTGCTACTTCCGTTGCTAGTACTTGAATCCGTTGCTCGGTGGGAACAGGAGGATCTCACATGTATGGTTTTCGTTCAGGGTCCAGTAGCAAACAACAGTCTTTGAAAGCATTGCTGCCATCTTTTTGTTGTCCTTCTCCAAACCCTGCATTTTGCAATGTAGTTCTGCATTGTCGACCTTGACAGACATGCACCGCATTTTCCATAACATGCATCGCATCTTGTAGACTCTGATTCTCTCTCTCCTTTTCACTTAGTAATTTTGTGAGCTCAATCCTTGCATCCATGTCCATCATGGTTCGCTGAACAGATGTGTAAATACTATGAGGAAGCATTCCTAGCCTCTTAGTGTATCCCAATAACCCTACATTACCTTCACACAAATACTTAATGAAAGATGTAGCCCACTAAATTGTGGAGGTTTTTAGGTAATTGGATCGGGTGGATAAATACACCCCTCAACCCAAAGATCGACATGTTTTTTCCCTGCATTTCTTTCTTGTTGCATTATCTCTGGTTGCTTTCTACTTGTTGCCATTCTCTTTTCTAGCGGTGCATACTCGGCCTCCAATTGGAAGTGAATGTCTGTCTTCTTGTTCCGGCCTGCATCCTAAAATTAGCAATTGGACAAAACACAGATATTAACCAAAAATTAGCTCTAAACAAAATAAAACTATTAACAAAAAAGTAGCTTTTATACATTTGTATAACTCAAAAATATAACCAGAAATAACCTTATTGAACACAACTTTAACCAAATATAAGTTCAATATAATTTAAAACTAAATCATAACCTGTAATCAAAATAACACACTTATTTCACACCCAAATAACATAACAATAACATCATAAATGAGAAATAATATTATTGAACATAACATATAGACTTCAATATATCCTAAAACTTAATCATAACTATTAATGAACAATTATATTTCACACACTTCTTTCACTTAGAAAATCACTAATAAACAATCTAAATAGCATCCTTAAACTCAACTATTATCTGCTATTTTACACATGACTAAATCACATTTAGAACAATAAGATGGTCAAAATAGAAAAGAAAACAAAATAACTCAAACAATATTAAATCATAACAAAACAATCCAAATAGCACAGAAATAACATCATTAAACTCAACTATTATCTTCTATTTCACACATGAGTAAATCACATTTAGAATAACAAGATTAACATTAATAGAAAAGAAAACATAATAGCTCAGACAAAACAATCCAAATAGCACAAAAATAACATCATTAAACTCAACTATTATCTTCTATTTCACACATGAGTAAATCACATTTAGAATAACAAGATTAACATTAATAGAAAAGAAAACATAATAGCTCAGAAAAAATTAAACCATAACAAAACAACATAACAGATAACAATAATGATCATACCTCTATTGCTCTCTTGTTCTTGATTCTTTTGCAGAGATTGATGAATAGAAATAGCCACAAAAATAGCCTTGCCAGTGAATGGGGACATAACATATTATTAAACATAATATAACATATAGACTTCAATATATCCTGAAACTAAATCATAACTATTAATTAACAATTATATTTCACACACTTCTTTCACTCAAAAAGTCACTAATAAACAATTTAAATAACATAGAAATAGCATCATTAAACTCAACTATTATCTACTATTTTACACATGACCAAATTACATTTTGAACAATAAGATGGTCAAAATAGAAAAGAAAACAAAATAACTCAGACAATATTAAATCAAAATTAACAAAACAATTCAAATAGCACAAAAACAACATCATTAAACTCAATTATTATCTTCGATTTCACACATGACTAAATTATATTTATAATAACAAGACTAACATTAATAGAAAAGAAAACATAATAACTTAGATAAAATTAAACAACGTTGTTGCGAGCAAACTAGGTAATATTTCTTGAAAACAAGAAACATTTAGCATCTTTCAAAGATTCCATAAAAAAGGCCAAATTTTTACCTTTTTTTGGAAAGTGGCATATGCATGCGTACAATGCCACCCAAAAATGACACTATTTTTTACAAAAAAATGGAATGAAAAAAAAGACATGGTTTTGCTTACTTTTTGAGATTACAACTTAAAATCTAACAATAAGTATTAAAAAAATACCAAAATAGAGACCATTTGTCATTGACATCTTCAATCCAGAAAAGTAATTAATACAACTCTAAAAAAGGAGTTGTTTTTTAGACATACAACTCATGGCATAGTTATAGCTCCTCATCATCCACTGCTACCTATACCATCACCATCACTTGTTGGTGTGCCTTCCCCTGAGGAGGTAGACGAGGCATCCTCTTCATCACTACCTATACCATCACCATCACTTGTTGGTGTGCCTTCCCCTGAGGAGGTAGACGAGGCATCCTCTTCATCACTATCCACAAAGACATTTTTTTCTTCTATGTGTACACCTGAAGCTAAGACTCCTTGGATTCACTGTCATGTGATGTGCTACCAAGCTCAGAGTTATTGAAGTAAGGGATCTTCTCTTATAAAATAGAAATGGTTGAATTTCTCAAGTAGCCTGCTTCTTTGCTTCCTTTAAGCTTTTCAAGGGTGCCATTTTTGAAGCTTGCATAACCATGTCTGGAAGGAATAAATTTGAGAACTTTAAGGCCACCTGAAGGGAAGCCACTGTGGCATCAGTAGAGAAAATCTTTCCATACAAAAAAGTTTAACCACTTTCTTCTATAGGTTTAATCAGAAAGGCATGTTGATAACTTAGATCATTCAACTGATCCAAGCACCTCCTTTTTTCTATCCGTGTCCCATTAACAAAAAACTTGACATCCATTGTCTCCTTCAAATGCTCTACCATTGGCTTTGGTGTGTAAGCTTTCTCTATAAGTGTCATCATGGTTGGCAAAGTAAATGCATTGTGGCGAGATAATTTTTTTGAAAACGTGCTAAACATTTGATCAATGTGGTCATGAGTCACGACCCACAAGTAGAAAATTCACTCACTTTCTTAAACACCCCTACGAAAACCAACATGCTTAGGTATCCAAGAACTATTTGATTCTTATTCTCTCTTGTAGTGTTATCTAGCTGCAAATATAATATACTTTGCAATGCACCTTTCCAATTAGATATCACATGATGAATGATTGTGACGTTGGTTAGATTTGGATCATTATGGATATTTGGATATGTGAAAAAAACCCTTGGGTGAACTTGAGCATTGTATAAAAGGCAACCAACCAAATGAATTTGCACAAGTGTGTCTTCTGTAATGTCCTTAGGCAGCCTAGCAAAGTGAGGTAAGCAAGTTTTTTTCTGGTCCATTCCATCAATAACTAGCCCAAGATACTTTTCTGTTGGAGATGCAAAACACTTTCCTCTATGATCCATTGCCTTCCTTCTTTCATTTGCTTGCTCTTCCCTGTGAATTCTCAAAGCATCCTTGACTATCCTTAGCTCATCTAGATCACTTGCAGCCTTTCTTCTTGTTTTTAGCTTTGCACACATAGTGCACACACCCATTCACACTTTTCGTGGGATAGTCACGTTGGCAAAGAAGGTTTTCCAAAGCATGGTAAAATAAGAGTAGCTTGTATATTGCACTTGTTTAGTTGTCTTAGCATCTCTGTACAATGAGAATACCTCTGACCTTGTAAAATTGTCAGATAAGTTAAACCTTCCTGTTGTCGGCATACATTCTGCATGATACTTAAAATAACAATAAAGCCATGTTAAAGCATTTTTTGCTATACATTTCCAAGACTCAAAGCAACCTTAAAGGCTGTCCTACATACCAAATTAGAGCCAAGGCTATATTCAAATTTTCCATGCAAACAAGGTATTAGCAGACCACTAAGAAGTGCATCTTGCTCTCCACTGCTGTCAAAACAGTGTGTTTGTAATGCCTTTAACTTTTGCAATCCAAACTTTGCTAGACATTCTTCCTTGCAACATTTTGTTTTAACTACATCGCTTAATTGTCTATCTGCACACAAGAATGCTTTTCGCTTCAACCCATGGTAGGTCTTACCGCGATACATAAGAGATGATGTCAACTGCTCAATGGTATCCAAGGCATCATGTTCATCACTACCATCATTTGTTGCTTGTTGTGGTGTGGAGGCTTTACTTGGAGAAGTAAAGTAAGGACTCCTTCTTGTGCTTGTACCTTCATACGATGTAAAAGATAAGCTTGGTGATTGCCCATGGCTTGGAGTTTCCACTTCTATGTTTAGTTTTTTTAACCCTAGGAGACAAGGAATAGGATGAGAATGAGAGGCCCTTTGAATGTGATGCGGTGGTAGGGGATGAGCTTCCACCCACTTGTGTAGGGAAAATGACCAATGGAAGGTCTCTCCTTGTGTCTTTCTCATTGTCTAAAAAATGAGAAATGAGAACCTAATAGCCCATGTGGCCATCATATAGAAAGTCATTAAACTTAATACATAATTAAGGTGGGACTTGATTAAGAAACCCTAGAATTAAAACACTAAATAACTACTATTTTTGGAACTATGAGGCTACATAAGAAGTTGAGAGGCTCATTTGGTCACCTCGCATTGTGAGAGAGAGAGATATAAAGAAAGAGAGAGAGCACTATTTGGGCACACAAGAAGCAAAGCAACAAGGAGAGAGAGATATAAAGAAAGAGAGAGAGCACTATTTGGGCACACAAGAAGCAAAGCAATAAGGAGAGAAAATCGCACTTTCAAGTCCACCAACTATGGGAATGTACAAAAATTTCGATCCTTTGAAAGATTCCATAAATATTCCCTTTTCTTCTTATTACTTAAAAGCTTTATTTGTGGTAACATAACATTATTAATATTTGTTTGAACCTATAGGATGTTTTAACTTAGATGTTAGGAAAACTATTATAGAATGTACTTCTATTTAACGATGAACAAAATTTTAATAACAACTAGTTTGAAATAAATCTTAAAAGATAAATAAAGTTTTTAAAGTATTTTTCTTAAAAGAAAGTTCCCACAAAGAATGGACACAGTTTCGTGTTTTTTATATATTAGGAGAGTAGCATAATTTTTTTTAAAAAAAATTGTTTGTGTACACAAAGTTGATACATTGCATCAACGTTGGCATAGAATCTTGATGCTGTGCATCGAGTTGATACACACATCATTAAGTTGACTCTGTTTGTGTATGCAAAGTTGATGCAATGTATGAACTTTTAAAAAAATAAATTATGTATAAAAGTTAATGCATTGCATCAGTTGATGTTTTGTATCAAGTTTCTATATAAACAGTTGATGTTTTGTATCAAGTTGATGCACATCAAGGTGGCTTGGCAAAGTTGATGTAATGTATCAACTTTAAGAAGATGCACAACATCAAGGTGGCTTTGCAAACTTGGTGCAATGTATCAACTTTAAGAAGGTGCACAGCATTAAGGTGACCTGACAAATTTGATGCAATACATCAATTTTAAGAAGTTTTGTTTATTAATGCAAAGTTAATGCATTTCATCAACTTTGTTAAGAAAACAATGTATGCAAAGTTGATGCATTGTATCAATTTTTCCACGCAAACTTGATATTTTGTATTGAGTTGATATAGAATATCAAGTTTATGTAGCAAAGTTGATGCAGTGTATCAACTTTAAGAAATTTTGTTTGTGTGTACAAAGATGTTGCATTCCATCAACTTTGCCACACAAACTTGATTTTGTGCATCAACGTGATGCACAACATCTAGTTTGTGTGGCAAAGTTAATGCAATGCATCAATTTTGCATACACAAACAAAGTTTTTAAAAGTGAATGCATTGCACCAACTTTTCCACATAGACTTGATGTTATACATTGAGTTGATACACAACATGTGGTTGGTGTGGAAAATTTTATGACATGCATCCACTTTTGAAAACTTTTTTGTGTATGTAAAGTTGGTGCATTGCATCAACAACAACAAAGTTGATGCATATTATCAACTTTTTCACACAAACTTGATGTTATGCATTGAGCTGATGCACAACATCAAAAGTTGATGTAGTGCATCAACTTTAAAAACCATTATGTAAATTTGTATAAACTTTTTCTCACAAACTTGATGTTATACATCGAGTTGATGCACAACATCAAGTTTCTATGGAGAAGTTGATGCAATGCAAGAACTCTTTATTTTTTAGGGAATTTATATGAGATGGTTTTTGATTAAGATAGCACAATGTTAGTTAGGTTAAATGTATGTGCGGCAAGTTATTTCTAAACCTAACCATAGAAGAGCTATATCTGGATCCACTGTCACCTCGCGCAGTTAGGCCAACAACTTATAGGCACCTGATAGGGTGCATAGCCAAGGGGTCAAGGGGGGGCACGCCCCCTTCTAAGGGGTCCGGGGGGTGGAATGGCCCGAAGGGCCATTATAGTAAAACGTCATTGGTTTTCTCCACTTGTTCTCGACAGTGTAATTAGTACTCATATAGTGACCGCGAGCCCAAAAAAGCATAGTTTCTTACATAAAGTTGATGCACTACATCAACTTGTCCATGAAAACTCGATGTTATGCATCGAGTTTACCACAAACTTGATGCATGACATCGAGTTTGTGTGGAGAAGTTGATGCGGTGCATCAACTTTGCTTACATAAGCATGCCAAAAATACTGAGCATGATATAATAATTCAAAAGTCTCTTTTTTTAACTAGTAAAATTGCCCAAAAGCACTTCAGTCCAAAAAAACCATCGCTTTCTCCTTGGGCACTTTATCGCTTGCGCATATCTTCTTGCTTTCTCTTCTTCTACACAGCAGGCAATATCTTTACTTGATTTCATGCTACGCCACTTCTCTACATTTTCTATACCACACTGTGACTACTAAAATTTGTTATCACAAAGGTGGTGGACAAAAGAGAAGGCGACCATCTAAGGTGAGATCTTCTTCTCCATTCAAACTTTTTTAGTTTTTCTTTTATTTTCTGTTATAATGCATCCAATTCCCCATGAACTCGATGCAGTGCATTGAGTTTGCATGTAAACTGAAGGTTGAGAACAATCTACACTCAATCTTCTCCTAAAAGGACCGTGCAACAATTATTCTTATTCCTTCTCCTCTACCCTCAATGATGTGGCAATCATATCAATGTGCCACATCAAAATCTAGGCCCACAATTTCATCCCTTCTCATCTCTCCCTTTGGTTTTCCATATCATTTTGCAACAATGTAAGTCCTCTTTCAATGTTCTCCTACTTGTTGCCTTTTTTCTACAAAAATTAGTTTATTTCTTAATTCATTCTTAAATTCTTCTTTTTTTATCATATAGAAGTAGAATAGTTTTTGCTTTACTTTTAATGTCTTCTGATTTCATTTTCGTGTCTATAGAAGCTTGTTTTGCTCTATTTCCTGTATATTTTTGTTTTTCATTTGCTTGTGATAGCCTTGTTGTTGCTCACTTTAATGGTTAGCTCCACCTTATTAAATTTTTTGGATTTGATTGATTGAACCAACTAATAATTTTTTTGCTAAATTAAATCTTTTTTTTTAATCTATAAAGTAGGAGTGATGAGATGAAGAAGTCCTCTAAGAGGCCTACCATTGAGGCTCCAGAACTTGATTCACCTCCTCAAATACAAGCTCCAAAAAAAAGGTAAGAAAGGAACATTCTAAAAAAACTGCAAAGGAAGCCCAAGCTACTACTTTACTTGGGAAAAGATCCCTTTTCCAACAAGTGGAGGCTTCACAACAACATGAGAAGAGAGATGGCATTGCAGGTGTCAAGCATACCAACACAATGTTGGATGCTATTACAGAGAAATAAGTACAAACTCAAAGATCCCTTTTCCAACAAGTGGAGGCTTCACAACAACATGAGAAGAGAGATGGCATTGCAGGTGTCAAGCATACCAACACAATGTTGGATGCTATTACAGAGAAATAAGTACAAACTCGACCAGGTTTAGGGACCATTGCCACTTTTCCTCCCCAGGGTGCTGCGACTATTGAAGCCTTCACCCAAAAGAGATTTATAGCCTCATCACCATCATCTATTGATGAAGATGAAGAAGAGAATCAAAAGGAGGATGATCCTATGTCTGTTCCAGTGAGAGCTAGGACAAAGACAACAACTTATTATGTACCCCCAGGAAGAACTCATGGTTTTATAAATGCACCAAAAGATAGACCTCAATTCTTAGCAGGTACATCAATTAAAACTCTTGCTTATCTTCAACATGAGTGGAGTCTTTTTGGGATCGATTTTTCATCATTGCTAGGCACTCTGGCAAGGGTAATCTTCTCAGAGGTCAAAAGTCTTGTGGCAAAGTGTTAAAGGTGGATTATACAGGGAAAGAGAGAGATAATGTTGTTTCTTTTATTGTTGATGATACGAACAACATTAGAGAGTTTCTAGTGAGCCAAAATAATCTTCTAGTGTAGCACTTTCCCTAGATAACACTTGATTGTTAGTGAAACTCACTAATGGAGCCACCGCTAAACCCATTGGTCTATTAAAGGGATCTTAAAATTAAGATTCTTGGAACCACCTACCGCCACACGTTTTTGGTAATAAATTTTGGATGTCAGCTAGTTTTATATGACTGCATCTTTGGAAGACCCTTTATGTGAGAGTCCAAGATGATCCATGATTGAGATACTCACCACATCTATATTCGAAGAAAAGATCTTCCCTTCAAGATCAATCTACGCATGTGGAAAGTACACCCCATGAGTGGCAAACCATTTGCAGAGGCCTCAGTCACAACTACAGGAACTAGTAAAGTCTATGCTAGACATGCCATAATACACTGGACGATGAAGGGAAAGTGACGATTGTGCACCACTTCTAGAGCTAGATTGCAGAGGCCTCAGTCACAACTACAGGAACTACTAAAGTTCATCTATGCTAGACATGCCATAATACACTGGACGATGAAGGGAAAGTGACGATTGTGCACCACTTCCAGAGCTAGAAGACTCTAAGAATTGGATGCATATCTTCGCTAACCTGGAGATCTTGCCTAGAAAAAATGGTACTAGATTTGCCATAGTAGTAGACGGGCAAGAACTTACATCATTGTATATGCTTTGTTCAGTATATTTGCCCACCAATATAGCCATGCAGGAGCTTGAACAGGTTGTTTGAGCCAAGCCATCAAGGAGTGCACGCTTCCATAAAACTCACATGCTCGAAAGATTCCCTAGGCCATAGAGGTATATCTTCTGAGACAATTCTGAAGCCCATTGGTTGAAATATGTGGGTGCGGTGGAAGCACATGAGCATTTCAATGAAATGTGGCAAAAAGAGTTTGCAAACAGTTCTCTTTTGGTCCACACTACTGTCCCACAACCATTTAAACCATTCAACTACAACTAGTCCTAGAAAAGCTTTGCCACTCTGCATGCAAGGCACTCAACAAAAAGTTAGCACTCGCAGAAAAAAAAGCAAAAGGCTAGTTGATGAGGAAAGTGCTAAAGCTGAAGAAACATGACAGGTGCCCAAGCACTTTAAGACCTTTCAAATGGTCGACCACTTTGTTCAATACAATATGGCTCAAAGATCGGATAGTGTGCAACCTGGGACATCATATGACGGTCCAGCCAAGGTTAAGGAAGTGAACAAGTGGTAGGCTCGGGTGAAGACCTGAGGCCCGTATATTCGTTGTTTGTAGAAGACCTTTCAAAGGAAGAAGAAGCCAAGCTCATTGCTCTCTCGACTAAATTACAGGACTGCTTCACTTGGAAGTACAACGATATGAAGGGTGTACCCCCACAAGTGGTCCGGCACACCATTCCCATGGTTGATGGAGCTAGGCTAGTCAAACAACAACGAACTTACCCCAAATACTCCAAGATGGTCCACAAAGAGATTGAAAGACTTATTGATGTCGGATGCATCTATGAAATTGAACATACCGAATGGGTATCATGGATCGTGATAGTGCCCAAAAAAATGGACAGGTCAAGGTGTGCGTTGATCTCAAAAAGGTCAATGAGGGATCACTATCCTTTACCATTCAGTGAACATGTGCTAGAAAGAGTAGCGGGAAAGGAAACTTAGAGATTCCTAGATGGATTCTTAGGATACAACCACGTGTGGATTGATCCCAAGGACCAGCATAAAACTGCTTTTGCTACTAAATAGGGTACATATGCATATAGAGTTATACCCTTTGGGTTGACCAATGCCCCCAGAACCTTCCAACGCTTAATGTGTATGGCTTACAAGGAATATCTCTACAACTTCCTAGAACTCTTTATGGATGACCTATGTGCCAATTCTTCTTGGAAGAAGAAGCACCTCACATGTTTGCGCAAGGTGCTAGAGTGATGTAGACCATACCGCATCTCATTGAACCCTCTTAAATGCTAATTATAGGCTTGACACAGAGTGATCCTAGGACACATTGTCTCTAGACAAGGAATATCAACTGGATGACGGTAAGGTGCGGCTCATTCTCGAGCTACCCCCACCGTGCTTCATGGGACACGTCGGCTATTATTAGCGATTCATTTTTGTGTACGCTGATATTGCTAGACCCCTTTACACACTCCTTATAGTTTTCAAGTGGACAAAAGAATGCCAAAGACTGCACCACACTAAAAAAAGCCTTGTGGCAAGCGCTTCAATCCTTAGATCCCCCAATTGGGATCTCATCTTCCATGTCCATATTGATGCCTCAGCATTTTCCATAGGATGTGCTGGCCCACCAACTAGGTGAACACAAGATGGACTTCCCCATCAGTTTTTCCAGCCGGCCAACTCAATGAAGCTGAGAGAAATTACACCACAATCGAGAGAGAAGGATTAGAGATGGTTTACACCGTTAAGAAATTCTGCTATTATCTTTTGGCACGAACAAGTTTGTCTTCTTTGTAGACCATCAAGCCATCTTGTACCTAGTCAATAAGCCCTTTATGTGACAGGAAAAATCACCAGGTGGTTGCTTATCTTACTTGAGTTTGATTCCACCGTTACGGTGAGGAAAGGTTCTCAACGTGTTCTTGTTAACCACATGTCAAGGATCCCCAATGCGAACAGCTAGTGGGAGTAGACAATGAATTACCAGACGCTGCCTTGTTCCAACTTTGCTTAATTCTTGAATGGGGCAAAGAATTAGCTCACTTCTTAGCCAATGGCTTACCAGTTGATCCTCTCCTCAACAAGGACCATGCCCGTTGTTTAATAAAAAAGGTGGCCCCTTTCTAGCTTATCTCGCGAGTCAACTTTACAAGCAGGGTAAGGACAAAATCCTAAGACATTGTGTTAGAGAAGACTAGTATGTCTTCCTCCTTGAACAAGCTCACTCTGCATGTGCTGGTGGGAACTTTGCAGTAGACATCACTACTAGTAAGGTTCTCACAGCTAGGTTATGGCAGCCCACCTTAATGGCTAACACTACTGAGTATATGTCAAACGATGCGATGAATGCCAGCACGTAGCAATCCCTCATTTCAAGGATCATATGCCCCTGAAGCCCATTGTGTCCTTACAACCATTTGAAAAATGGGGCATAGACTTCGTAGGACCCATTAGTTCGGCAGACAAATACACTCAAGCCAGATATATAATTGCTGCCCCAAAGACTATTGCACAAAGTGGGTAGAAGCTCGTGCAATCCGCAAAGCTAATGCTTGATTTATTGCTAAATTTCTCTATGAGTCTGTAATCACATGCTTTGGTTGTCCTCTCGAGCTTGTCACAATAAAATGCATTTCATCAATGAACTAATCGAATTCGTCTTGTTGTGCAAGTGTTCCTTGTCACCCATAGTGTAAGATTCCTCCCTCTAGCTTTTGAGGTGTGCAGGTGTAAGAACGTCCCCTTCTGATCTTATAATTATTCCCCTTTCTGAAATAAAGAAAGATCCTGTTTTACCCTGTTTTGGCCTAGAGAGAGAAAATATTCTAGAGAGAGGTTATTCAATTTTTAGATATTTTTGGATGGAAAAATATCTCTTCTTATTAAAATAAATTCCCCTGAAACAGAAGTTCAAAAATATTTTCAGAAGGTGCATTAGAAATCAATTATAATCTGTTTAAAAGGCCTTATCCTAAGGGTCCAGATTTTTGAAAAATTTTAGATTAAGGTTTTGAGGGGCCAATTAGATTAATCCAAATTTAGGGAGGAGATAAATTGAAGAAATAAAGAAAATCCCCCAAAAATAAGTAAATACTCACATAAGATAAAGAGTTGACTAAGGACAAGGATATTAGTTAAAAAAGAAGAGATATTTAGAGAAATGATGCCATTTTGACACCTCAGTGTGGATGAACTCCCCTCATGAAGGAGGCGCCTATTTCACATGTGTGGTTGATTTTTAAATTCACAAATAATGAGATATTTTTATCTCTCCTCTCTCTTGCTTCAACTAGATTCAAAAAGTAAGCTAAAATGACCTAAAAATGGTCAAAAATTGACCAAACTAATTTGGAAAATTCTAGAATCAGTTTTGCTTGGTTAGAGGCTCACTTTTTCCTATAAATGAAGCCTCCCCCTTTGTAAATGGATAATAGTGTTTTATGCACTGTTACTCTACTTCTCCCCAGAGTCAAAAACTGTGAATTTATTAATAATTCTCATTAGTTTTTGTCCATTCCCTCTTCTAAAGAATTGGTGGCCACTCTTGTTGCAAACAAGAGTAGATCCCTAAAACCATCAAGACAAAGGAAAGCTCCCATAAATTCATGTAAGTTAGAAATCCTACTTTTTCTTATTCCTTTTAATGGTTTTCTAATTTTTGATCTGCCTGCACATGTCCAGGCTTACCACAATAAAAGCATCCACGTGTATCATTATACTGCCTATGCCAATTTCCACGACCTCTTTGACTCCCCCTGCCTCTGAATTGGCCTCTTCCACCTACGTGTTGTTGTTGTGAATTCTGGGACTATTGTTGTTGCTACTGCTGGGCCATAATTGTGATTACCTGTTCGGCCACCTCCTTAGCTGCGTCCACAGCCTCCTCTACCTCGTCCTCTTCCTGAACTTGTGTAGAAGGCCTGTTGTTTTCTGAACTATTTTTGTTTTGTGAAGACTATTGGTCTTCACCCAAGCTCTTCTCTTCATGTCTATAATCAACATAGACACCAAATTTGTGAAATTGGAAATGTTTTCCCGAGTCTGAATAGACGTCTTGAACGTCTTGTATTGTGGCCCGAGACCACGTAGACAGACTTCCACCTTATCATCATCATCTACTGAAATGCCAATAGATGCAAGGGATTCCACAATACCCTTGATCTTCAATGCATAGTCATTCACAGACATACTCTTTTTCTCCACAGTATGAATGACATTCTTTAACTGTATCTTTCGTGCCTTGGTATTCATTTCATAGAGTTTTACCAAGGTGTCCCATGCCTTCTTGGGGAACTTGGCATCCTGTATGTGCCCAATCATGGTGTCTTGTATACTGATAGAGAGCCAATACATAACTTTTCTGGCTCCTTGGTTCTAATCCTTGAAGTCTTTCACATCTGCAGTTCAGCAGCAGTCGGATTGATCTCCGGTATCTTCGGTGCCTCTTCATGCTCACCTTCTATGTAGTCCCAGTAACCCTTTCCCATCAGGAAATTTATCAACCTGAACCTCCAAGCATGGAAGTTGTTCTTATCTTCTCAGCAACAATCTGGTTTATGCCATCATTTGACATCTTGCTAGACACACAAATTTACCAGAAATAGCACTCTGGTTTGTCCTACACAAACTGTTGTATTTTCTACAGCGGTACTATACTACACTCAAATGTCACAACCAGTGACCTCAATGTGCATACATACACCCAATGGCAACTGTTGACCTCCTTGCACCACACACAATGTGTGCACAACCAATCTGTCTTCTTGCAGTTCTTAAAACAGAGTTCTGCATAGAATCGATGACTTACCCGCAGTGCTCGAAATTGCCTGCTTTCTGAAAAACGCAGGTTCCAACGCGCCCGAAATGCATTGTTGGCCCAAAAAATGCGGTCCGATAGGACAATATAGTTGCCCTATAGCTTTACTCCCGCAAAGAAAGCTCCTCAATTAGAGATCATTTGCCAGTGCCTCCCGTAGAGTTCCCGACAAGGGTGTAGTCGCCAACACAAATAGGGAAGAGTAGATGAAGCTCTTACCCTCGTACCACTTCCTGTGCTTCTTTTGCTTGCAGCTCAGCCCTTAGCATGAACCAAGCTCTGATACCATGAAAAGATGCAGGGGAGAAGAGAGCTTGAGCTCTTGCAACAAGCACACACACACTCACAAAACCCTAAAAGAGAACACACAATGTGAGAGGCTGAAAATCTTCTTCTTCTTCACACAACACTCAACACACCATATACAAAGATAAGAGTACACACATATGAAAAGGTATAACTCAACCAAATACATACTAGGGTTCACACAACACTCAACACACCATATACAAAGATAAGAGTACACACATATGAAAAGGTACTCAACCAAATACATACTAGGGTTCGCTATAGTGTGAACCCAACTAAATGAGCTAGCACTATAACTATGAAAAGGTACACACATATGAAAAGGTATTCAACCAAATACATACTAGGGTTCACTATAACTATGCCAGTCTCTAGAATGACTGTCACACAGCCTGTCATCCTAGTGGCCGCATATCACACATGATCTCACCAACCATGCCAGTGGTGTAAGTGTGGGGCCTATCCCCCAGGCGGGTCATCAGTGTCCACCACCTCACTTGATGAGCTTGATATCTCAACACATATTAATTATTAACATGGACGATGTGGTACTCTAAAGGCTATTGTACTTGCCTCTTAGCCATGACACAAATTTTTGAGTTATTACTCTCATCTCCAAATTGTGTATGCAATAGATCTAACTCCCATGGATATAATGTTGATTTGGAAGTAGAGATCTTTGACATAGAGATTGTGTTTTAATCATTTCTTAAAATAACTCTCATTATTTCGTAGCAAACTTAGAAGGTGCGCTTCGTCAAATTTTCTTCGTGTCTATAACACAAGTTTAAGGTTTGTTGATATTCTCTCTCAGGGTGGGTGATTTTCTTTGGCAATCTAAGCTTTGTGTTGCATGTATTCCTTAAGCTTATAGTATGATTTGGTACTAGTCTCATTATCATTGTTTGGCTAAAGGTTATTGTGTTTGGGATTTCTTGGCATTTTCTTACCTTTGGTAGCTATTAATTATCTCTTGAGAGCTTTAGTGTAGGAGGTCAATTTGCTAACTTCTTTTCCAATGTACTTTATTAAAATTTAGTGAATACAAAAAACTTAACTTATTTAGCACCTAGGTAATGATGCTAGAACATTGTATCATTGTGACCAAGGCTCATAATAATTATCCATATATTTAATAAGGGATATGAAGAGGAATGATGAACACACAAAGATGAGGGATATTCTATCCATAAACAAATAAAAGGAGATAAGGACTACTCTATCAATAAAATAATAAAAGAAGAAGAAGTTTAGCATGGTGTTGTGGTGAGCTTCAAGCATGGTTTTCACAGGGACGAAAATCTAGCATGATGTTGTGGTGGGCATCAAGCAAGGTGTTCATGGGGAAGAAAATCTAGTTGTTTGTTGTATAAAAAGTGAAGCAAAAGAAAAAGAAGCCATCCCCTAAGTGTTTCATTAGCTTGTAAAAAAAAAGCAAGTTTTCAAGTTTTTATCTCTCGCACATGCAAGTCAAAGTTGCATATCTTCTTCTTATTTTTACACAAATGCATTAAGATAAATCAAGCCAAATGGCATAAAGTGTGATCTTGCACTATCAAATTTGAATTCATTTATAAATTAAAGTGGAAGTATGCAAGTAACTCTTTTTGCTAACCCTTTAATGTCTCTCTCAACAAACATGGTCTTGTTTTGAAGTGTGGATCTAGTTTTTTCCTTCCCATGCAATCTTTCCCTTTGAACTTGTAAATGTGGGATGCCAGCAATTGGAGTGACAACAAGATTCTTCTTTATCAATTATAAGCTAATTCAGAATAATTTGAGAGCTTAGAAATTGGAAAAAAAAGAAAATAGAACCTTGTAAAAACACTCCTTTCACAAACAAGTGGATTGTTATGTGTTTTTGAATATTGACATAAAAGTTGACAAAAGATAATGGCTATTTTCAAGTACATAACCGTTAACATCCTTTACTTTGTACCTTTGTTCTACTGATGCAATTCATAAAGATGAGAGAAAGTTTTAATGCTGCATTGTTACCTACAAATAGTAAACTGGATGATAAAATTATTGAATACGGGAATCCAAAATGAAAATTAGTTGCTTGTGAGGGTCTATGAGGTATCATTATTGATAGAGTTAAGGCCAATGAATCCTATATGAAAGACAATAAGGGATATTATTTTATAGTGAGAAGATGACAATGGAAATTGAAGAAGGGACATTAGTTGATGATGAGTATTTTTGACACTCAAAGATGTAACCATGCGAGGATAGTCATCTTGTGGAAAAGGAAAGCATTGGGCTATCGAGGATATGTTCTCTACAGAGTAGGGATCAGTCATGGTCAATAGGCGAATTAGCCATTCTAATTTCTGAACATTTTCCTCTATGGCCAGTACATCTATATGATCCCATTCAGTTTCAATTACAAGATAGCACATGTGAAATATCTGAGAAAGGTACAGATGATACCTCTCACCAAAGGTGGGAGTGGATGAAGTGTATGATGATCGTGCATCTGCCATATCTGCAAACACAGATATAGCATCAGTAGGTTTATGAGACAGGTCAATCTAGCTCCTGATTGTATACGGATATTTCTCCTCTTTTTGTGCTCTTGCTCTTTCTACTATTTTTTGTTTTTCTCTTTTCTTTTCTATGTATGAAGCTATATATATACATCCCCTTGAATTTGGCAATTACATGGTTAGGGGAGAAGGTTAGGAGGAAGCAATAGAATGTCGAGCGTGAGTACATGCTTCCCCCTTTCCTTGGGTAGATCATATTTTCTACAATGATGTTGCAGCCTCTTGGAACCAATTTGTCCAGCGGGTCATAGGTTGTGATGTGGGCAGATAGCTTTTTATGACCCTTGTGGCCACATCCAATTGCAGAGATGTTAGTGAATGCTCCCATTGACGAATGGAGGAAATGGTTTCTGACGATACTTTTACAAAGGGAGACATAGACTCATTGGTCTCTTGTTGGGTGTTGACAAGAGTAGGTGTAGAGCATGTAGAAACTTCTATATCAGCGTGTGCCTGGCATGAGGAGCTAGAAGCTTCATGTGGCTCCCCCCTTCCTGAGCTAGGTGGTAATGATCGATATCGTTTGGGAATCCAAACTAACTCTGGAAGAAGTGGTGCGGAGCACTCTCTTCCCTTTCCCTTACCACGATCTTGAATTATCGTTGGGGTGGCAACAATTGGTTTGTAAGGTTTTACAGGTGATGTAGAGGGATTCAGCTTATGTTTAGGGACCCAAATTTGGTCATTCCCCTCGTAGTACCCTTGAGCTACTAATAATTTTTTAGGGATTCATCGTGATGTTACATTGCCCTTTCTCGAGTGGGTAGCTGTTTTCTTCCTACGAGGCTTCTTGTCTAAATGAGATTGAGCAGGGGAAGTAGCTGTTAATGAAGCTTTTGGGACCCATTTGTATGTACTCTTTGGCATAGTAAGCGGGGCTTTAGAGACCACCCTGCATGTTTCCACTCTTGGCGTTGAAGCATTAGAGGGGTGGCAAACAATCAAAGATGGTTTTGCCACTGGACTTTGTGATTTTTTGTTATCCAGCATTTTGTCCAGAGTCGATGGCTTAGGAGCGAGATTTTGAGCGGTCATACTGAGTGTTGGTTCTTGCGTTGTGACTCGTTTGGTTGCCCAATCGATATTGCACTTGGTGGCCAACATCCATTTGCGCCCTAAGTTTACAGTGCCTTCCATGGTACCAGCAGGTATAACCAAAAAGCTTTGAATTACGGTCCCCTTGTCATAGGCAACCGGAGTGTGCATAATTCCTAAGATAGGGGTTTTCTTCTTGTTGATTCCTTTAACTTGGATATCACTCTTGGATAAAGGTGGTTTTCCAAGTTGACACCACATGCCATATGATAGCAAATTGTGTTGAGCTCCTGTATCCAATAATGCATTATACAGCACCTCCCCGTAAGGACTATACAACTCAATTGGGTATCTTAGAGGCGGGTCAGATTCCAGTGAATCCTCGTCTGCCTCCTCGAAAAATGCTTGTGTAATCCCCAAGTTGGCTTCTTGTTGGTGCCTAGCATGCTGTTGACGTTCTTTGGCTTCAACTCTCGCTTGTATCTTCTTAAGCTTAGCTTGTTCTTTAGCTATCTTCTTTTGATGGATTGCATATAACTCCTCTTGGCTTAGGGGGTCATAGTATCTTTTGAATTTACTCCCATTAAGGAATCCAATGGTTTCAACTCCGTCGAGAGTCTCCACTCTGATGGTACCTTGCGGGGTAATTTCACATACTCTATACGGTCACTTACCAGCATATTTGAGCTTCTTCTTTTCATTTTTCACTCCATACATCAGGACCAACCTTGATGTCCTTGTCCTTTAGGTGGTGATCAAACCATTTTTTCTTTCTATCCTTCTCCACAAGGGCATTGTACACAGCCAATTGTCTTTCTTTGTTTAGCCGCTCAAGGATATATAGACGCTCTACTAATGGATTACCATCCCAACCCTCTTGAGTAGCAACACAAAGACTAGGAATGATAAATTCCCATGGAATGACCGCTTCTTGGCCATATACCATTTTGAATGGTGTGCAATTAATAGCCACTTTGTATGCAGTACGATAGGTCCATAAAGCTGTTGTAAGCTTTAGATCCCAATCCGTGCGATGAGCTTCAACTGTCTTTGTCAAAACAGAGATTAAGGTCTTGTTGGTACTCTCGGCTTGGCCATTCGGTTGCGGATAGTAAGGAGTAGATTTATGATGGGATATCATGAAATTTGTTGTGAGCTCCTTAATCACTTCATTTATAAAATGCGTACCATTGTCGCTCACAAGTTCAAAAGGACAACCGAATCGTGTGATTATATTTTCAAAGAGGAACTTGGCTGTTGTCCTCGCATCTGCTTTATGTGTCGCTTTCGCTTCAGCCCATTTGGTCATATAGTCATCAGTGGCCACAATAATATAGCGAGATTGTGTGTTTCGGGCCGCTGGGCTAATTGGACCTACAAAGTCTAAACCCCACTTTTCAAATGGTTGGTTTACTTTGATCGGATGTAGGGGCATCTGATCTTTCTACTGGGGTTTCTTGTATCGTTGGCATTCATCGCAACCCTTTACAAAGAGTGATGCATCTTGGAACATAGTGGGCCACCACCAATACCCCGATTGTAAGATCTTTCGTGCAGTTAAGTCTCTTGAGAAGTGACCACCGGCTATGCCCATATGTGCCTCTTGCAAAATGTATAGATACTCATCCTCTCGGGCACAACGCCTAAGAACGTCATCCTTTCCTCTTTTATAAAGAGTCCCGGCTATCAGGCAATAGGGTTCGCATTCTTTGATCAGCTTTCGAGCTAGATCTTTACGAAGCTCCTTGGGTGGAAAGCCATTAACCAAAAAGTTAACAATCTTCTCACTCCATTCAGGCATTGTCTCCACCATGAACAGGGAAGTGTCAGGTAAGTCATCATCAACCCCCGTAGGAGCCTCGCCATTAGGTATGCGAGACAAATGATCAACCATAACATGTTTTTTGCCAGGTCTCACAACAACAGTGAAATCAAACTCCAGAAGAATCAATAGCCATCGTGTGATTCTTCCTGTGGAGCATGGTTTGTTTACCAGATACAACAATGCTTGATGATCCACATAGAAAACAAACTTGGTGGCAAGGAGGTAATAACGAAATTTCCTTATTGCATATATCATTGCCAACCCTTCTCGCTCCGTAGTGGTGTAGCTCATCTCAGCATCGTTCAACTGGCAACTGGCAAAGCTAATGGGGTAGTCTAGCTTGTGTTCTCCAGGTTAAGTTAACACACACCCAATAGCAAAGTTTGATGCATCAATATGCACATGGAAGAGTAAATCCCAGTTAGGCATTCTCAAGATTGGAGCACTCGCCAAGGCCTTCTTTAATAGCTCATAGGCACGGTCACATTCTTCGGTCCAAATAAACTCGATGAGAAGCTTATACAATGGTCGAGCTATCTCGGCGAAGAATAGAATAAATCTTCGATAATAACCAACGTGGCCCATAAAGCGTTGGACTCCCTTATAGTTGGTGGGTGGGGGTAATTCCAGAATGACCTTGATTTTACTCTCGTCAGTGGAAATCCCATTTTTGGACACTATATGCCCTAAGATAACTTCGTGTTTAACCCAGAATTGGCATTTGAAAGGATTCAATGAGATGCGATATAATCTACACCTTTCAAATATTTTTCGTAAACACATCGACGAGTGCTCGTCCCAAGAGGAATGAACACAAAGATCATCTAAGAAAGCTTCATAGAAGTCCCTTAGATATTCCTTAAAGGCCGTGTTTATCAATCGTTGGAATGTTGCAGGTGCATTGGTCAAGCCAAAAGCCATGACGCAAAAGGCAAACACTCCAAACTCCGTGATAAATGTTGTTTTAGCTTGGTCCTCGACTGCAATTGTGATCTGATTGTAACCCGAGTACCCATCTAAAAAGCTATATGCCTCCTTGCCTGCTGCCACTCTTTCAAGCACATGTTCAGAATATGGCAAGGGGTAATGATCCCTTCTGGTGCCTGCATTAACCTTTTTGAGATCAACGCATACTCTGAGTTTCCCATTCTTCTTTGGTACGATGACTATCGGAGAAACCCATTCTGAGTGTTCTCAATAGGGTATATGAATCCACATTTTACAAGCTTTTTAATTTCCTCTTGTACAATCTTTGCGTACTTAGGGTTCATTGGATAGGGACGTTACTGGACTGGTTTAGCAGTGTTAATCATTGGAATCGTGTGTTGCACCACAGAGGGTGAAACACCCTTCATATCATGATATGTCCAGGCAAATATGTCCTTGAATTCCTTAAGAAGCTTCGTAAGTGCAGCTTCCTGTGACTGGGTGAGGTCTTGAGCAATAAAAACTGGTTTAGACTCCTCACCCGGATCTGCTAAGTCTATCTCCTTAACTACCGCAGGGCCATCGTAGACACCGCTACTCCCATTGGTAGGCGTTCGTTGGGCTTTTGTGTAGACCACTTTACGTTCCCCTGTGGTGAATGATTTGAAATGCTCGGGTGCGGGGTGTAAGTCTACTGGTTCTTGTTGTGCCCGGTTTTTTTCTTTTAATTCCGCCTCCTTTTGTTGCTGAGCTAACTCTTGGTTTTGCCGCCTTCTTGCAATACGACTTAGTTTTGGCTTCTCTTCGATTTCTAATTGGGCGACGTCATGAGGTTGCGGAATACACCACATGACACTTTGGAGGTATTGTCCCCAATTATCCGCTATCTTTCGATGAGCGTCAATAGCTCCTACATAACTAAGCCATTCTGCAGATCTCTCTTTGTTTATTGCAGTTCGTACATTAGCTCGATAGCATTGTCGCTTATGTCTCGTTTTCTTCTTACCAAGTTTTTGATTTTTGTTTTTGTCAGATTTGAACTCACTTGGTCGATCTTCACTTGTGTCCCCCTCACTTTCGGATGAACTGTAGTAGGTCACTGTCCTAGGTCTTGAGCACCTTGCTTCCACATTTGGGTGAATATTTGATTCATCCCCCCCATCAGGCTTAGAGTCAGTTTGTTCCTGAGATTCATACTCAGAGTCTTCGCTACTGTCAGTTGAGTTTGCCACTTTCTTGCCATCAAGAGTCAAGTGCATAACACCTATCATGTTTATTGGCACTAACGGTGGCATATCTTGCCCCTCACAGCAGGTGTTACCCAACTTGTGCCTCTATTTTCCCATGTGTCTATGGTTGCCGCTAGGTGTACCCAATCCACGTTATCCGACTCAGTCATACCCGGTAGGACATCCATATAAGGAGAATCTTTCCCATCATCAGTCTCTTTTTTGCATGTATAGCAATACCTTAACGGGGCGGAGTGAATAGTGGTATCCGATCGATTATCAATGATAACCTTGCTTCCTAAAGGATGTGCACGACCATTCTCAAGATCAACTCGAATGATAGAGTCCTGGAATTGTAGGTAGACATGGTTTTTCGACCAATCATGCACCATTTGTGCTTCCCTCATGAAGGGACGTCCTAAGATCATTTGATATGACATAGGATGCTTGGAGAAATCCATTACAATGAAGGTATGTCTTACCTTGTACCCCAGAACCATGATCTTAAGGTCCCTTAACATTCCAACAGGTTTAGCAATAGTTCTGTTTGCCATCTTAACCACTATGTTTGTGACTTCGAGGTGAGGTCTTCCCATAGATTCCTAACAGTTTTTAGTCACAATGCTCATGCCAGCACCACCATCAAGGATTTCCTTTAGGGTTAATCCCTTGGTAGTAATGGGGAGGGTTGCATTAGATTCGTCCCCTTCAAAGTACTGTCCCAACTTGTTAACAGGTATTTCCACGACCGAGTTTTCATCTAGGTTGGGTTGTAGATCCCAATGTTCCTCCTCATCTTGAAGCGTGTCGGGTCTATCCATATTTGCAAATTGTGGTAACCCCGCCTTTAGTTCTCCATTGAGAAATGCCCAAAGAGCTAAGAATAGCTCAGGATCTCCATATAATTTGGATATGATCATGGTTTTGATTTCGGGGGACATGAAATCCATTAGCTTGGACACATTCAACGGTACTTTTCGAGATATCGCCCCTTGACTTGGGACTGGTGAAGATGGAATCACTTCCTCTTCGATGGGGTCAAGCATTCCCTCACTAAACATTCTTTCCAGCAAGAAGGGTGGTTGCCCACTCCCTAATGTCCTACCCTCACTTTCTTCCCGAATGATACTAGGTATAGCTAACGGTTTATGGTTCCTGTGAGGCTGAACTTGCGTAGGAAACACTGTGTCTGGAATTTTGATTTTTCTCGGGTTTGGATCCAGTTCTCTTTGCGTTTCTTGGGTTTGGATCCAGTTCTCTTTGCGTTTCTTCCACCAAACCCCTTAAGTGTTGCACTTGTTCAATCTCCTCAACTGGGTTTGGGTAAGTTCCAATCTTTTTCTTGAGGGTTTTTGGCCCACGTGGCTTGCCTTGGGGAGTCTCAGTCAGTTTGGGTGGTCGAGAGGGCATTAACTGACTTGGTTGTGGGGCCAAGGAAGTTTCCTTCTGTTTCCCCTTATTTATGTACTCGCTTGATTCTCCTTAAGGTAGTGGCTTTGGTCCCCATGGTTTCTATTGAATCAGAATCATCTTCAGGATCATTCATGTACACGGGGTCATCTCCTGTCCCAATGTTAGTCTTTGAACTAGGCTTGGAGCTCGTGGCATTAAGCGATCTCTTCCGTCGCGTTTTCTTTTTCTTTGCTCGAGCAATTGATGAAGTATCCCTCTCCTCGAGAATGTAGTTTTGATTTTGAAGCATTGACCGTGTAACTACATTCGCGGGTACAACGGGTGTGGTTCCTCGTGCCTGGTTGGTGACCTCAACCAAATTCAATGGCATAATCTTGGGTGCATTAGGATTATGTGGACATTGAGCAATCAAATGATCTATGCCACAACGATTACATGTAAGTACCGGCATTCCCGATGTGCTCCCTTGATTTGGTTGCATCTGAGTAGCAATCTTCTGTAGCCTATTAGGGCACTCCGCTACACGATGCGGTCCACCACACTCGTAGCATTGAAGAGGTGGTCTCCTCGCCAAGGTATTAAGGTTTTGCCCTCTTGTGGTGAGAGCAGCCGCTTGATATACAGGCTTGACTTGCCCGAAATGATCCTCCATGTAGTACTGGGAAATCATTTCAAATGTATCAATCCCATATGAAACAGTGGGGTCTATCTTCTCTTCATAATCCCCACACGCACTATGTGACTCACAACCCATCTGGTTTACAGGGGTAATCCTTGGATGTGGAGGTTGTGGTCCTAGCACTGGCGGTGATAATGGCACAGAATGGACTACATTCGGATTCCTTAGAACTATGTGCTGTGACGGTTGCTCGACAGGTTGTGCAGGCATTAGCGCGGGTACTTGAGGTGTGTTTGACCAGGCTTGTGGTGCCTGATTTGCCAACATTTGCTTAAGTACTAGGAAATCTTTAGATTGATGGTCATACTTACCACATGCATTGAAATTCCCATTGAATTTGACTCTGAATGTGGGACATTCACTCGTGCTATGTGGTCCTAAGCAAACCGAACACCATTGTTGCTCTCTTCTTGGGTACATATGGCTATTTTGAGGAGCTCGATTACCCCTAAAGTATTCTTGGAGAGCCTTAGTAAGGTCGGTCACAGACATTTCGGATATCTTGGGCTCCTTGGCAATAGGTTTTACCGTCATTGGCTCGTGCCTAAATACTTGCGACGAACTAACGGATTTTGTCTCCAAAGACACCTTTTTATCGGCAATCATCAAGTTGTCTTCTAACTGGATTGCATTGGCAGTGACTGCTTCCCACATTGTAAGACCTCTAATGACTAGGCCATTGTATATGTCCTCATGGTGCAATCCTCGGATGAATCTATCGACGAGCAGTTGGTTATTATTGAAGCGGTCATCGAGAGTGCAGCGAGAATTTAGATGCTTCAATTGACTTATAAAGTCTCTCACTAACTCCCCTTCCTCGCGTTCATCTTTTTGGAGTTGAGATGCTACTCCCCAAAGCACACCCTCACGTATGTATTCTTTCAAGAACAATCTCTTGAGAGTGGGGTAGTGAGTGCGCTCTTCAACCCTTAAGGTTCGATACCAATCTCCAGCCTTTCCACTCAAGGTTAAGCCTAAGGCTTTACACTTATGCAGCTCATTGTGCTCTTCCAAGGAATCAGACACGTGTTCGAAGACTTCAATGTGCTTCCTAACATCCTCGTTACCACTGAAGTTCTGAGTGAGCTTAGCCACTTGTACTGCCTTGCTTCTAGGTTCTCTCTCAGGCATGACCCGCATGTTTTCCGCAATAGATCATCCGATCGTCTGAGCAAACGCTGCGAGATCACCTAGGTGAGTAGGCATAGTTGGTGGAGGCACTTCTAGGATAGCCTGGCTGATAGGAGTTGGCGTTGGTCTGGGTATGTTGGCAAATGACGTAGGATATGATATGTGACTAGGCCTAGCTCCTCTTGGATAAGGGTTGTGATAAGGCAGTCGTGGAGCATACGCCATTGGCATACTAAGAGGCGTAGGAGCTACATGAGCATGAGTAGCGATAGGTACATATGGTCGATAGGCACTGGCACGCACTGTTGTATGTATTGTTCCACTAGGTAGCGGCATCGTACTAACTACAGCGGTAACAGGTGCACTATCTGTTATGCTCATCATTGGGGTAGGCATTGTGGATTCCTTAATGGAAAGTTGAGCCAAGGTTGGAAAGCTAAAGTTACTGCTCGTGGGCTCAACCTGCATTGAGACTCCAGGCGAAACAACATATGAAGGGTCTATGGGACTCACCGAGGGAGTCTCCAATTGTGATAGGGTTGGTTGTTTAGCCTTGCCTGTATCCAAAAATCTCATAGGGCTAGTGGAACCTAAGTTCACTCCCCTATTTTGCCTCTCAATTTGGATAATTCTATGAATAACCTCACATATCATTTGTTGTTGCTCCTCTAGATTAGTGGCGCTAGATGTAGATCGTAGGACTTCTAACCAACCTACATGGTATGTGTAACCTGTGTATAGGTCAGTTAGAGTCTCTGTGTGTAGAGATCATATTCCCAATTTTCATTGAGAAATATCCCATCCAGACTTGGTGTGCCAAATGGTTCTCTTGAAGTGGACGTAATGTCACTTCTTATGGATTGGCTTCTAGGGACCTCTACTTTAGGAGGCGCGTCGGAAGGTGGTAGCTCAGTAGGGCCCTCATTAAACAAAGTGGGTAGAATATCCACATGGACACTCTTTGGGAGGGTAGGGTCTACATGAGATGTGAATGGTGAATCCACTACCCCTCCTTCTTCATTTACTTCGCTTGTCGTATGTTCAGAGCGTGTAGCTCTACTAAAGGTCTCTATTAGACGACTAAACATGCTAGATCCGGGTTGTGGGGCCCAAACTGGCATGTTTTGGCTTGTCTCCTCATCAGGGTTCTTGGTAGGGTGCCCTTCCATGGCTTCTGAGTCAGAGGACGAGTCACTAGCCGCTATTCGTGGATCTTGGGTTGCACTTCCTTGGGTTCCAGCGGAAGGCCAAGATGCTAACGTGGAGGGATGGTGTGAGCCTGCATAAACTGAAACGCTTTCTAGTGGCTCAGACTCTAGCACCCGACCAGAGCATAGATGCATGTGACGTGGGTACCCTACGGGCGTTGGTAACTACCCTTGAAGTCCACACAAGTGGTTTCTTAGGTGTTTCACACCCCGTTTTTACTTGTTTTTATATTGTTTTTAACTCGTTTTTTACCTTCTTACTTATAGTCGAACCTGGACTAGGGCATGTGATAGCTCGAAATGAGCGTATCATTTAAAGGATCCTAGCGTGCTTTACAGCACCGTGTTTGCCTATCCAGAGCTCCTGTGGTCCTCAAAACAGTCTGTTTCCTTGTGGGGGAAAGGGTGAAGGCTTTATCCCACATGCTCACTTCACTCCTTGGGGAGTGGGCTACATATAGGGCTCAACTTCCCATAAGCTCTCACTTGAAAGAAAGCTATGGAGCCTCACTCTCCTATATATATATATCAAAAGACCGAGACCGCGACCGGGGCCGGGGTCAATTGGGGGTTTTTCTTTTCAAAATTTTTTTCTCCAAATAAAAAATCTTTCCTCTTTACACGTTTGGTTTTTTTCTTTTGAAAAAATTAATTTTATATTTTATATTTTTATTTTTTAAAATTAATTTTTTCTTTTTTCTTTTTTCTTTGTACAACAAACAACCTTCGGGGACCACAACACCACTAGGAACATCCTAAAAATGTCTTAGCATATCCTAAGCTCTCTGCAATATTTTTCTAGAATCACTTCTCTCCAAATCCAACTACAAAGCAAAACATAGATGTGCAGAACCCACATATTAAAATGAGAATGCATGGGTAGAAAATGTAGGCATCGAGTACAATAGGGTGCCATGTGCAAAGCCAAATTGCAATATAAGACTATTAGTATATGTTCAATGCCCGCCTCTTAGCATGTATCTCACATTGATATGTGGTGCACATTTGTATGGTCCCCCATTATGAGGAGAAGCCACTGGTGCACATATCTTTCGTGGGAACCCTATCTTAAATGCTGGAAGGGGTCGTAGTTGTGTTGTGACCGTTGTTTGGATAGGAGATGATGGAAGGGGTTGTAGTTGTGACTGTTTTTTGCTGGTTAGGAGATGATGAGGGGTACAAACATTAGCTAGGTCCTGAAATGGTATAGGGAGTATTCCCTAGAATAATCCATCGAGAACTAATTTCATCATTAGTGGGCGGTGGTCAGTGACACGTTATGAATACGTGGGCAGTGAGCCATGCCAATGCAGCGTAGCCACCCACGTCTTGGACGCATCCACCGCACTACCTGTGGCACTACAAATGGACATAGTTGGCACAAGCAAAGGCATCCAATTCTTGTGAGCATATATTCCCTATACTCTCAGTACCCCCTCCATCTAAATTCTGTCTAGATTGCCATCTAAGCTCTAGACTAGAGTGCACGGGTGGACAACACCATCATATTGTACCTATCTCTTGTTTGGTATAATCAAAATTTTAAAATTCTCTCCATTCTCTCTATTGCATTGTCTAATGTACTTTCTCTTGCTGTATCTGTTTTCGCTGTGCCATATTCTTACAAAGGCTACAACTTACTATCTGTATATGTGGTATCCTCAAGCAAGGTCGAACATAGATTTAGCGGTCTTGTTCGCCTCTAGCAAAGACAACCAATAGATTTTAGATTGGATGGGGGCATCACACAGGGCAAGTAGGTTCGACTTCTCCAAAACTGCATAGCTATCTACTCCCCATTTCAGACACCATAATTTGGATCGCCAGTCGTCTCACCATGCTTAGGATCAACTATATTGAGAATTTAAACCAAATAAAAAAGATGGTAAAGAGATACACAAATAAAAGATTACCTGATTAAAACTTATCTTATTTGGTTTAAGGCTTGCAAATTGACATTTCCAACCACAGATTAATCATGCTATGCTTGGAAAATTTCAAGAAAGGTGGAGACGACTTATCTTTACCTTCCCAAATCTATTACCATATCAAGTGGCCAAATCGTAGGTCTCCTTCTCCTCTAGTTTTATGATCTTGTCTTAAGACAATGACAATCTTGCCTCATCGATCTTTTTGTTCAGTGATCGTGTGATTTGAACCTATCAAATCATTGAACCACAAACATCATCAAAGATTTGAAGCATGTAACAAAGATGAAAACCATGCAATTAGTAAATGAAGGCATCATAGCAACAACTTACATTGTACACAAGCTTCTCAAGATATCTGCGAGTAAGAGGGTACCATGGCTCGGTCCTTCTAATCGGAGCTATTAACCCCCTATCTCCCTGAGGCAAATCCTTTAAGTAGTTCTCATGATGTGTAGCAAAAATGTTTGCACAATTCACACTCTCATCTCGCAATGTTGTCCCAACCGAAGCATGTGTATTCAAACTACAAACAAAATAAAGTAGTCTCTTTAAAGACCAAGACCAAATAATAGTCTCTTTAAAGACCAAGACCAAATAATAAAATAGTCTCTTTAAAGACCAAGACCAAATAATAAAATTTTTTCCATAGTCTCTTTTGTTTTCTCATCCATATTTGGACACGCTATATATATTTAAGGAGACACAAGAAAATGGCCCATAAATATATTCAAAGAGAGCCATTTTATATTCAAAAAGTCAATTGTAAATATTTAGATAGTGAAGTCCATAAATACATAAATAAGAAAAGATAAAGATATACTCACAGCTAGTTCATTCGATAGAAGTGCAATCCACATTAGTTGAAGAATCCACCATACGTGGCATTTGACAATCAATGGCCAAACTTGAATACGGATTCATTCCCTTGAACAACATATGATAGGGCAATGTTGTATGCCTATGAGATTTTTTTCATACACATACCGTCACAAGGCCTGGTGCCCATTGCCACTAGGCCGAGATGCAAGGCAAGAGCACAAAAATCCCCTCACCACACCAAGGCAAATCCATGGCATATGCCATGGAGTTGCCTTGGCTACTGGATATGTAAGGCTTGCCAATGGCATATACCTAAAGCATTGCTAAGGCGCATGCTCCACAAAAAAAAGGCCAGGAGAGGCTGCACACCGACGCGGCCTCCCCTGGCCATTTCTTTGTGGAGCATGTGCCATAGCCAAGATTTAGGTATATGCCATGGATCTAGAGGCTAGAAACCATACTTACCACCTATTCACATGTTCACATGACTATTATAACCATTGACAAAGAGTCCCTAGGATAAAGAATCCCATGTCCAAACTCCTTTTAGCATGGTGCCCGCCCTCTCTCCATACATAATGGTCAACTTCCATATCAATAATAATGGTTTAGGTGGATTGCAATATTCCTAATGTGGCATAATTTGAGAAAAACCATGCTCTAGAATTTTAGAGGATCCATGATTGTTTATGCGGATTGCAGTAGTCAAGTTATTTGATTTTAGAGGAAAGATGCATTCTCTAAAGCCTAGAGGATCCATGATGGTGAAACAAGATTTAAAACTATCATCGAGCGGCGCGATAGCTCAATCGTTAAGGTGTTTGGTTGTGATATGCCCAAGGTTATGGGTTCAAACCCTACTCGCTACCCCGAATGATGCTATCTTGTAATGTTGCTCACACGACGGGTGTGTGTGGTGTTTGTAAATGGGCATGTAGGGCCCTAAGAGGAGTCTTCTCATCAACTAGAAATTAGTTGAGCAATTTGTTAAAAAAAAAAGAAATAGACATTTCAGCGTCATATAGGAGCTTGTGTAGGAGATGAAGAGAGGATTAAAAACCACCATGAAGAATGACATGTTGACACCATCATAGTGAGAAGTACTCACTCAATTACCTAAACAAGGGATGATGTAGCACTTGTTCCTTAATCTTAAAAAAGCAGGTGCTAAAGGAGGCTGTGCGGGCGTGGCCTCCATTCAGCAGGGCCTTTTTTTAAATGTATTTGAAGGTAGGATAATGGAGTACGTAAGGAATGTCCAAGCGCCTAATGTGCAGAAGAGTTATAAGCAGCTCTTAGCTTTTAGGCAAGCCCAAGTCATTGCTCACTAAGCTAGCGCCAAAGCTAGGACCCGGGAAATTAGATGGAGATTTCTCCCTCATATTGGCTTGAGAGAGAGGATCATTTGATGGCACATGAGATTCCTCCCTTAACAAGGCTATGACATATGCTACACAAAAAAACATGGCCCTGGCCATGTTTTTGTGGACCACATGGCATAGCCAAGTAATAGCCAACAGACAAGGAATTCACAAATTGTGTTAGATATCATCTTTGAAAACATGGCCAACTGAAAAGTTTTACAGAGCAGTAATGATCACACCAAGTATTATACCACAAATTAAATTTAAAAATGGCATTGAAGGAGGTCGTGCCTGCGTGGCTTCCTTCAGTGCCATCACACACACACACACACACACACACACATCTCTCTCTCTCTCTCTCTCTCTCTCTCATAGACACACACACACATTTCTCTCTTTCTCTCTCTCATAGAAAATAAATATACAAACATCAAACACACACACACACACACACACACGTAAAAACATCAAACACACACACACACACATGTAAAAACACATAAACATCCACTCTTTCTCCCTCTCATAGAAAGATGGGCAAGTATAAAGAGGAGGATCAATACACATACATACATTTTGAGACCAAAAAATAAAAACACCCATCTAGTTGCATTTTTTAGCCAAGCTTAAAATAGCAAGAGGCTTTTTGGATATCAATCTCAAGTACTATCAGTGCTATCCATTGTACTAACTAGTTGCCTACCAAGTTTGGTGCTATTTTGATGTAGTTTGCCCCCAAAACGGGACCACAAAACTTTCATATAAATTGATATACACGTGTCTTCAAAAAATGCATCAGTGTAGTTACATAGAGAATATATCTAGCAATCAATTACATTGAATACAAGCATCTGTCATTATTTTGGAGCAACTATATTCAATCATTCTGTATTAATTTTTCTTTTGTGCACTGTATCTTTGAATATTGGTTTTGGAAAGAATATAATAACTTGCAATTTTGCAACATTCATTTCAATCGATATTACAATTTACATGTTTGGTTGTTGTATAAGTGTTTGAACAAATAAAAAAGAAAAATAAAAATTATACACACAAGAAAAAAAATACATATTAGAAAAAATACACGTGTTTTTTCTCAACAAAAACTAATAATAGGTAATGATTCAAAATATTATTATAAAATTGGGATTCAAAACTATTTCTTTTTGTTATTTAGGTGGTGGTGGATTTTGACTTCCCTACTTTCCTCATTTTCCTCTAATTTTGTTAACCTATGTGACGGACATTGAGACGTACTATGTTTTACGTCATGTAATTAGTTTAACTATTTTGAGTCATGGGCCGGGCTTGTCGGCACCATATGCAAAGGATAAAGGGATTGGGTGATCGCCGATGAGAGGTGCACCTTGAATATCAATAGGATAAGGGTTAGGATCGACCGGCCATGGGCGCCCATGTGTGAACGGCCAAGCCACCTATAAGAGTCAAATGTAACCCTAAAACCATTATTCTCAAGAGTGCTCTTGCCTTATCTCTGTGGTTTCTTTCTCCTGCGTGTGAGAGAGAGAGAGAGAGAGAGAGAGAGTGATAGAGTGATCAAGCACTGTGTAGTAGCGACACGGCGGCGGCGAGGCAGTAGAGCGACGACGGCGGCTCCTCCTTCACTACTGCGACACGGGAATCCTTCACGGCGATGGTGGTTAGAGCGGTGAGTGACACACCCTTGCATTCTGCTTGAGCTTGCTTTCCTGGTTGTATGCTTGCAGCCATTCGTGGCTCGCATACGGTGTTCGGCAAGTCCTCGGCAAGTCCCCAGCTACGACCTATGCGGCAAACATTCTTGGCATCGCTGCCGGGGAGATGCCCTGCACCAAGCTCCAGTTTGCAGCTCGGCTGCTGCGTGAAGTGAAATTTACACTGTAGGAAAGGCGACCGTGTGTTTGTTGTTGAGGTGTTTCCGTGTTTTGAAATCAGTTTCTGCAATTTGTCTTCTGCAATTCTGTTTCTTTTGTTATTTTTCTGCTCCGCGTGCGTTCTGTTCTCTAGTTTTCTACGTGTGAGGGGGGATTTCTATGAAGAGGTTAAGGTTGAGAAGAGGTTAAGGTTGAGAAGAGGAAACACTTATTTTCTTTAGACACTTGTGGAGAGTCAAAGGAGAAAAAGGGTGATTCAAAGGCATTGAAGAAACTTGATTTAATCTAGATAGCGGCCGAGAGACTAGTCTACAAGTATCAGATGTCTTATGTGAATACCTTCTTTTTGAAGAGGGGATCTTATCTAATTCTTAGTTTATTGCTTCAACTAAAATAAAACTGATGTGATTTGTGTGCATGTAAACACATACTAATACTTTCTTTACTTGAAATAAAAGGGTCATTTACACACTATACCAGTAAGAGCAAAGCAGTGGTTATTGATTGACAAATGAGTCCGCTACCCGCCACCCATGCATGGATGCTTGAAGTGGGAGATTGAAAATTGTCCATGGTGGATAGACCTAGAGAAGGGTCAGGTGTTGGAGAGGGACAAGGAGCTCCATGCACAGTTTTTGCAAGAGCAACCCAGGGTGGTATTGGTGAAGGCTAATGTTTCATAGGATGCAAGTAAGAAAAGCTTCCTTACCTCATGCATACTTTATGGATATTGCTTGTGAGAGTTATCTATATCTTGGTGGACCAAAGGTCATGGTGGAAAGGGAATACGGATACGAAAAAAGACAATATCTGGGGATGATGATGTTGGGGTGGCTGAAAATACATCTGGACATGGTAAGTGTCATCTAATTGTGTAATCTATTTTGCCTACATCTCTTATTTGAAATATTTCATTTGGCATTGTATGTTGAAGAATTGAGTGGTGTTAATATAGAGAGGGTCCTTTCAAAGTGAACAACCACTTACATATATTAGTCAGACCATACACTTGGGGAGGATTTCTTACGTATATTAGTCAGACCATACACTTGGGAGGATTTCTTATGTATATTAGTCAGACCATACACTTGGGATTTACCATCCCAAGTGTTTAGCTGTTGACATATCTATTGGCAAGGATTTTGCAGAAGGAATGAAAAATCCAACATTCACAAAGATTCGTGAGCATATGCAGAGGTGCTAGCACAGGGTTGGGAGCATGCTAGGAAGGGGAGGTCTATGTCTTGGGCAGCATAGTTTGTGTTTTTGGACCTCCCCTTTGGAGGTCCTACACGGTGCCGTATCTAAGCCTCCTTGGGACACTATCACAAAGAACCATGTGCAATATGGAAGTTTCCTTGGCTACATTGACACTCTTTCATTTAGGCTGGTTCTTGATTATTCAGTCATGGGAGGTATTCCATGATCATTCCATGCCCCTAATTGTTTTGAATTTTTTAATTTGAAAGAGGTTGTAATCCAATGATCGTTTTTGGATTAGGTTGTAGGGGAGACTATTGGTTGGGTAGATCGAATCTGTCGTATATCAAATATGGAGATATGGCGGCGGCGGATTGTTGTCATGCATCACCCCCCTTACTCACTATGAGAATGGAGGATTTTGAACAAATTTAGTATTGCCTATTTTGCTTGCAACTATATGCTTAATACATGAATGAGGGATTGACTTTGGTCTGCATGTTTGTCCTTCTTGATTTGTAGTATGCTTCCTTTATGCTATTTGCAGTTCGTAGACGAGGGATGGTTCCTCCTTTGTTTTGCTTGGAGAGTTTTTCCACTCTTTGAGGCTCTACATATGTGGCCTTTGGATTCACAAGCATACCACCATTTGCCAGAGGTGTCACGTAGTAGAGAGTCTACCTGGGAAGAGATTTGTGGAGCCTTGGAAGGGAGTGTTACATTTATGGCTTGATTTCTTGAGTTATTTTGCCATCGTGATGCTATTTGCCTTGAGTCAGGATGTGGTACAGCCGCTATTCTCAAGACATGTTTAAAGACAGGTCGTGTGTGTGCCTCGATGGATAGGGTTGAGACACTTGTTTCATCATAACCAGAAACCCCTACTTCTTGCTAGGAAGAATGGAAGACATGAGGAGGCTAGAAATTCATATGCTACTGTGATGAGATTGATGCACGTGTAGGAGATAATCCGTACGACTAGTGAGCATATGCACCTTCTTCATAGTTTTAGTGGGTGACTATTTGTTTGTGTTTTTTATTTCTTTCTTGTCTTTTTTTTTTCTTTCGCTTGTTGCGGATTTTGCGATGGTTGGGATTATGGATTCCTATGATTTTTGAAGGTATGATTTTGGTTATGGATTCCAATGAAACCCACTAAATGGCATAGTTGTGTTGCTATAGACTTATTAATGATGCGAGGTTGCTAGTCAATTTTGTGTCTTTAAGATGGTGAGGAACTTTCAGATTATAGATGCTATCAGCCAATCTTAGAACTTGTCTCGAATGGAACTTCTTTGCCTTACTTTAAATATAGAGGGTTTACACGTCTCTATTTTCCTCACCTTAAATTTTTAATGGAGATCAAAATCTACAAGAACCTACATGACTTAAACTTCATGGTTCTTAGGTTGTGGTGGCCAAAGTGGAGAGCAGCAAACAAAGACAATCACAAACTCAATGATGATGACAAGGTGTCAAAGGATACGACATCCCCATGTGGTACATGCCATCTCTCACTCTGTCATATCATCGCTTGTTTGACCTTTTTTTCTCAATTTTTATTTTGAAATATTTCTTGCAGATTACTATGTTATTGAAAGGGGTGTTGGCATTAATGGGAAGGTATTTACAAAGAGAACAACTAGTTATGTGTACAGCCAGACTATGCACTTGGGGATGTTTGTCTTGGTGGATGAGCCCGTGTCTTGCTATTATTGGAGACTACATTGATATTGGGAGGGATTTCTTGCTATTATTGGAGACTACATTGATATTGGGAGGGATTTTTCAAGTGGGACAAAAAATCCAACATACACAAAGATTCATGAGCATATGTTGAGGTTTAGAGCACAAGGTAGGGAGTATGTAAGGAAGGAAAGGCCTTGGGCATCAATTTTGTGTTTTTGAACTTCCCTTTTGCAGGTGTTCTTCATGGTGCCGTTTCTTGTCCTCCTTAGGACACTATCATAGAGGATCATGTGCACTATAGAGTTTCATTGGTTGCATCATCACTCTCAAATTCAGGATGGTTTTTTATTATGGCATCCATGGGAGGGACTCCCAAACATTTGCACACTTGTTGCTTTGATTGTTTTTTTCTATAACTTTTTATTGTGTTATACATTGATGATCATTTCACCTTGTGTGGTCGGGAAAGCGACCAGCTAGGTGGGCCAATATTGCTGAATATCAGATCTAGATGGCAACGGTTACGTGGAACAATATTGTCGTATATCAAATCTGGATGGTAGCGGATTGTTGTCATGCATCTCTCTCCCTATGGTTACTATGCAAGTGGGGGCTTTCAAACAAAGGTAGTGTTGCCACAATGTATTGGTGCTATAATGTTCAATGCAAACTAGCGGCATTGTCATGGATTTGATCATTTTTTGGGTTTAATTTGCAGTATGCTTCCTCTATGTTGTTTGTGGTGCATAGGTGCGAGATGGTGCCTCTTAGGTTTTTCTTGGAAATATCTCCACTATTTGAGGATCTCCATATGAAATCTTTAGAGTCAGTGGCTTACCACCATTTTCCAGAGGTGTCTACGCTATAGCACCTACTGGGGGGAGGAGTGTGGTGTGGAGGTTTAGAGAAGAGCTTCACATTTATGGCTTGCTTTGTTAAGTTGTTTTGCCATTGTTCCTCTATGTTGTTTGTGGTGCATAGGTGCGAGATGGTGCCTCTTAGGTTTTTCTTGGAAATATCTCCACTATTTGAGGATCTCTATATGAAATCTTTAGAGTTAGTGGCTTACCACCATTTTCCAGAGGTGTCTACGCTATAGCACCTACTGGGGGAGGAGTGTGGTGTGGAGGTTTAGAGAAGAGCTTCACATTTATGGCTTGCTTTGTTAAGTTGTTTTGCCATTGTGATGGTAATTGACTTGAGTTGGGATGTGGTACAGGTCCTATTCTCTCTCAATCTGAATCTATAGGAGGCCTTTTGCCATGCCCCCCTCGATTTTTTGGCTTGCTTGAAAAAATTCACTAGGAGTATGGGAGAACTCAACCCCCTGCACCCCATCATGCAAGTTTTTTGGAGTCCATTGAAACAAACTGGGTCCAGGGGTGCCTCAACTATTTACAAATGTACATGACAGATGGATTTAAAGAGATAACCAACCTATAGGCAGTGGTGAGGGTTTGCTATCATCTAGACCATGAGAAGCCAATAGGAACCCTTGGAGGAAGAGCGAGAAGCATGCCGGATGGATGAATTACAAAAGGCCATCATCGAGAAGCATGCCGGATGGATGAATTACAAAAATAGATATTAAGCCTCCAGAAAGCAAATGAAGAAATAGAAAAGGAGATGGGGGGCAGCTCTTGTCAGCTTTCTTGTGTTTGGATTTTTGGATCCTCCCTCTGGATTTTCATCCTTGCCTCTAGAAGGGAACTATCTACTTGTAGATAGGTGTGGAGGACTACATTGCCACTATCAATTTTTCCAGATGTCCACCCCACACCTCCTTTAAGTCCTCCATGTCGTGGACTTCTCATTGTTCTATTTTTCTGCTTTTAGCTCATAAACGTCTAGGAACTCCTCAGCATCCAAGACTGCTAGTCGGGCTTCTACCTTAGCTAGATCCACTTTGTTTCTATTTGCCCTTAGCTTGCACCTCTCTTATGATTCTGATGTACTCTTCTCTGATCAAGAGGATTTGGCCCTCTGCCTTAGCTTGGCTTTCCTTTTCCCTTTCCATCAGGGATTTCACTGACGTAAATGAGAACATGTGAACATGTTAATAACACAAAAAATCTTGTGATCACATGATGTTATATTCACAAAGCTTTCACAAGGGCCTAAAAAAGTATCTTTGTCAGGCATAAAAAATCTTCTTAGGTGGCCACTGACCTGCTATTATGTGAAGATGGTAACATGAGAACATGTGAATAGCTTATTCCCATGTGTAGCCAAGCTTTTAAGGGGTTCCCAAATGGCAAGTGACCTGTTATTTTGTGAACGGTAACATGAGAACATGTGAATAACTTGTTCACATGTGTTATTATCTCACAAAAAATCTTGTGATCACGTGAATATTAAATCCCTCCTTTCCATCTCCTCCTTGAGCTATGTGTTGGCATCCTTGTTCCTGGCCAGAGCCCCTTTTATCATCGCCATCTCTCTTTTTGTCTCTTGTTCCTCTCTTTGGAGCCTCAGCAGTTGTCTTTGCATTTTCTTAATCTTGCCTACTTCTCTCCTCCTTTTGTTTAATTCCTCTTGTAGAGGTCCATGCTAGCTCCTCATGGTCTGGATGATTGCATCTTGCTCCCTCACCACTCACTGTTTGCATCTTAGTGATTTCCTTCAGTCCATCTGCCATACATCTTTGTAAATAATTGAGGCATCCTTGCAACCAATCTGTGTTAATAAAGGACTCCAAAAACTTTGCAGGATGGGATGCAGGGAGCTCATCTTATGCTTCCATTTGCAGTGGTTCCATGACCATAATATTTTGTGGTGCCTGTTCTGCTGTTTTGTCTATTCGGGCCATGGACATTGCTAGGTTGTTGTTTTCTGATGCCCTTCTAGCTTCCTTTTAGCTTATGACTTGCTAATGTCAACAAAGTCCTCTTTTAACTTCTTGCTACTCTTTTCTTCCACTAACTTCCCCTTCTTGCCCTTCTTCCTTTCCTCGAAATAAAAAATCCTCTTCTTTCCGGACATTGTCTCTCCATAGCTCCCTTCCTGCTAGGATCTTGCCTCTATCTTCTCCCTTAACACCATATTGGGGAATATGGGAATTTCCCATAAGTTTGGGACACGTGGTCAAAACTTTGGATTTGCCATAACTTGAACACCATTACTCCAAATTGTGCGCTTTAAAGCTTAATAGATCCCTCTTTCAAGCGCTTTCCAATGATAGGTCACATGATAGGGTTTTGAGAAACTTATAGATATGTTAATCGGGTCCCACCTTTTTAGTATTACAAAAATGCGACTTGGGAGATTCCCAAATTCACGAATATGGTGTTCTTGTACTCAGATCAATTCTAATGCAAGATGATTATGATGTCTTTCAGCTTGACCTTTATTAGTTTAAATCATTTATCAAGCTTCTAATTCTCTTAAGCACTTGAATATGAGGTTGATTAGTTTCAATCCTCCATAGTCTATCCTAGATCCATGTTTTCTAACATGGTATATCGAGGCCAATTTGGCTAGGATTATGGAAAATTAAATTGTCTTAGAGAGTATTAGTTTGTGGTTTATTTACCTAAGTAGGATAAGTGATTTTGTACAGTAGGTAAGGATTACAACTTTAAGTAGATTCTCTTAATGAGTGTGGCTTGCACATTCACAAAATATCACTTCTTTTATAGACCTACATCATCTCTATGCAGTGATACAACCGATTACTGGGGAACATAGTAAGAGAGTAACACATAGGAGTGGTTTTCTCAAAGGATAGTGCAAAATCAACCCTTGATACTTGGTCAATAACTATAGTTATTATCAAAGCAAGCATCCCTAGGAGATTGTGACCATTACCGAGTGGATCTTCCTGTTAACAATCCAGAAATGGGATTGATCATGGTGATAGATATAGATTAGGCAACATAATTAAGGTGGATTAAACCACACTAACTCCATAAGAGAGAGAGAGAGATTGCACACTCAACACTTGATCTCTATTCTATTGCATATCACAAATAAACCATACAATGATATAGGCTTTCTAGCCTTATCCCACTTTACACTCAACACTTGATCTCTATTCTATTGCATATCATAAATAAACCATACAATGATATAGGCTTTGTAGCCTTATCCCACTTTACATGTCATCATCCATGTGGCAACTCCTTTTCCACTCTTTTGGTCAACACTCACACACCATTCAATATTTCATGTGGCATTCCTATCTTGCCACAATATCTTGTACCTTTAGGGTGCTTTCCCACATACACACAATACCGCGATTACATCTCTTGTAACATACCCATTGTAAATAACAATGTACTTGCTTCAGAGTTGAAAAATATAACTTAGTTTGTCATTTTTACGATCAAAAAACTTCTATTTTTGGAAAATGAGCTATTTTTGCTTAGAAATTTGTAATTTTGAATCCAAATTTGGAATCTACGCGTAATTTTACACTTAAAATAGTTTTTTCTGAAGTAAAAACGGGTACCCGGAATGGGTTTAATTAAGCTTTTAAGCCTTTAATCTGCGAACTTTCGACCTAAAATAGTAACTATTCAGGCGTCTAATCAACGAACGGAACACGTCCCCATGGTCACGGGGCAAGGTCGGACATTTCCGTCAAAAAAATGACCCCCGGGATGACGGCGGGTGGCCGGCGTGGGTCCCACCACGGGTGTCGCCCGTGAAAAAAACCGACAATCCACCCGGGACACCCAAGCGTTTACACGACCTAGACGCACCCTCAAGCACACCCCTACACGTACCCCCTCCTCCCAGAACCCTCTATCCACAGGTGTCGCGCTCTCTCTCTCTCTTGGGGGACACCTCCACCCCCATGTGTCACACTTTCTCTCTCCTCGAGACACCTCCACCCCCAGGTGTCTCATGCCCACACTCTCTCCCGGACACCTACACCACCCAGGTGTCACCTTCCCGCACCCGGACGTCCACCCTCCAGCACCTATAAAAGGACCCTCCCAGCCCCCTTCTCCAGACACAAGCCCCCAGCAAGCCCCTACGCGCAAGCCCTCTCTCAAGCTCTAGGACAGGTCCTACACTCTTCTCTCTCTCTCCCCCCCCCCCCCGTGTGAATAGACTTAAAGTGTGCTTCTCCTCTAACCCTTGCCTTACTCTTCCCTAGGCCTCCCTAGATGTACACTCTTCTCAAGAGCTCTCCAAGTTAAGGACACCCTCTCAATTCCCCCCCCATATGTGGCGACTTAAACTTAGGCTAAGAGGTCGTTCCTACCCATAAGCCCAACAAGCTTTTCCTACCCCAAACGGACTCCGTTTTCGAATCCGTTTGAACCACTAGAATTCTCTCTTTTCTCTCCACGCTCCCAACCTCTTATATTCACCTCATTTTCTCTCTATCCTCTTAAAACTCTAGTGCTCCTATGGTGCCGAAACGCCGCCGAATTGAAGAACCACGCGCTGCCCAAGGAGAGAATGAAGCGAATCGTGTCCCTGCAACAATCGACTTCGCCCCTCTTGAAGCGAATAGGCACGAAAACGATAACCAAGTTGGTCATTTAACAAGTTTAAGTAAAATTCTCTCTTATGAAGCTTAATGCAAAGATTCGAAATAATAGGAAAGGAAGCAAGGTTAAACCCCTAGTATAGATGGCCTAAAGTACCTTATGGTTACTCTTAAGTAAAGTTATAGGAAAATAATCTTGCTTTTGAATCATTGTCTTTCCGAAATGATGGTTTTTGTTAATGCGTGAATTCATTGAATAAAGGCTATGTCTCTTTTTATTGGATATACTGCTGGTTTATTGCTAACATGCAGGTACAGCTTCTCCCCCCCTTAGCTAACTCCGTGCTTGCCTGTGTAGCCGGGCGGAGGATATAGCGAGGTCGGGAGTCGGCCCGGCCCAGGGCAATCCCCTCCTATGCCACTGGGAATTGGTTTTCACCACCAGGGTGATGTATATATGCTGCCTAGTTCTGTGGGTCCAGGCTAGTGCGGTGACTTAACCCTCACCTCATGAGGAGACGTCCCCTCCGAAGAGCGAGAGGGTTTGGTACAAGCGTCAGTAGGGGGTGACAGGATGGCTTGGCCCTCATCGGCTAGCTGACGACGAGGGGAGACGGTCCGTGAGGTTTACCCAGCTGGTTGAGGCTGGAAGATCGAATTCTAGATCATCGGTGTGGTTGTGGTTGTGGTTGTGGTTGTGATTGGATTGTGGTTATGGTTATGGTTATGGTTTGGACATGGAAGTTTGGATTAGAATATCGGCCCGGTTCCAGGGTCTTTGTAAATATTTTTCACTGTAAGTATGTTTGTTGATTTCAATGTTGTGCTAAGGAAGATTTCTTTTAAGGAATCAAGTGTAATTAATTAACAAAGGAATTTATTTTTAAGTGTTTCACAGTGTGGTAGGACTTAATTAGAAAATAATTGAACGGGTGAGTGTGTGGAAAGTGGGAGAATGGATGCCCTGACGGTACCATTCTAAGGATGGGTGGACCCGATCAGTCGAGTAGCTTCCTACTAGTTGTAACTTACGATACTTAGGGAATAGTAGAGTCCCGAACAAGACTTGTTTTAGGGGACCGAGCCAGTGGCCGTGCCTCATGAAATACAGGGAGAAAAAGGCGTTGGCTTCCTTGAACCAAGTGTGGGTCTTGTTCCATCTCCACGCATATTCCGTGCTGGGGATTAGAATTTCCTTTAGGATGACTATGCTTCCCCTGCGAGATAGAGTTAGGTCCCTCCGTTTGCTCGTAACCTCGTATTTCTACGAGATCGAGGTGTCGTCAATCGGAAAATAACACGAGACTTAACCGCCTATCAAAAGGATTCCCCCGCCCTACGGGTCGAGGTCCTCACACGTGGTATCAGAGCAGGTTTAGACTTGGGAGATTTTATATTGTATTCTCTTATTGCTCTAGGAATTCTTGTTAAACTAATCTAGTTACGGCTGGACGCAGGAGGACGAGATGGATCCCTATTCTCGCTTCCTGGTATTCCAATGCATGTTCATGACTGCTTGTCGCTCTTCCGAATTTGAGTTCCGTGACACTATGATGCACATTGTAGACAAGTTAACCCTTCCTCTTTACACTCGCATCAAAAGGGGATGGAACAGAGCTGAGTATTGGCATCGTCGATCTACCTATTTCATCATTCGAGCTAAGCACATCGGCAATCTCACTAACGACTTGAGGCGGATCCGATATGCGGAGATGTTGCGGATGGTTCGTCTGTTCTGGTTTATTGGCACTCCTCGTAACACCTATGTCACTATCGATGGGAATCGCATGTTGCAGAATCGATGGGTTTATGATAGGGTGACTCAAGTTGTATCCCCTGATAGAGTAGCCGTTACCCGTCTTTCTAGACGAGGTTTACCTCCCCTACCAGAGACTTATCGAGTTCTTGAAACCATGGGAGAACCCCCCTACTTTTTCAATGCTACCACCGCAGATCTTTATTAGGTTCCCTAAAGGACTACCATGTAAATAAATAAGATTGGATTTAGTCCAATCCTTGTAAATGGCTTGGTTTACTTGTAAATATTAAAGCTTGGAATAAAAGGTTTTGATTTTCACACTCATTGTCTTATGTGTATTAAACCGCCTAAGTGACATGATTCTAAATTTAGCTTCATATTGATAACCAGGATCGTCAACTTCTTGCTCCCAATGCATTATATACAGGAGAAGAAGCTTCTCCTGTATACACAGGAGATAACCAGGATCATCAACTTCTTGCTCCCAATGCATTATATACAGATACACAGGAGAAGAAGCTTCTCCTCAAACAAATGCAACCTCCCTCATTTAATGGGGCAGGTTCAAAGATTGAAAGGGATGCAGAAGTTTGGATAGAAGCCATGGACGATTACTTTTCGGCTGCTGGTACAGGAATTGGGAATCAATCCATGCTTGCCAGATTCCGTCTTACCGGGGACGCCAAGCTTTGGTGGAAGCAATGGTGCTGAGATAAGGGCGTCACTGAGAAGATACCCAAACCTGGAGTGACATTAAGCAAGCTGTGAAGGGCCGTTATCTGCCCCCATCTCATGAATCTATTAAGATGAACGAGTTCTTCAGCCTCAAGCAGCTTAGCTTAACCTTGGAGGAATACTATTCAAAATTTGTCACACTTGGCAAATATGCTCCACCTATGTCGATCACTCAACAAGTGGCCCGATTTTGCCAAGGGCTGAATGAACCTTTGGATTCTCGCCTTGAAGCAATGAGGCCAGCCACCTTGCAAGATGCTCTTACTCAAGCCAAACCTCTGGCTAAAGAAGTAAAGAGTGGTCAAGCAAAGAAGAGAGTCTATCCTGAGTCTAACCCAAGGGGACGCCTTCAGAGAAATTACCAATCGAATTTCTGCCACAACACTATTGGTCAGTACCCCAATAATTTTATCCCCCGCAGTTATGCTAATTCCACTTCAGAATCCTATGGGGACCAAAGGTGCTTTTATTGCAATGAAGTTGGCCACTTCCGGAATGAATGCCCCAAACTTGCAAGACCCTCTCTCAATCCTAGTGTCACTGCTGCTCCACAAGGCGGCCGGGTAGTTCAAGGTCGTGGGATTCCTAATAACTGCCAGGCTGGATGAGGTGGTGGTGGACGTGGTAGAGGTCATGGAGTGACTGCCCGTGTCTGCTCTATGATTGGTGAACCGACTTTAGAGATGGAAGAAGAAGAGCAAGCCACCATTCATGCAGCTATAGAACATCAAGGACCTAATCAGCAGTTTTCTGTTATCCAAGCTCCGACTACTTATCAAGGTAGATCTTTCCAGCTCTTGATTGATTGTGGTAGTACGCATTCATTTCTATCTCCAAAATGCTTGCGTAAGTTATAGTTAGATCAAAAACCAGCCCAAGCAATGATTGTTGAGTTAGCTAGTGGAAAAGAAGAAGTATCCCGACATTGTGTGGGAGATCTTGAATTTGAATTGGGTGGTGAATCAACCCACGGGTATTTCAGAAGCTTACCATTAGGGATTTATGATGGAATCCTTGGTATGGACTGGTTAATTGCAAACAATGCTGACATTCACTGTGCTAAAGGAAGCATCACCTTTAAGAATAGTCAAGGACAGGTAGTATCAGCCCAGGGAAAAACAGGTAAACCCAAATTTCATTTGGTCAAAGCTAATCGCCTTCTTAAGGGAGTGCGCAAGGGCCAACAGATCTTCCTTGTCAAACTCAACAAGGTAGAAGAAAGCAACCCAGATTTAGAACCCTCTTGGCTCCAGGAGTTTTCAGATATCTTTCCAGAGGAACTTACAAAACTACCCCCATCTCGAGAAGTAGATCATGGGATTGAGTTAATCCCTGGGGCTGAATCAGTTTCAAGGAGACCTTACAAAATGTCTCTTCCTGAAGCCATAGAGCTCAAGGAACAACTTAGGCAGCTCATTGAGCAAGGATTCATTCGCCCTAGTAGTAATTCCCCATGGGGAGCGCCTGTTCTTTTCCAGAGAAAGAAGGATGGCACGCTTCGTCTTTGTATTGACTACCGAGGCCTAAACAAGGTCACTGTCAAAAACAAATACCCCATTCCTCGCATCGACAAACTTCTTGACAGACTTTATGGATCCAAAGTTTTCTCCAAGATGGGTTTAAGGTCTGGCTACTATCAAATTAGGATCAAGGAATCAGATATCTCCAAAACCGCTTTCAATACCCGCTATGGCCACTATGAATTTACAGTTATGCCATTCGGATTAACCAATGCTCCCACCACCTTCAACCGCCTGATGCAGGATATCTTCCGACCCTACTTGGATGAATTTGTCCTTGTCTTCTTTGATGACATCTTGGTCTATTCTCAGTCAAAAGAGAAACATGAGGAGCATGTATGCAAAGTATTGCAAATACTGCGCGAACATAAGCTCTATGCCAAGAAAAGCAAATGTACCTTCTTCACTTCCCAAATTGAATATCTAGGGTTCATTGTCTCCTCAAAGGGCATCTCAGTAGACCCTGCCAAAGTCAAGGATATATTGGAATGGCCACCCCCTAGGATAGTCAAAGAAATCCGTGGGTTTCTAGGCATCACAGGATGGTATAGGATCTTCATCAAGGATTATGCCAAGATAGCCACCCCCTAGGACAGTCAAAGAAATCCGTGGGTTTCTAGGCATCACAGGATGGTATAGGATCTTCATCAAGGATTATGCCAAGATAGCCACACCCTTAACTGATCTCCTCAAGAAGGAATGTAAGATAGTATGGTTCCCAATCCACCAAATCAGTTCTAGCCAACTTAAGACTATCCTCACCTTAGCACCAGTTCTGAAGCTCCCTGACTTCACCAAAGAGTTTGAGGTTGTCACTGATGCTAGTGGCCTTGCACTTGGTGGTGTCTTAATTCAAGAAGGAAGGCCTGTGGCTTACACTTCTCGTAAGCTTAAATCCTATGAAGTCAATTATGCCACCCATGATCTGGAACTCCTTGCAGTTGTTCATTGTTTCAAGTTATGGAGACACTATCTCCTAGGCCGTAAGTTTCTGCTTGTAACTGACCACCAGAGTTTAAAGTGGATCTTCACCCAGCCCAATCTCAACATGAGGCAAAGGAGGTGGATTGAGATTCTGCAAGAGTTTGATTTTGATATCAAATTTCGTCCTGGAAAGGATAATGTTGTAGCAGATGCCCTCAGTCGCAAGTCCTTCCTAAGTGCAATCTCTATGCCAAATAACCCCATCCTAGAGAAGGTAAAGCAGGTTTCACTTCATGACCCTGATTACCAAAAGCTAGTAAGCCTAGTTCACAAGGAGGCACCCACAGAAAAGGAAAATATATTGATCAAGGGATACACCCTCGATGATGAATGCCTCTACTTCATGCATAGGTTATGTATTCCCAAAGATCTTGCACTGAAGAAGATGATCTTGTATGAAGCTCATGATAGCCCCGTATAGCAGGACACCCAGGTTATGCAAAAACCTTGAATGCCTTAAGGAGAAGTTACTTTTGGCCTGGAATGAAGAGAGATATCCTTCAATACATCAGACAATGCCTTGAATGCCTTAAGGAGAAGTTACTTTTGGCCTGGAATGAAGAGAGATATCCTTCAATACATCAGACAATGCCTTTCATGTCAAAGGATTAAAGCTGAAAGAATCAAAATGCCCAGGAAACTCCAACCTCTTCCTCAGATGAAGTGGGAATGTATCAGTATGGATTTTGTCACAAGTCTTCCCACAACACAAGGAGGGTATGATTCTATTTTAGTGGTTGTGGATATGCTTACCAAAGTGACCCATATTATCCCAGTAAAGAAGACATTTAAATCTTCTGATATTGCCTGCCTTTTCATCAAGGAAATCTTTAGGCTTCATGGATTGCCAAAAAGAATAGTCAGTGACCGGGACTCTAACTTCACTTCAAAGTTCTGGACATCATTATTCCAGGCTATTGGAACACAACTTTGTTTCAGTACAGCTTACCACCTAGAAATAGATGGTCAAACTGAGAGAGTTAATCAGGTTATAGAAGACATCCTGAGAGCCTATTGTGGGCGTGAACCAAAGAAGTGGATTCAGTATCTCCCTCTAGTGGAATTCTCTTACAATACATCCTATCACCAAAGCATAGGGATGTCACCATTCTCCCTTAAATTTCTCTGACCCCACACTAAAGGATAATGCTTGAAGAAATGGAAGAACAAACCAAAGCTATTCGTAAGGATATTGAAGCCTCCAGGATAATGCTTGAAGAAATGGAAGAACAAACCAAAGCTATTCATAAGGATATTAAAGCCGCCCAGGATCGACAGAAGCATTATGCTGATACCAAAAGATTTGAAAGATTTTTTCAGCAAGGAGACAAAGTTTTTCTTTGAGTGCGGCCAAAGAGAAGTTCTTTATCTCTTGGAAAATTTAGGAAACTGAGTCCAAGGTATTGTGGGCCTTATGAAGTCATCTAATGTTTGGGAAAACATGCCTACAAACTTCGCCTCCCAACCCACCTCAAAATCCATGATGTATTCCATGTAAGCTTACTAAAGCCATATGTGCCTCATCCTGATCATGTAAGCTTACTAAAGCCATATGTGCCTCATCCTGATCATGTTCTTGGTGATGAACAAGTTGTAATGCTAACTCAGGGAGTCCTTGAAATGAGACCTAATAGAATCATCGACTCTAGAGAAAGAGTGCTTCGCAATAGAATCCTTAGGGAACATAGTGGAATGGAAAGATTACCCTGAGGAGGATGCCACTTGGGAGGAAGAGTCAACCCTCCAAAAGAATTACCCAAAATTCGTGTCGAGATGAGGACATCTCGAGTTCTTTTAGTAGGGAAGGATGTAACATACCCATTGTAAATAACAATGTACTTGCTTCAGAGTTGAAAAATATAACTTAGTTTGTCATTTTTACGATAAAAAAACTTCTATTTTTGGAAAATGAGCCATTTTTGCTTAGAAATTTGTAATTTTGAATCCAAATTTGGAATCTACGCGTAATTTTACACTTAAAATAGTTTTTTCTAAGTAAAAACGGGTACCCAGAATGGGTTTAATTAAGCTTTTAAGCCTTTAATCTGCGAACTTCCGACCTAAAATAGTAACTTTTCAGGCGTCTAATCAACGAACGGAACACGCCCCCATCGTCACGGGGCAAGACCGGACATTTCCGTCAAAAAAAATTTTTTTTGACCCCCGGGATGACCGGCGGACGGCCGGCGTGGGCCCCACCACGGGCGCCGCCCGTGAAAAAAACCGACAATCCACCCGAGACACCCAAGCGTGTACATGACCTAGACGCACCCTTGAGCACACCCCTACACGTACCCCCTCCTCCCAGAATCCTCTATCCACAGGTGTCGCGCTCTCTCTCTCTCTTGGGGACACCTCCACCCCCATGTGTCACACTTTCTCTCTCCTCGAGACACCTCCACCCCCAAGTGTCTCACGCCCACACTCTTTTTCGGACACCTACACCACCCAGGTGTCACCTTCCCGCACCCGGACGTCCACCCTCCAGCACCTATAAAAGGACCCTCCCAGCCCCCTTCTCCAGACACAAGTTGACTAAGTGTAACTTCAAATCAGCGAATCTGCCACCATAAGTTGTGCAATGTTATGATCCAAGGATGGAGCTTGTACCTGAGATGTTGAGGCTATCTCTACTCGTGGTGGGGTCGGCACACTTGGAGAAGATTGGAATGTGGACTCAATATGGAGAGTGGCCTCCTTCTTCAAAGCAATACGAAGAGCCTCTTTAAAATTAGTGGGATATTTGCTAAGAACTTCTCCATGTAAGGCGGGGATCCAAAGCCATGATAAACTTGCTCATCTTAAGGTGCTCCATTGCTAAAGAACTCTTTGAATCTCCCATAGAAGGTGGAAAAGAAGAAGCAACAACATGTAAAGCAGCTTGTTGATATTAAATACTCTTGTATGGATGTGAATGTGTATGTGAAGAATGGATATGGATGTGTATGAGAAGAATGGATGTGAATGTGTATGTGAAGAATGCATGTGAATGTGTATGTGCAGAATCCATGTGAATGTGTATGTGAAGAATCGATGTGGATGTGTATGTGAAGAATGAATGTGGATGTGTATGTGAAGATTGGATGTGGATGTGTATGCGAAGAATGGATGTAAATGTGTATGTTAAGAATGGATGTGGATGTGTATGTGAAGAATGGATGTGGATGAGTATGTGAAAGAATTGATGTGGATGTATGCGAAAGAATGGATGTGGATGTGTATGTGAAAGAATGTGATGTGACATGAATATATGTGGATGTGAAGTGATAGATATGAATGTATGGATATATGTGAGTAGTCATACATGTGAACGATTGGATGGATGTGGATGAATGAGATGAGATGTGTATGAATGAGATATGATGTGGATAGAAGTGATGTGATATTATGTGGATAGAATGCATGTGATGGGATGGTTATGAGAATGAATGTGGTGGATATGAATGAATGAATGTGATGGATACGAATGAATGTGATGTGATGGATGTAAATGGATGTGATGTAAATGAATGTGATGGACGTGAAATAAATGAGGATTGATGTGGAACAATGTGGAAAGACGAGAGTTCGTTATAGTAGAAACTATATTTATGACCTGTTTTTAAATGACTGTTTTATGTCAAAAACGCTGGGGAAGCATTTTGACCGTCTTGTGAACGAGGTCGTGGAGAACTATCTGATAAAGTTGCAACAGTTGACAGAGAGTCAATGGAGGACGTCTCGCGTAGCAAGGTCGACCGAGGTCTTGACCAGCCTCGGTTCGATTTAAATGGTGAGCTTTCGGTACGGGGGATGAGGGACTAAGGAAGCGGCCTATAAGTGAAGCGTTAGGTGACCTGCGAAGGATCCTAGAGGGTGCTGACCATTTGGTGCTTGGGTTATGGGTCGCCAAAGATACCCACACGTACGTTGTGGAAGATATTGGAACAAGGAGTGAGAGTTGTTTTCTGAATTCGGGCATGGATTTGGTTGATTGACCTTGCTGGCCCTTAAAGGATAAGTCCACGGCTCTATGATCCAAGTGCAATCTTTTCCTTGATCTGACTATGGGACTTACGGGTACGATCAGATCAGTTTAGCTAGTTAAGGCTCTTGACTACGTTAGAGTAAAAATATCCATGGGCGAGGCCCCAAGTGAGGAACCCTGCCCGTGCAAGAAGTGCTACTTCCGTTGCTAGTGCCCCTGGATTCGTTGCGTGGAGGGGATAGGGATCTTTCAGCTGTACTAGAGCAAATTGGCTAAAGTGAATCGACCGAGAAGCCAAAAATGTCAAAAATTTACGAAGTAACAGTAAAAAGTTAGAAATGTGATGAAATTTAAGCAAAAATGCTATCCAGATGATGAATTCGAATGTGGTTAATATGATTTTAAAATTTTGGTTGAGAACTGATGAGTTGAATTAGATTCTGATTGAAAAAAAGGTGATTCCTGAATTTTGGTTGAAAAGCGATAAGCCGAGCAAAACCACAATGAGGATGATTAGGATGAGTCCCTGTGATGATGTTCGTGATTGGAATGACGATAATGACTTTAGCAAATCACTATGAGATTAGTGGATTGTGCTGACAGATTTCTACTGTTAACACTTGACCTAGTGGATCAAGTTAAGGGATGACAAATTAAAAACCTATATAATTGAAATTCCCATGGAGAAATGTTCAGATGGAAATTTTGGTCTAATGGACCATTATTGTGCTAAGGATATGAATGATATGATCTGAATGAATTGTTATCTGATGATGAGTTCTATAAAAGGGATCTTTATCCCAGGATTCTGTTCAATTCACCAGACTATAAGGAACCCCAGAATCAGTTGGATCTTAAGGGAAAGAGTTGTCCTCTAGTTTGCGAGATGACATCTCGCGTTTTTTAAGTGGGGTAAGATGTAAGATTCCTCCCTCCAGCTTTTGAGGTGTGCAGGTATAAGAACCTCCCCTTCTGATCTTATAATTATTCCCCTCTCTGAAATAAAAGAAAGATCTTGTTTTACCCTGTTTTGGCCTCGAGACAGAAAATGTCTACAGGGAGGTAATTCAAAATTGAGATATTTTTAGATATAAAAATCCTCCTAGTGTCTAAAATGATTTCCCCTGAAACAGAAATTAAAAAAGAACTTTCCAATGTGCAATTGGAATTAATTGAAAGTAGGTATAAAGGACCTTAGCCTAAGGGTCCAGATTTTTAAAAAAATTTGGATTATCGTCCAATTAAGGTTCCTATGGACCAATAAGATTAATCCAAACGTAGGGAGGAGATAAATTGAAGAATAAAACAAAAACCTCCAAAAATCAGTAAATGCTCACATAAGATGAAGAGTGGACTAAGGACCAAAGAAAAGAATTAAAAAAATGAATTTTGACACCTTAGTGTGGGGATGTCCCCTCATGAAGTAGGCACCTTTTTTTCATCATTACCCCCAATTTTTATTCAAAAAAATGAGATATTTTCATCTCTCCTCTCTCCTATTTCAAAACTAGATCCAAAAAGTAAGCTGAACTGACCCAAAAATGGTCAAAAATTGACCAAACTGATCTGGAAAATTCTAGAATCAGTTTGCTTGGTTAGAGGCTCACTTTTTCCTATAAATAGAAGCCCCCCCCTTTGTAAAAGCTTAATGGTGTTTATGCACTGTTACTCTGCTCTGTCTTGAGCCATCTACATTGAATTTTTTAATAATTCAATTGTTTTTGGCCTAATCCTCTCCAAAGGGAATTGGTGGCCACTCTTGCTTGAAACAAGAGTAGAACCCTCAATTCCTCAAGCCAAAGGAGATCTTACAAGCTCCATGTAAGCTAATTTTCTTACTTGTTTAATGAAAAATCTATGATTCTCATAATTTTTATGTTTTTCAGATATTGAATTAAATTCAAATGCTATGCCTTTGATAAAAAGGCCACCCCCTTCTCCTCTTTACATTCCAACCTTTCTCAATCCTATAAAGATTAACTAAAGGATTAATTAAACTCATTTTTTTGTTTACTCTCTTGAGTTTAAAAATTTATGTAGATTAGAGTTCTATAAATCTAATTTGGGTTAATTTAAGTTAAATAAAGAATGATAAAAATGAAAAATGAAGACCATATTAGGGAGTTTGGGAAAATCCCATTACTTTGGGAATTTACCTTTCAATCTACTTTTTGGTGTATCTTGAGCATACCAATTCCAAAGTTGTCAGAGGATATAGATGTAGAACCTACTCTTCAAGAGATTTCAAATGATATGTCTGTGACAAAATCTTAAAAGGGTTTACCGTGCCCCCCATTTTTTGATCTTGCAAAATGGGAACTGGGATTTTCCCAAACTCCCTAATATGGTCTTAATGGTCAGCCATACAGGTTATGGCAAAATTTTATAGAATTTTGTGGAAAAAAAAGTTTGTTTTTATGTTATTCCAAAAGAGTAATTGCCACCTTTTTTGCATCTAAAAGAAATATTCTAATTACTCCATGTACATATTCACCTATGAATAGGCATGGGATATCACTGATATTAATTATTAAATTTGCTTTTTATGCATAGAAAGATGCATAAAGAAAATTTTTTATTACAAAAATATTATTCTCATTAAATTTGATTTTTATGCATAAAGGAATTTTTTATTACAAAAGTGTTATTCTCATTAAATTTGATTTTTATGCATAGAAAGATGCATAAAGGAATTTTTTGAATTCCAAAAGTGTTATTCTCATTAAAACTGATTTTTATGCATAGAAAGATGCATAAAAGAATTCTTTTAATTAAAAAAATGTTATTCTCATTAAATTTGATTTTTATGCATAGAAAGATGCATAAAAAAATTAAATTAGAAAATTGTTATTCTCATTAAATTTGATTCTTATGCATAGAAAGATGCATAAAGGAATTTTTTAATTACAAAAGTGTTATTCTCATTAAATTTGATTTTTATGCATAAGAAACATGCATAAAGGAATTTTTTTTATTACGAAAGTGTTATTCTCATTAAATTTGATTTTTATGCATAGAAAGATGCATAAATGAATTTTTTATACGAAAGTGTTATTTCATTAAATTTTTATTTTTATGCATAGAAAGATGCATAAAGGAATTTTTTTTATTTACAAAAGTGTTATTCTTATTAAATTTGATTTTTATGCATAGAAAGATGCATAAAGGAATTTTTTTATTTTAAAAGTGTTATTCCTATTAAATGTTATTTTTATGCATAGAAAGATGCATAAAGAATTTTTTTAATTACAAAAGTGTTATTCTTATTCAATTTGATTTTTATGCATAGAAAGATGCCTAAATGAATTTTTTTATTATAAAATCGTTATTCTTACAAAAATTGATTTTTATGCATAAATAGATGCATAAAGAAATTCTTTTTATTTTAAAAGTGTTATTCCTATTAAATTTGATTTTAGGCATAAATATATGCATAAAGGGATTTTTTTAAAAGAGTTATTCCCACTGAAGTTGATTTTTATGCATAAAGAATTTTTATATCAAAATTAGAATTCTCTTAAGTTCTATGTTTAAATTCTAAGAGTATTTGATAAATGAATAATTAAATACTCTAAGAGAGAAATTTCTATGGTTTTATATTCACACGAATTGTAAAAAGGGAATTCATGAAATCTATCGAGATCGAAATATTCAAATAAATGATTAATCTATTCCTCATTAGAATTCATAACTAATTTAGAAATTAGTTATGTGAATATTCAAAGAAAGAAATTCAGTAAAATAGTAACTGAATTATCAAACCTTTTCATCAGTTTTGAGGAAAGAAGGTGTGACCAATTTAGAAAAATACACTCAAAACTCTCGCCAAATCTGAAACTAAGTTTACTTCGAATTGATCTTGGATCAAGGTTATGGAATTCAAGGAATTCTGGTATGAAATTCAGAACTCCGATCAAGAAGTTTTGGGGATACTGATTCAAGAAATACTCCTTGTATTCAAAAGAAAATCAAACTGAAAAATTGCATAGAATAGATGTAATGAGATGTGATGTGAATTGAATAAATGTGAATGAATGGATGGAAGTGAATGTGTATGTGAAGAATGGATTTGAATGTGTATGTGAAGAATCGATATGGATGTGTATGTGAAGAATGGATGTGGATGTGTATGTGAAGAATGGATATGGATGTGTCTGTGAAGAATGGATGTGAATGTGTATGTGAAGAATCAATATGGATGTGTATGCGAAGAATGTATGTGAATGTGTATGAGAAGAATGGATGTAATTGTGTATGTGAAGAATCAATATGGATGTGTATGCGAAGAATGTATGTGAATGTGTATGAGAAGAATGGATGTAATTGTGTATGCGAAGAATGGATGTGAATGTGTATGTGAAGAATGGATGTGGATGTGTATGTGGAGAATGTATGTGGATGTGTATGTGGAGAATGTATGTGGATGTGTATGTGAAGAATGGATATGCAGAATGGATGTGAATGTGTATGTGAAGAATGGATGTGGATGAGTATGTGAAAGAATGGATGTGGATGTATGTGAAAGAATAGATGTGGATGTGTATGTGAAAGAATATGATGTGACATGAATATATGTGAATGTGAAGTGATAGATATGAATGTATGGATAGATGTGAGTAGTCGTACATGTGAACGATTGGATGGATGTGGATGAATGAGATGAGATGTGTAAGAATGAGATATGATGTGGATAGAAGTGATGTGATATAATGTGGATAGAATGCATGTGATGGGATGGTTATGAGAATGAATGTGGTGGATATGAATGAATGAATGTGATGGATATGAATGAATGTGTTGTGATGGATGTAAATGGATGTGATGTAAATGAATGTGATGGACGTGAATAGATGTGATGTGATGTGAATCGGGATGTGAATGAATGAGATGTAATGGCATGTGAATCGGGATGTGAATGAATGAGATGCAATGGCATGTGAGTGAATGAGATGTGATGTAAATTGGGATAGATGTGATATGTGATGTGAATGATTATGATGTGGTGATGAGATCTAATATGGATAAATGAGAAAAGATGTGATGAGATGGAAAATGATGCGATGAGAATGGGAATACATATGAAATAAATGAGGATTGATGTGGAACAATGTGGAAAGATGAGAGTTTGTTATAGAAAGAGTATTTACAACCTGTTTTTAAATGACTATTTTTTGTCAAATATGCTGGGAAAGCATTTTGACCGTCTTGTGAATGAGGTCATGGAGACCTATCTGATAAAGTTGCAACAACTCACGGAGAGTCAATGGAGGACGTCTCGTGTAGCAAGGTTTTGGCCGAGGTCTTGACCAGCCTCGATTCGATTTAAATGGTAAGCTTCCGGTACGGTGCATGAGGGGCTAAGGAAGCAGCCTGTGAGTGAAAAGCTAGGTGACCTGTGAAGGATCCTAGAGGGTGCTGACCATACGGTGCTCGAGCTCTGGGTCATCGAAGATACCCACATGTACGTCGTGAAGGATATTGGAACAAGGAGTAAGAGTTATTTTCTGAATTCGGGCATGGATCTGGTTGATTGACCTTGCTGGTCCTCAACGGATGAGTCCATAGCTCTTTTATATGGATCTGTTAGTTGATCTTGCTGATCTTCAACGGAGATTCCATTTTGATTTTTATAAGTGAATATATTGCTGGGTACTATGAGCTAGGAACTATCAAAAAGACCCCCGAGTAGACAGGTGGTGAGCGTTCTGGTTGCCCAATGATGCCATAGGTACACCGATGAAGGAAAAATTGGAAATTAGAATTCAACCAGATATTTTGGAGGATTATTGATCCGTGATACTATAGTTTCATTAAAAGATTATTTTAAAGACAGTCTATGAGAAAGGCAATTTCATATTGGGTGTGTAAGTGGTGTGACTAGTTTTAAGTTTGCATGAATATCCGGCTAGGGGGCCTGGGAACTCTTTTCCCAATATATTGCTGGGTACTATGAGCTAGGAACTATCAAAAAGACCCCCGAGTAGACAGGTGGTGAGCATTCTGGTTGCCCAATGATGCCATAGGTACACCGATGAAGGAAAAATTGGAAATTAGAATTCAACCAGATATTTTGGAGGATTATTGATCCGTGATACTATAGTTTCATTAAAAGATTATTTTAAAGACAGTCTATGAGAAAGGCAATTTCATATTGGGTGTGTAAGTGGTGTGACTAGTTTTAAGTTTGCATGAATATCCGGCTAGGGGGCCTGGGAACTCTTTTCCCTGGTACCCGGGACAAAACCTAACCAAGTTCTTAAATGGATCCCATCACTATAGTGGTTGGGTGGTTGGCTAACCCACGGGACTGGATGGGGTTAGGCTGGACTAATGGATCCCTAATATGAGACTCAATTATGTTATGGTACAATAGATGAAGTAAATCCCGGATAAAAATTGTTCTATGGAAAAGAATCAACGGCTATGCATCTCAATGCTGAAAAAAGCATTGGTCTCTATGATCCAAGTGCAATCTTTTCCTTGATTTAACTATGGGACGTATGGGTACGGTTAGATCAGTTTAGCTAGTTAAGGCTCTTGACTACATTAGAGTAAAAATATCCTAGAGGAATCGCTCGTGTTTTCTGGGCGAGGGAAGTTTTTTCAGGTTCGGTTTAAGAAGAACTGATGGATTAGTCTCTTGTCTGGATATCCGTGGGCGAGGCCCCGAGTGAGGGACCCTGCCCCATGTGCAAAAAGTGCTACTTCCGCTACTAGCACCCCTGGATTTGTTGTGCGGAGGGGACAAGGATCTTTCAGCTGGTATCAGAGCAAATTGGCTAAAGTGAATCAACCGAGAAGCCAAAATGTCAAAATTTTTTGAAGTAACAGTAAAAAGTTGAAAATGTGTGATGAAATTCATACAAATCGATATTCAGACTCAAATTCATAATTTAGTAATTGGGTCTTCAGATAGAAGTACCGCAATTGCATGGAATCCCTGACTTGTTTGAGGCCTAGACATGCTGGTATTTACCTTATAATTCCAAGGACCGTGACTACCCATATATACCGAGGGTATAACTGCAGCTCTTTACTGGCAGTATATATGAGTAAATCTAAGACCTTTAAATTATAAGGAAAAATGCTATTCAGATGATGAATTCGAATGTGGTTTATATGATTTTAAAATTCTGGTTGAGAACTGATGAGTTGAATTGGATTCTGATTTAAAAAATGATGATTCTTGAATTTTGGTTGAAAAGCGATAAGCTAAGCAAAACCACAATGAGGATGATTGGGACGAGTCCCCATGATGATGTTCGTAACTAGAATGACTATAACGATTTTAGCAAATCACTATGAGATTAGTGGATTGTGCTGACAGATTGCTACTGTTAACACTTGACCTAGTGGATCAAGTTAAGGGATGACAAATTAAAAACCTGTATAATTGAAATTCCCATGGAGGAATGTTCAGATGGAAATTTTGGTCTAATGGACCATTATTATGTTAAGGATATGAATGATATGATCTCAATGAATTGTTATCTGATGATGAGTTCTAAACAAGGGATCTTTATCCTAGGATTCTGTTGGGTTCACCAGACTATAAGGAACCGCAAAATCAGTTGAATCTTAAAAGGGAAAGAGTTGTCCTCTAGTTTGCGAGATGAGGACATCTCGCGTTTTTTAAGTGGGGTAGGATGTAAGATTCCTCCCTCCAGCTTTTGAGGTGTGAAGGTATAAGAACCTCCCCTTCCGATCTTATAATTATTCCCCTCTCTGAAATAAAAGAAAGATCATGTTTTACCCTGTTTTGGCCTGGAGAGAGAAAATGTCTAGAGGGAGGTAATTCAAAATTGAGATATTTTTGGATATAAGAATCCTTCTAGTGTCCAAAATGATTTCCCCTGAAATAGAAATTCAAAAAGAACTTTCCAATGTGGGGTTGTTGCAAGATCAGGGTGTCCAGTTTTATCCAGTTTATGCTGGACTGGGACAATGCTTTGGAGAGCAAATTTTGGGGAGCAAGGTACTTAAAATGAGATCAAGCAAATAATAGAAAATACGCTTGCCCTTAAATTAACCCAATATAACTTAAATTATTATAAATTATTCTAATTAATCAAAACTAATCAAAAATATGATGAAATGATAAACATATGATCTTTCCATACTTTGAGTGATCCAATTTATTTTTCCATAGATGCACCATTACAAGTACACTAGTCCCTATAGGTTTTAGATGATTCACATCAAAAATGTAATTTTACTCATTAGATTATTAGTATTTGCAGGCCTTCTGATAGTCTAGAAGAATTTTGAAAAAGAGATCATTAAAAATCCAACCATTGGATTTGTAATTTTTACTAACCACCACACTCTACTAATGTCTCAGTATCTACCCACTCTTTTGATCTACAAGATTGAGGATTTTAAGTGGTAGCTATTGTGGGTACAAAAAGTGGCGTATATTATAACACTTTAAAGAGATTGAAATATTTAAAGAAAATAGAAAAATATCTTAAAATTTTCTCAAAAAATCAAGTTAAGCTCCATATTATGTGAAGATCTAAGGTACAAAGTGAGAATCTCATATGAGTTTATATATAAAAGATATTAGCATTTTATGGAATCAGTTCAAATTTGGGACAAGGTGTACACATTGACTTTGTACCTAAGAAAATGAGGACTTTTGACTATCTAATGCTTAATCAAATTATGCAACCATATTTCCAACTTTGAATATTATGTTCCAACAAAAGAACTTGAAACAAAATTCCTTCATTTACTAGGAGAGATTAGCCACTAAAGGTAAACAAATGCCTGTTTTTTTACTGTTTACAGGGTGCCTGAGTGGACAAAACTGGGCACCCTGATCTTGCAACCACCCTGTGCAATTGGAATTAATTGAAAATAGGTATAAAGGACCTTAGCCTAAGGGTCCAGATTTTTAAAATTTTTTGGATTATGGTCCAATTAAGGTTCCTATGGAGACCAATAAGATTAATCCAAATGTAGGGAGGAGATAAATTGAAGAATAAAAGAAACCCCCCCCCCCCCCAAAATCAGTAAATGCTCACATAAGATGAAGAGTGGACTAAGGACCAAAGAAGAGAATTAAAAAAATTGAATTTTGACACCTCAGTCTGGGGATCTCCCCTCATGAAGTAGGTGCCTTTTTCTCATCATTACTCCCAATTTTTAATCAATAAAATGAGATATTTTCATCTCTCCTCTCTCCTATTTAAAAACTATACCCAAAAAGTAAGCTGAACTGACCCAAAAATGGTCAAAAATTGACCAAACTGATCTGAAAATTCTAGAATCAACTTGCTTGGTTAGAGGTTCACTTTTTCATATAAATAGAACCCTCCCTCTTTTTAAAAGCTTAATGGTGTTTATGCACTGTTACTCTGCTCTTGTCTTGAGCCATCTACATTGAATTTTTTAATATTTCAATTGTTTTTAGCCTAATCCTCTCCAAAGTGAATTGGTGGCCACTCTTGTTTCAAACAAGAGTAGAACCCTCAATCCCTCAAGCCAAAGGAGAGCTTACAAGCTCCATGTAGGCTAATTTTCTTACTTGTTTAATGAAGTATCTATGGTTTTCTTAATTTTTATGTTTTTCAGATATTGAATTAAATTTAAATGCAATGCCTTTGATAAAAAGGCCACCCCCTTCTCCTCTTTACATTCCAACCTTTCTCAATCCTAGAAAGATTAACTAAAGGATTAATTAAACTTTTTTATTGTTTACTCTCTTGAATTTAGAAAATAATATAGATTAGAGTTCTATAAATCTAATTTGGGTTAATTTAAGTTAAATAAAGAATGATAAAAATGAGAAATGGTCAGCCATACAAAGGAGGTTATAGCAAAATTTTCTAGAATTTTGTAGAAAAGAAAGTTTGCTTTTATGTTATTCCAAAAGAGTAATTCCCACCATTTTTGCATCTAAAAGAAATATTCTAATTACTCCATGTACATATTCACCTATGAATATGCATGGATATCACTGATATTAATTATTAAATTTGCTTTTCATGCATAGAAAGATGCAAAAATGAATTTTTTTTAAACAAAAGTGTTACTCATTAAATTTGATTTTTATGCATAGAAAGATACATAAAGGAAAATTTTTTAATTACAAAAGTGTTATTTTCATTAAATTTGATTTTTATGCATAGAAAGATGCATAAAGGAATTTTTTTAATTACAAAAGTGTTATTCTCATTAAAATTGATTTTTATGCATAGAAAGATGCATAAAGGAATTTTTTTAATTACAAAAGTGTTATTCTCATTAAATTTGATTTTTATCCATAGAAAGATGCAGAAAGAAGTTTTTTAAATTACAACAATGTTATTCTCATTAAATTTTATTTTTATGCAAAGAAAGATGCATAAAGGAATGTTTTTATTACAAAAGTGTTATTCTCGTTAAATTTGATTTTTCTGCATAGAAAGATGCATAAAGGATTTTTTTAAATTACAAAAGTGTTATTCTCATTAAATTTATTTTTTATGCATAGAAAGATGCATAAAGGATTTTTTTTAAATTACAAAAGTGTTTTCTCATTAAATTTTAGTTTTATGCATAGAAAGATGCATAAAGGACTATGTTTTTTATTACAAAAGTGTTTTTCTCATTAAATTTGATTTTTATGCATAGAAAGATGCATAAAGGAATTTTTTTATTACAAAAGTGTTATTCTCATTAAATTTGAATTTTTTGCATAGAAAGATGCATAAAGGAATTTTTTTATTACAAAAGTTTTTTTCTTATTAAATTTGATTTTTATGCGTAAAGAAAATTTTTTATTATAAAAGCATTATTCTTATAAAATTTGATTTTTATGCATAAATAGATGCATAAAGAAGTTCTTTTTATTATAAAAGTGTTATTCCTATTAAATTATATTTTATGAATAAAAGGATTTTTTAAAAGAGTTATTCCCACTGAAGTTGATTTTTATGCATAAATAGATACATTAAGAGTTTTTATATCAACATTAGAATTCTCTTAAATTCTATGTTTAAATTCTATGAGTATTTGATAAGTGAATAATTAAATACTCTACGAGAAAAATTTCTATCGTTTTATATTCACACGAATTGTAAAAAGAGAATTTAGGAAATCTATCGAGATCAAAATATTCCGATAAATGAATAATTTATTCCTCATTGGAATTCATAACTAATTTATAAATCAAATAAGTGAATATTCAAAGAAAGAAATTCAATAAAAAAGTAACTGAATTATCAAACCTTTTCGACAAAAATAAATCAGGAAAAATCTTATCCGACTTTTCAAGACCAAACTCTTTCGTCAGTTTTGAGAAAAATCAAGGTTATAGAATTCGAGGAATTTCGGTATGAAATTCAGAACTCCGATCAAGAAGTTTTGGGGATACAGATTCAAGAAATACTCCTCATATTCAAAAGAAAATTAAACTAAAAACTTGCATAGAATAGATGTAATGAGATGTGATGTGATGAGATGTGAATCAGATAGATGTGAATGAATGGATGTAATGAGATGTGATGTGAATCAGATAGATGTGAATGAATGGATGGATGTGAATGTGTATGTGAAGAATGGATGTGGATGTGTATGAGAAGAATGGATGTGGATGTGTATGAGAAGAATGGATGTGGATGTGTATGTGATGAATGGATGTGGATGTGTATGTGAAAGAATGGATATGGATGTATGTGAAAGAATGGACGTGGATGTGTATGTGAAAGAATGTGATGTGACATGAATATATGTGGATGTGAAGTGATAGATATGAATGTATGGATAGATGTGAGTAGTCGTACATGTGAACGATTGGATGGATGTGGATGAATGAGATGATATATGTATGAATGAGATATGATGTGGATAGAAGTAATGTGATATAATGTGGATAGAATGCATGTGATGGGATGGTTATGAGAATGAATGTGGTGGATATGAATGAATGAATGTGATGTGATGGATGTAAATGGATGTGATGTTAATGAATGTGATGTCAATGAATGTGATGGACGTGAATAGATGTGATGTGATGTGAATCGGGATGTGAATGAATGAGATGTTATGTCATGGGAATCAGGATGTGAGTGAATGAGATGTGATGTAAATTGGGATAGATGTGATATGTGATGTGAATGATTATGATGTGATGAGATGTGGATATAGGTAGATACGAGTGATGAGATCTAATGTGGATAAATGAGAAAAGATGTGATGAGATGGAAAATGATGTCATAAGAATGGGAATACATATGAAACAAATGAGGATTAATATGGAACAATGTGGATGAGAGTTCGTTATAGAAACTTTATTTATGACTTGTTTTTAAATGATTGTTTTTTGTCAAAAATGGTGGGGAAGCATTTTGACTGTCTTGTGAATGAGGTCGTGGGGAGACCTATCTGATAAAGTTGCAATAGTTGACAGAGAGTCAATGGAGGACGTCTCGCGTAGCAAGGTCAACCGAGGTCTTGACCAGCCTTCGGTTCGATTTAAATGGTGAGCTTCCGGTACGGTGGTGGATGAAGGACTAAGGAAGCGACCTATGAGTGAAGTGCTAGGTGACCTGCGAAGGATCCTAGAGGAGGGTGCTGACCGGTGCTCGGGCTTCGGGTCGCCAAAGATACCCACACGTACATCGTGGAGGATATTGGAACAAGGAGTAAGAGTTGTTTTCTAAATTCGGGTATGGATCTGGTTGATTGACCTTGCTGGTCCTCAACAACGGATGAGTCCATGGCTCTTTTATATGGATCTGTTGGTTGATCTTGCTAATCTTCAACGGAGATTCCATTTTGATTTTTATAAGTGAATATATTGCAGGGTACTATGAGCTAGGAACTATCGAAAAGACCCCCGAGTAGATAGGTGGTGAGCGTTCTGGTTGCCAATGATGCCATAGATACACCGATGAGGGAATAATTGAAAATTAGGATTCAACCGGATATTTTGGAGGATTATTGATCAATGATACTATAGTTTCATTAAAAGACAGTTTTAAAGACAGCTGAATCTGTGGGAAAGGCAATTTCATATTGGGTGTGTAAGTGGTGGGACTAGTTTTAAGTTTGCATGAATATTCGGCTAGGGAGCCTGGGAACTCTTTTCCTTGGTACCCAGGACAAAACCTATCCCATCAGTACAGTGGTTGGGTGGTTGGCTAGCCCACGGGACTGGATGGTGGACTAATGGATCCCTAATATGAGACTCGATTCTATTATGGTACAATAGATGAAGTAAATCCCGGATAAAAATTGTTCTATGGAAAAGAATCAACGCCTGTGCCTCTCAATGCTGAAAAAAGCATTGGTCTCTATGATCCAAGTGCAATCTTTTCCTTGATCTGACTATGGGACTTACGGGTTTGCTCAGTTCAGTTAGTTAAGGCTCTTGACTGACTACGTTAGAGTAAAAATATCCTGGAGGAATCACCCGTGTTTTTCGGGCGAGGGAAGTTTTTTTGGGTTTGGTTTTAGAAGAACCGATGGATCAGTCTCTTGTCTGGATATTCGTGGGCAAGGCCCCGAGTGAGGAACCCTTCCGCGTGCAAGAAGTGCTACTTCTGCTGCTAGCACCTCTAGATTCGTTGCGCGGAGGGGACATGGATCTTTCAGCTAGTATCAGAGCAAATTGGCTAAAGTGAATCAACCGAGAAGCCAAAAATGTCAAAAATTTATAAAGTATTAGTAGAAATGGAAATGTGTAATGAAATTCATACAAATTGATATTCCGACTGAAATTCATAATTTAGCAATTGGGTCTTCAGATGGAAGTACCGTAATTGCATGGAATCCCTGACTTGCTTGAGGCCTAGACATGATGATATTTACCTTATAACTCCAAGGACCATGACTAACCATATATACCGAGGGTATAACTGCAGCTCTTTACTGGCAGTATATATGAGTAAATCTAAGACCTTGAAATTATAAGCAAAAACGCTATCTAGATGATGAATTCGAATGTGGTTGATATGATTTTAAAATTCTAGTTGAGAACTGATGAGTTGAATTGGATTCTGATTGAAAAAATGATGATTCCTGAATTTTGGTTGAAAAGCGATAAGCTGAGCAAAACCACAATGAGGATGATTGGGAGGACGAGTCCCTGTGTGATGATGTTTGTAACTGGAATGACCATAATGACTTCAGCAAATCACTATGAGATTAGTGGATTGTGCTGACAAATTGATACTGTTAACACTTGACCTAGTGGATCAAGTTAAGGGATGACAAATTAAAAACCTATATAATTGAAATTCCATGGAGAGGAATGTTCAGATGGAAATTTCGGTCTAATGGACCATTACTGTGTTAAGGATATGAATGATATGATCTAAATGAATTGTTATCTAATGATGAGTTCTATACAAGGGATCTTTATCCCAGGATTCTGTTGGGTTCACCAGACTATAAGGAACCGCAGAATCATTTGAATCTTAAAAGGGAAAGAGTTGTCCTCTAGTTTGCGAGATGAGGACATCTCGCGTTTTTTAAGTGGGGTAGGATGTAAGATTCCTCCCTCCAGCTTTTGAGGTGTGAAGGTATAAGAACCTCCCCTTCTGATCTTATAATTATTCCCCTCTTTGAAATAAAAGAAAGATCCTGTTTTACCCTGTTTTGGCCTGGAGAGAGAAAATGTCTAGAGAGAGGTAATTCAAAATTGAGATATTTTTGGATATAAAAATCCTTCTAGTGTCTAAAATGATTTCCCCTGAAATAGAAATTCAAAAAGAACTTTCCAATGTGCAATTGGAATTAATTGAAAATAGGTATAAAGGACCTTAGCCTAAGGGTCCAGATTTTTAAAAATTTTTGGATTATGGTCCAATTAAGGTTCCTATGGAGACCAATAAGATTAATCCAAATGTAGGGAGGAGATAAATTGAAGAATAAAAGAAAGACCCCCCAAAAATGAGTAAATGCTCACATAAGATGAAGAGTGGACTAAGGACCAAAGAAAAGAATTAAGAAAACTGAATTTTAACACCTCAGTGTTGGGATCTCCCCTCATGAAGTAGGCGCCTTTTTCTCATCATTACCCCCAATTTTTAATCAATAAAATGAGATATTTTCATCTCTCCTCTCTCCTATTTCAAAACTAGATCCAAAAAGTAAGTTGAATTGACCCAAAATGGTCAAAAATTGACCAAACTGATCTGAAAATTTTAGAATCAGTTTGCTTGGTTAGAGGCTCACTTTTTCGTATAAATATAACCCTCCCCCTTTATAAAAGCTTAATGGTGTTTATGCACTCTTACTCTACTCCTCTCGTGAGCCATCTACATTGAATTTTTTAATAATTCAATTGTTTTTGGCCTAATCCTCTCCAAAGTGAATTGGTGGCCACTCTTGCTTCAAACAAGAGTAGAACCCTCAATCCCTCAAGCCAAAGGAGAGCTTACAAGCTCCATGTAGGATAATTTTCTTACTTGTTTAATGAAGTATCTATGGTTTTCTTAATTTTTATGTTTTTCACATATTGAATTAAATTCAAATGCTATGCCTTTGATAAAAAGGCCACCCCCTTCTCCTCTTTACATTCCAACCTTTTTCAATCTTAGAAAAATTAACTAAAGGATTAATTAAACTCTTTTTATTGTTTACTCTCTTGAATTTAAAAAATTGTGTAGATTAGAGTTCTATAAATCTAATTTGGGTTAATTTAAGTTAAAATAAAGTGATAAAAAAGAGAAATGCATAGCCATACAAATGGCAAAATTTTCCAAAATTTTGTGGAAAAGAAATTTTATTTTTATGTTATTCCAAAAGAGTAATTCCCACCATTTTTGCATCTAAAAGAAATATCCTAATTACTACATGTACATATTCACCTATGAATATGCATGGATATCACTGATATTAATTATTAATTTTGCTTTTTATGCATAGAAAGATGCATAAAATTTTTTTTTTATTACAAAAGTGTTATTCTCATTAAATTTGATTTTTATGCATAAAGGAATTTTTTATTACAAAATTATTATTCTCATTAAATTTGATTTTTATGCATAGAAACATGCATGAAAGAATTTCTTTTATTACAAAAGTGTTAGTCTCATTAAAATTGACTTTTATGCATAGAAAGATACATAAATGATTTTTCTTAATTAGAAAAGTGTTATTCTCATTAAATTTAATTTTTATGCATAGAAAGATGCATAAATTTTTTTTTTTAATTACAAAAGTGTTATTCTCATTAAATTTGATTTTTATGCATAGAAAGATGCATAAAGGAAATTTTTTATTACAAAAGTGTTATTCTCATTAAATTTGATTTTTACGCATAGAAAGATGCATAAAGGAATTTGTTTTATTACAAAAGTGTTATTCTCATTAAATTTGACTTTTACGCATAAAAAGATGTATAAAGGGATTTTTTTTATTAAAAAAGTGTTATTCTCATTAAACTTGATTTTTATGCATAGAAAGATGCAGAAAAGATTTTTTTTATTACAAAAGTGTTATTCTCATTGAATTTGATTTTTATGCATAGAAAGATGCATAAAGGAATTTTTTAATTACAAAAGTGTTATTCTCATTAAATTTGATGTTTATGCATACAAAGATGTATAAAGGAAATTTTTTTAATTACAAAAGTATTATTGTCATTAAAATTGATTTTTATGCATAGAAAGATGCATGAAGGAATATTTTAATTACAAAATTGTTATTCTCATTAAATTTTATGTTTATGCATAGAAAGATGCGTAAAGGAATTTCTTTATTACAAAAGTGTTATTCTCATTAAATTTGATTTTTATGCATAGAAAGATGCATAAAAATCAAATTTATGCATAGAAAGATGCATAAATGATTTCTTTTAAAAAAAGTTTTAATCTCATTAAATTTTATTTTTATTCATAGAAAGATGCATAAAGGAAATTTTTTTATTACAAAAGTGTTATTGTTATGAAATTTGATTTTTATGCATAGAAAGATGCCTAAAGGAAATTTTTTATCATAAAAGGGTTATTCTTATAAAATTTGATTTTTATGCATAAAATAGATGCATAAAGAAATTTTTCTTATTTTAAAAGTGTATTCCTATTAAATTTGATTTTATGCATAAATAGATGCAAAAAAGAATTTTCTTTTGAAAGAGTTATTCTCATTGAAGTTGATTTTTATGCATAAATAGATATATAAAGAATTTTTATATCAAAATTAGAATTATCTTAAATTCTATGTTTGTATTTGATAAATGAATGATTAAATACTCTAAGAGAGAAATTTCAATCGTTTTATATTCACACAGATTGTAAAAAGAGGATTCAGGATATCTATCGAGATCAAAATATTCAGATAAATGATTAATCTATTCCTCATTGGAATTCGTAACTAATTTAGAAATCAATTAAGTGAATATTCAAAGAAAGAAATTCAGTAAAAAAGTAACTGAATTATCAAACCTTTTCGAGAAAGATAGATCAGGAAAAATCTTATCCGACTCGAACCTTGAATCAAACTATGACCAAGACCAACAAACTCTTTTGTCACTTTTGAGGAAAGAAGGTGTGACCAGCTTAGAAAAATATACTCAAAACTCCCACCAAATCAAAAACTAAGTTTGAGACCCTTCGAATTGATCTATGCATCAAGGTTATAGAATTCAAGAAATTCTCGTATGAAATTCAGAACTCCGATCAAGAAGTTTTGGGGATACTGATTCAAGAAATACTCCTTGTATTTAAAAGAAAATCAAACTGAAAACTTGCATAGAATAGATGTAATGAGATGTAATGTGAATCAGATAGATTTGAATGAATGGATGGATATGAATGTGTATGTGAAGAATGGATGTAATCGTGTATGTGAAGAATGGATGTGGATGTGTATGTGAAGAATGGATGTGGATGTGAATAATGGATGTGGATCTGTATGTGAAGATTGGATGTGAATATGCATGTGAAGAATGGATGTGGATAAGTATGTGAAAGAATGGATGTGGATGTATGTGAAAGTGTAAGGTCCCTCCCAAGCCATGTATGTATGTGTCTCTTTTAATATAGATTTCAATAAGGAAAGAGAGTGTAATTAGAGAAGAGTGAGACAACAAGGCTAGAAACATTAGAAAAGTGGTAGAATAAAAATATTACCCCCAAAAATTCTAAAAGAAATAAGAACATAAGAATAGTTCTATTAAAAGATAAGTATCCCCAAAAATAGAATTTCGAATTTAGGTGATAAGAGGTCATATTTAGAGTACTTTTACACATTTAGAGTCCATGCATACTAAAAATGTGAAAAAACAACGCGTTTCTAAAGATGGCGCGTTTGTGGCTAGACGTTTGTGCCTATTCTGCTCGCGTTGGCTTGTAGACTAGATACCTTCCTGTTCTTTTGACTGGTTATATGACCATATTCTGAGTTTTTATCAGAGAGTTATGGCCGAAAAAATTTACTGTTTCTGTTAGGGTCTCTACACAGAGAAAACTGTGAGAAGATAGTTAGTAGCCTCAAGGTAATCCTAGAGTTTGAGATATATATATCCCTTTATTCTTATCTAATATCTTAGAAAAGAAGCTTAGATTGCTATGGTCTTTCGGAGGAAGAGACCAAAACTCCATAGCTTTTCTTTTAGAGAAAGAATAGTATCCCGTAGCCCTAAGAGAAGAAGGCTATTTTGCCATAGACCTTAGAAAGAGAGAAGAGTCACAGTATGAGTAAGAGGAGAAAAAGCTTAGAGATTATTGGATGATTTCAATCAAAAGACAAGGTATTAGAAGACTCTATTCTCATATGTCAAGTTCTAAAGCTCTTGTTAACGAGTAAAAGCAACGATAAACGACAAATTTCTATAAGGTATATACATATTTTAATTTTCAATTATATATCATTCTTAGGGGTTGAGGTATGGCCCCGGTTTCTCTACTAATTGTTAATAGTGATCTATTTGATTGATTTACTATTTAAAGTTTGTATTCTTTTAAACAATAGCATATGCCTTAATAAAGAATGTCTTATCGCAATCTCAAGTTGAAATGCTAAAATCTTTGTGAAAAGGATTGTTTTCTTAAGAAGGTAACATGGATTTCCTATGGTTTAGTTGAGTAAATAGATTGTTATCTTGGTTAAATTAAGGTACAGGTATAACTTCTCCCTACCTTGACGCTGCCCCGTTCTTGTGCTTGTATAGCCGGACGGCGGCGGAGACGTTAGTAAGGCCCAGAGTTGGCCCATGGTATCCCTCATACCATTGGGAGAATGAGGTTTGCCGATTGAGGCGAGTGATTGTGATGCTGGCTACTAGTGCGGTGAATTAGCCCACCCTACTGTGCAGACATCCCTCTGAGGGGCAGGAGGATCGAGCGATGGAGCCTGAGAGGGCGACAGGCCAACTTGAGTCCTCACCAGCGCGACCGACGATGAGGTGTATGGTCCCGTAGGGTTTTGCCCAGCATGTAGAGGCTGGAAGGCCTAATTCTAGATCATCGGCGGTATAAAGGAAAAGAATAAGAGAGCCGGTTTGGCTTGTATGAAATTGATTCATGTATAAACTTTTCTTTTAAATCTTATCTTGGCATGATTGTATTGTGTAAAAAGGCTGTTTTAATAAACCTTGTGAAAAGGACCTTAATTAAGGAACATGTTTATTTATGTCAAACAGTGTGGTAGGATTAATTAGAAAACAAATTGACGCGTGAGTAGGATGGAAAGTGGGAGGACGGAATGCCTGACAGCACCATCCTACGGACGGGTGGACCCGATTAGTCGGGTAGCTTTCCAACATATTAAGTGAAAGCCCTACATTAGATAAATAGGTTCTCGAGCAATTCTATTCTAGAAGACTAGGCCAGCGGGGGCGGCGGCTGTGCCTTGCATGGATGAGGAAAAAAGCGTTGTCTCTAGGAATCAAGATGCTGGCTGTGCCTTGCATGGATGAGGAAAAAAGCGTTGTCTCTAGGAATCAAGACTAGTAGTTGGCTGTGCCTTGCATGGATGAGGAAAAAAGCGTTATCTCTAGGAATCAAGACTAGTAGTAGTTGCCCAAATTATGATCAATTACTCTAAGGGTGATTTGATTTTTAGAAGACCACGCTCCCCCCTGCGGGATAGAACTAGGTCTTACCTATGAATCGTATCCTTGAATCTGTGCATGGTCAAGATGTTGATGAGTAGGAAATTTTCTCCAAGATAAGACTTAGTGGACTATCTTAAGTGTTTTCCCTATTCTTGAAAGGGGGGAACCTTACAAGTGGTATCAGAGCCAATCTTAGTTCCTAGGATTTGTTTTTCGAAGGTTAACTCTCAAGGGATTAAAACAAGTGATTGTTTATCATATGATGAGGACGAATCAATCATCTCTACTACTGGCCATAGAAGTGGTTTGAATATCCTTACATGTTGAGACAATCATCCTATGAAATTGTTCTTGTATCTTGTGGGTGCACACGTAAGATATTTGTACAATAAATTTGAGAAATAAGATTGGGGAGAAAACCTTTTGTGAGGAAAAACATAGGGTGATCAAATTAAGAAACTAGTGAGAGACTGAATGACTAGAAGGATAGACCAAAACTTGTTTAGAGAAATTTTCAGGATATATCTTATTAACTTGCATATTATAAATTATTAAGATTATAACTCCATTAAGATTTGAATAGTTGACGTGTGAATGCCATCCATTGGATGCTTTACACTAGGACGATCATCCAAGATCTTGAACCCATCTCAAACAAACATGGGTCTAACATCAGATGTGTAATTCCCAGAGGATCATGCTCTTAGATGTGTTAATCCCAAGATACTAGGTGTGTAATTTTCAGAAAACTAATCATCTCAGATATGTCAATCCTGATAATCTTTGGATGTGTCAATCCCAAGGCACCAGATGTGTAATTCTAAAAAAAATGAAGATCTGAGATGTATTAATCCTGACTACCTTCAAATGTGGTGCTATGATAAGTATTTGATAGTTTTGAACTTTTAATGAATACAATGAAAGAAGCAAGCTCACCCTTGCTCACGTCTCAATCTAACCATTGGAGCTAGAAAGTTAGAAGCATTGTTGTCAATCTAACCACTGGAGCTAGACTTAGTTATGAGATGCCATGAAACTACACCTTCGTGAAAGGTTTTGTCCTCTAGGATTTTGAGAGGATAAAATGAACGAATTTTCGGAACTAACCCAAGAAGGAAAGACCCTAAAAGAATACCACCAAACTTTTGTTAAACTTCTCCGATTTACTCCAGAGATGGATGAGGTAACTCTTCTTTATCGATTCATTTGGAAGCTTAATCTACCTTTGAATAACCTCATCAAGAATGTGAAACCATCCTCTATTTCAGAAGCCATAATTATAGCCAGAGACTATGATAAAGTTTTTATATGGAAAGTGTCCAGAAGGACATGAGTCCTTCCATGTTAATCAAGAAGAGGTCCCCTAATTCAAGAGGAACGTCAAGCCCACCCTTGGCTACAAGGAATCATGAGCTAGAGCAAAAATTAGGTCAAGAAATAGAGATAGCAGGGTTAAAGATAATCAAATTCAACAAGAAATAGAGATAGCAGGGTTAAAGATAATCAAATTCAACAAGTATTTCTATGAGTAAATAGAAGAGGATTGGTGCAAGATTTATGTGAAGTAATGTGCATGATGAATAGAGGTATTCTACAAGACGATACTAAGATTATGAAATTGCTATCATAGGTTAGATTGCGTAAAGGATTGATTCCCTTATGTTTTTTCATGATAATTTGTTAAGTACCATACTACATGGGGGTATAGAATAAGGAATTCGAAGGTTCATAGCATATGAAAGGTATATGGATGCATGAACTTAGAATAATAAGGCCAATTAACTTTAGAATAATAGACATTTTGGAGGCACAACAAAATAAGCCAAACACATGAAATAAGGGACTCTTTAAGAACAATGTTTAGATAAAAAAAGATTTCTACCTAGTGGGGACACCACTTTGAAAGAGACAGGAGGATTTACTTAGATACTACCGTAGCTTGCGAGATGAGGACATCTCGAATCTTTTAAGTGGGGGAGATTATAAGGTCCCTCCCAAGCCATGTATGTATGTGTCTCTTTTAATATAGATTTCAATAAGGAAAGAGAGTGTAATTAGAGAAGAGTGAGACAACAAGGCTAGAAACATTAGGAAAGTGCTAGAATAAAAATATTACCTCCAAAAAACCTAAAAGAAATAAGAACATAAGAATAGTTCTATTAAGAGATAAGTATCCCCAAAAATAGAATTTTGAATTTAGGTGATAAGAGGTCATATTTAGAGTACTTTTACACATTTAGAGTCCATGCATACTAAAAATGTGAAAAAACAACGCGTTTCTAAAGATGGCACATTTGTGGCTATATATAGACGTTTTTGCCTATTCTGCCCGCGCTGGCTTGTAGACTAGATACCTTCGCGTTCTTTTGACTGGTTATATCACGATATTCTAAGTTTTGATCAGAGAGTTATGGGCGAAATAATTTGCTGTTTTTGTCAGGGTCTCTACACAGAGAAAATTGTGAGAAGGCAGCAAGTAGTCTCAAGGTAATCCTAGAGTTTGAGATGTATATATCCCTTTATTCTTATCTAATATCTTAGAAAAGAAGCTTAGATTGCTATGGTCTTTCGGAGGAAGAGACCAAAACTCCATGGCTTTTCTTTTAGAGAAAGAATAGTATCCCGTAGCCCTATAAGAGAAGAAGGCTATTTTGCCATAGACCTTAGAAAGAGAGAAGAGTCACAGTATGAGTAAGAGGAGATAAAGCTTGGAGATTATTGGATGATTTCAATCAAAAGACAAGGTATTAGAAGACTCTATTCTCATATGTCAAGTTCTAAAGCTCTTGTTAACGAGCAAAGGCAATGATAAACGATAAATTTCTATAAGGTATATACATATTTTGTTTTTCAATTATATATCATTCTTAGGGGTTGAGGTATGGCCCCGGCTTCTCTACTAATTGTTAATAGTGATCTATTTGATTGATTTACTATTTAAAGTTTGTATTCTTTTAAACAATAGTATATGCCTTAATAAAGAATGTCTGATCGCAATCTCAAGTTGAAATGCTAAAATCTTTGTGAAAAGGATTGTTTTCTTAAGAAGGTAACATGGATTCTAGTCATATGGTTTAGTTGAGTAAATGGATTGTTATCTTGGTTAAATTAAGGTACACTGCCCCGTTCTTGTGCTTGTATAGCCGGACGGCGGAGACGTTAGTAAGGCCCAGAGTTGGCCCATGGTATCCCTCATACCATTGGGAGAATAGGTTCGCCGATTGAGGCGAGTGATTGTGATGCTGCCTAGTTCTGAGGGCCCAGGCTAGTGCAGTGAATTAGCCCACCCTAGTGCGCAGACATCTCTCTGAGGAGCGGGAGGATCGAGCGATGGAGCCTGAGAGGGCGACGGGCCGGCTTGAGTTCTCACTAGCGGCCGACGATGAGGTGTATGGTCCTGTAGGGTTTTGCCCAGTATGTAGAGGCTGGAAGGCCGAATTCTAGATCATCGGCGGTATAAAGGAAAAGAATAAGAGAGCCGGTTTGGCTTGTATGAAATTGATTCATGTATAAACTTTTCTTTTAAATCTTATCTTGGCATGATTGTATTGTGTAAAAAGGCTATTTTAATAAACCTTGTGAAAAGGGTCTTAATTAAGGAACATGTTTATTTATGTCGAGCAGTATGGTAGGATTAATTAGGAAACAAATTGACGCCTGAGTAGGGTGGAAAGTGGGAGGATGGAATGCCCGACAGCACCATCTACGGACGGGTGGACCCGATTAGTCGGTTAGCTTTCCAACATATTAAGTGAAAGCCCTACATTAGATAAATAGGTTCTCGAGCAATTCTATTCTAGAAGACTAGGCCAGCGGCGGGGGCGACGGCTGTGCCTTGCATGGATGAGGAAAAAAGCGTTGTCTCTAGGAATCAAGACTAGTAGCTGCCCAAATTATGATCAATTACTCTATGGGTGATTTGATTTTTAAAAGACCACGCTCCCCCTGTGAGATAGAACTAGGTCTTACCTATGAATCGTATCCTTGAATCTCTGCATGGTCAAGGTGTTGATGAGTAGGAAATTTTTTCCAAGATAAGACTTAGTGGACTATCTTAAGTGTTTCCCCTATTTTTGGAAGGGGGAACCTTACAAGTGGTATCAGAGCCGATCTTAGTTCCTAGGATTTGTTTTTCGAAGGTTAACTCTCAAGGGATTAAAACAAGTGATTGTTTATCATATGATGAGGACGAATCAATCATCTCTACTGGCCATAGAAGTGGTTTGAATATCCTCACATGTTGAGACAATCATCCTATGAAATTATTCTTGCATCTTGGGGGTGCACACGTAAGATATTTGTACAATAAATTTGAGAAATAAGATTGTGGAGAAAACCTTTTGTGAGGAAAAACAAAGGGTGATCAAATTAAGAAACTAGTGAGAGACTGAATGACTAGAAGGATAGACCGAAACTTGTTTAGAGAAATTTTCAAGATATATCTCATTAACTTGCATATTATAAATTATTAAGATTATAACTCCATTAAGATTTGAATAGTTGATGTGTGAATGCCATCCATTGGATGCTTTACACTAGGACGATCATCCAAGATCTTGAACCCATCTCAGACAAACATGGGTCTAACATCGGATGTGTAATTCCCAGAGGATCATGCTCTTAGATGTGTTAATCCCAAGATACTAGGTGTGTAATTTTCAGAAAACTAATCATCTCAGATATGTCAATCCTGATAATCTTTGGATGTGTCAATCCCAAGGCACCAGATGTGTAATTCTCAAAAAAATGAAGATCTCAGATGTATTAATCCTGACTGCCTTCAAATGTGGTGCTATGATAAGTATTTGGATAGTTTTGAACTTTTAATGAATACAATGAAAGAAGCAAGCTCACCCTTGCTCGCGTCTAAAAATCGTAAGAAATGCCAAATTAGTTGGAAGCATTGTTGTCAATCTAACCATTGGAGCTTGAAAGTTAGAAGCATTGTTGTCAATCTAACCACCACTGGAGTTAGAATCAGTTATCAGATGCCCTGAAAGTACACCTTCGTGAAAGGTTTTGACCTCTAGGATTTCGAGAGGATAAAATGAACGAATTTTTGGAACTAACCCAAGAAGGAAAGACCCTAAAAGAATACCACCAAACTTTTGTTACCTTCTCCGATTTACTCCAGAGATGGATGAGGTAACTCTTCTCCATTGATTCATTTGGAAGCTTAATCTACCTTTGAATAACCTCATCAAGAATGTGAAACCATCCTCTATTTCAGAAGCCATAATTATACCCAGAGACTATGATAAAGTTTTTATATGGAAAGTGTCCAGAAGGACATGAGTCCTTCTGGACACTTTCATATGGAAAGTGTCCAGAAGGACATGATTCCTTCCATGTTAATCAAGAAGAGGTCCCCTAATTCAAGAGGAACGTCAAGCCCACCCTTGGCTACAAGTAATCATGAGCTAGAGCAAAAATTAGGTCAAGAAATAGAGATAGCAGGGTTAAAGATAATCAAATTCAATAAGTATTTCTATGAGTAAATAGAAGAGGATTGGTGCAAGATTTATGTGAAGTAATGTGCATGATGAATAGAGGTATTCTACAAGACGATACTAAGATTATCAAATTCAATAAGTATTTCTATGAGTAAATAGAAGAGGATTGGTGCAAGATTTATATGAAGTAATGTGCATGATGAATAGAGGTATTCTACAAGACGATACTAAGATTATGAAATTTCTATCATAGGTTAGATTGCGTAAAGGATTGATTCCCTTATGTTTTTTCATGATAATTTGTTAAGTACCATACTACATGGGGGTATAGAATAAGGAATTCGAAGGTTCATAGCATATGAGAGGTATATGGATGCATGAACTTAGGATAATAAGGCCAATTAACTTTAGAATAAAAGACATTTTGGAGGCACAACAAAATAAGCCAAACACATGAAATAAGGGACTCTTTAAGAACAATGTTTAGATAAAAGAAGATTTCTACCTAGTGGGGACACCACTTTGAAAGATAGAGGAGGATTTACTTAGATACTACCCTAGCTTGCGAGATGAGGACATCTCGAATCTTTTAAGTGAGGGAGATTGTAAGGTCCCTCCCAAGCCATGTATGTATGTGTCTCTTTTAATATAGATTTTAATAACGAAAGAGAGTGTAATTAGAGAAGAGTGAGATAACAAGGCTAGAAACATTAGGGAAGTGCTAGAAAAAAAATATTACCTCCAAAAATCCTAAAAGAAATAAGAACATAAGAATAGTTCTATTAAGAGATAAGTATCCCCAAAAATAGAATTTCAAATTTAGGTTGATAAGAGGTCATATTTAGAGTACTTTTACACATTTAGAGTCCATGCATACTAAAAATGTGAAAAAACAATGCGTTTCTAAAGATGACGCGTTTGTGGCTATATACAAACGTTTTTGCCTATTTTGCCCGTTCTTTTGACTGGTTATATGACCATATTCTGAGTTTTTATCAGAGAGTTATGGCCGAAACAATTTGCTGTTTCTGTCAGGGTCTCTACACAGAGAAAACTGTGAGAAGGCAGCAAGTAGCCTCAAGGTAATCCTAGAGTTTGAGATGTATATATCCCTTTATTCTTATCTAATATCTTAGAAAAGAAGCTTAGATTGCTATGGTCTTTCGGAGGAAGAGACTAAAACTCCATAGCTTTTCTTTTAGAGAAAGAATAGTATCCCGTAGCCCTGTACAAAGAAGAAGGCTATTTTGCCATAGACCTTAGAAAGAGAGAAGAGTCACAGTATGAGTAAGAGGAGATAAAGCTTGGAGATTATTAGATGATTTCAATCAAAAGATAAGGTATTAGAAGACTCTATTCTCATATGTCAAGTTCTAAAGCTCTTGTTAACGAGCAAAGGCAACGAGATAAACGAAAAATTTCTATAAGGTATATACATATTTTGTTTTTCAATTATATATCATTCTTAGGGGTTGAGGTATGGCCCTGGGTTCTCTACTAATTGTTAATAGTGATCTATTTAATTTAGCATATGCCTTAATAAATAATGTCTTATCGCAATCTCAAGTTGAAATGCTAAAATCTTTGTGAAAAGGATTGTTTTCTTAAGAAGGTAACATGGATTCTAGTCCTATGGTTTAGTTGAGTAAATGGATTGTTATCTTGGTTAAATTAAGGTACATGTATAACTTCTCCCTGCCTTAACGCTGCCCCGTTCTTGTGCTTGTATAGCCGGACGGCGGAGACGTTAGTAAGGCCCGGAGTTGGCCCATGGTATCCCTCATACCATTGGGTGAATGAGGTTCACCGATTGAGGTGAGTGATTGTGATGCTGTCTAGTTCTGAGGGCCCAGGCTAGTGCAGTGAATTACCCACCCTAGTGCGCAGACATCCCTCTGAGGGGCGGGAGGATCGAGCGATGGAGCCTGAGAGGGCGACAGGCCGGCTTGAGTCCTCACCAACGACCGACAATGAGGTGTATGGTCCCGTAGAGTTTTGCCTAGCATGTAGAGGCTAGAAGGTCGAATTCTAGATCATCGGCGGTATAAAGGAAAAGAATAAGAGAGCCGGTTTGGCTTGTATGAAATTGATTCATGTATAAACTTTTCTTTTAAATCTTATCTTGGCATGATTGTATTGTGTAAAAAGGCTGTTTTAATAAACCTTGTGAAAAGGGCCTTAATTAAGGAACATGTTTATTTATGTCAAACAGTTTGGTAGGATTAATTAGAAAACAAATTGACGCGTGAGTAGGGTGAAAAGTGGGAGGATGGAATGCTCGACGGCACCATCCTACGGACGGGTGGACCCGATTAGTCGGGTAGCTTTCCAACATATTAAGTGAAAGCCCTACATTAGATAAATAGGTTCTCGAGCAATTCTATTCTAGAAGACTAGGCCAGTGGTGCCTTGCATGGATGAGGAAAAAAGCGTTGTCTCTAGGAATCAAGACTAGTATTTGCCCAAATTATGATCAATTACTCTATGGGTGATTTGATTTTTAGAAGACCACGCTCCCCCTATACGGGATAGAACTAGGTCTTACCTATAAATTGTATCCTTGAATCTCTGCATGGTCAAGGTGTTTATGAGTAGGAAATTTTCTCCAAGATAAGACTTAGTGGACTATCTTAAGTGTTTCCCCTATTTTTGGAAGGGGGAAACCTTATAAGTGGTATCAAAGCCGATCTTAGTTCGTAGGATTTATTTTTTGAAGGTTAACTGTCAAGAGATTAAAACAAGTGATTGTTTATCATATGATGAGGACAAATCAATCATCTCTACTGGCCATAGAAGTGGTTTGAATATCCTCACATGTTGAGACAATCATCCTATGAAATTGTTCTTGTATCTTGTGGGTGCACACATAAGATATTTGTACAATAAATTTGAGAAATAAGATTGGGGGAAAAACCTTTTGTGAGGAAAAACATAGGGTGATCAAATTAAGAAACTAGTGAGAGACTGAATGACTAGAAGGATAGACCGAAACTTGTTTAGTGAAATTTTCAGGATATATCTCATTAACTTGCATATTATAAATTATTAAGATTTGAATAGTTGACGTGTGAATGCAATCCATTGGATGATTTACACTAGGACGATCATCCAAGATCTTGAACCCATCTCAGACAAACATGGGTCTAACATCCGGATGTGTAATTCCCAGAGGATCATGCTCTTAGATGTGTTAATCCCAAGATACTAGGTGTGTAATTTTCAGAAAACTAATCATCTCAGATATGTCAATCCTGATAATCTTTGGATGTGTCAATCCCAAGGCACCAGATGTGTAATTCTCAAAAAAATGAATATCTCAGATGTATTAATCCTGACTGCCTTCAAATGTGGTGCTATAATAAGTATTTGATAGTTTTGAACTTTTAATGAATACAATGAAAGAAGCAAGCTCACCCTTGCTCGCATCTAAAAATCGTAAGAAATGCCAAATTAGTTGGAAGCATTGTTGTCAATCTAACCATTGGAGCTTGAAAGTTAGAAGCATTGTTGTCCATCTAACCGCTGGAGCTAGAATCAGTTATGAGATGCCATGAAAGTACACCTTCGTGAAAGGTTTTGTCCTCTAGGATTTCGAGAGGATAAAATGAACGAATTTTTGGAACTAACCCAAGAAGGAAAGACTCTAAAAGAATACCACAAAACTTTTGTTAAACTTCTCCGATTTACTCCTCCAAAGATGGATGAGGTAACTCTTCTCCATCGATTCATTTGGAAGCTTAATCTACCTTTGAATAACCTTATCAAGAATGTGAAACCATCCTCTATTTCAGAAGCCATAATTATAGCCAGAGACTATGATAAAGTTTTTATATGGAAAGTGTCAAGAAGGACATGAGTCCTTCCATGTTAATCAAGAAGAGGTCCCCTAATTCAAGAGGAACGTCAAGCCCACCCTTGGCTACAAGGAATCATGAGCTAGAGTAAAAATTAGGTCAAGAAATAGAGATAGCAGGGTTAAAGACAAATTCAACAAGTATTTCTATGAGTAAATAGAAGAGGATTGGTGAAAGATTTATGTGAAGTAATGTGCATGATGAATAGAGGTATTCTACACGACGATACTAAATTATGAAATTGCTATCATAGATTAGATTGCGTAAAGGATTGATTCCCTTATGTTTTTTCATGATAATTTGTTAAGTACCATACTACATGGGGGTATAGAATAAGGAATTCGAAGGTTCATAGCATATGAGAGGTATATGGATGCATGAACTTAGGATAATAAGGCCAATTAACTTTAGAATAATAGACATTTTGGAGGCACAACAAAATAAGCCAAACACATGAAATAAGGGACTCTTTAAGAACAATGTTCAGATAAAAGAAGATTTCTACCTAGTGGGGACACCACTTTGAAAGAGAGAGGAGGATTTACTTAGATACTACCCTAGCTTGCGAGATGAGGACATCTCGAATCTTTTAAGTGAGGGAGATTGTAAGGTCCCTCCCAAGCCATGTATCCTAAAAGAAAAAAGAACATAAGAATAGTTCTATTAAGAGATAAGTATCCCCAAAAATAGAATTTCGAATTTAGGTGATAAGAGGTCATATTTAGAGTGCTTTTACACATTTAGAGTCCATGCATACTAAAAATGTGATAAAACAACGCGTTTCTAAAGATGGCGCGTTTGTGGCTATATATAGACGTTTTTGCCTATTCTGCCCGCGCTGTCTTGTAGACTAGATACCTTCCCGTTCTTTTGACTAGGTATATAACCATATTCTGAGTTTTTATCAGAGAGTTATGGCCGAAACAATTTGCTATTTCTGTCAGGGTCTCTACACAGAGAAAACTGTGAGAAGGCAGCAAGTAGCCTCAAGGTAATCCTAGAGTTTGAGATGTATATATCCCTTTATTCTTATCTAATATCTTAGAAAAGAAGCTTAGATTGCTATGGTATTTCGGAGGAAGAGACCAGAACTCCATAGCTTTTCTTCTAGAGAAAGAATAGTATCCCGTAGCCTTGTAAGAGAAGAAGGCTATTTTACCATAGACCTTAGAAAGAGAGAAGAGTCACAGTATGAGTAAGATGAGATAAAGCTTGGAGATTATTGGATGATTTCAATCAAAAGACAAGGTATTACAAGACTCTATTTTCATATGTCAAGCTCTAAAGCTCTTGTTATAACGAGCAAAGGCAACGATAATAAACGATAAATTTCTATAAGGTATATACATATTTTAATTTTCAATTATATATCATTCTTAGGGGTTGAGGTATGGCCCCGGATTCTCTACTAATTGTTAATAGTGATCTATTTGATTGATTTACTATTTAAAGTTTGTATTCTTTTAAACAATAGCATATGCCTTAATAAAGAATGTCTTATCGCAATCTCAAGTTGAAATGCTAAAATCTTTGTGAAAAGGATTGTTTTCTTAAGAAGGTAACATGGATTCTAGTCCTATGGTTTAGTTGAGTAAATGGATTGTTATCTTGGTTAAATTAAGGTACAGGTATAACTTCTCCCTGCCTTGATGCTGCCCCGTTCTTGTGCTTGTATAGCCGGACGGCGGAGACGTTAGTAATGCCCGGAGTTGGCCCATGGTATCCCTTATACCATTGGGAGAATGAGGTTCACCGATTGAGGCGAGTGATTGTGATGCTGCCTAGTTCTGAGGGCCCAAGCTAGTGCAGTGAATTAGCCCACCCTAGTGCGGAGACATCCCTCTGAGGAGCGGGAGGATCGAGCGATGGAGCCTGAGAGGGCGACGGGCCGGCTTGAGTCCTCATCACCAGCGGCCGACGATGAGGTGTATGGTCCCGTAGGGTTTTGCCCAGCATGTAGAGGCTAGAAGGCCGAATTCTAGATCATCGGCAGTATAAAGGAAAAGAATAAGAAGCCGGTTTGGCTTGTATGAAATTGATTCATGTATAAACTTTTCTTTTAAATCTTATCTTGGCATGATTGTATTGTGTAAAAATGCTATTTTAATAAACCTTGTGAAAATGGGCCTTAATTAAGGAACATGTTTATTTATGTCAAACAGTGTGGTAGGATTAATTAGAAAACAAATTGACGCGTGAGTAGGGTAGAAAGTGGGAGGATGGAATGCCCGACGGCACCATCCTACGGACGGGTGGACCTGATTAGTCGAGTAGCTTTCCAACATATTAAGTGAAAGCCCTATATTAGATAAATAGGTTCTCGAGCAATTCTATTCTAGAAGACTAGGCCAGTGGGACTGTGCCTTGCTTGGTGAGGAAAAAAGCGTTGTCTCTAGAAATCAAGACTAGTATTTGCCCAAATTATGATCAATTACTCTATGGGTGATTTGATTTTTAGAAGACCACGCTCCCCCTACGGGATACAACTAGGTCTTACCTATGAATCGTATCCTTGAATCTCTGCATGGTCAAGGTGTTGATAAGTAGGAAATTTTCTCCAAGATAAGACTTAGTGGACTATCTTAAGTGTTTCCCCTATTTTTGGAAGGGGGAACCTTACAAGTGGTATCAGAGCCGATCTTAGTTCCTAGGATTTACTTTTTGAAGGTTAACTGTCAAGGGATTATTATCATATGATGAGGATGAATCAATCATCTCTACTAGCCGTAGACGTGGTTTGAATATCCTCACATGTTGAGACAATCATCCTATGAAATTATTCTTGTATCTTGCGGGTGCACACGTAAGATATTTGTACAATAAATTTGAGAAATAAGATTGGGGAGAAAACCTTTTATGAGGAAAAACATAGGGTGATCAAATTAAGAAACTAGTGAGAGACTGAATGACTAGAAGGATAGACCGAAACTTGTTTAGAGAAATTTTTAGGATATATCTCATTAACTTGCATATTATAAATTATTAAGATTATAACTCCATTAAGATTTGAATAGTTGACATGTGAATGCCATCCATTGGATGCTTTACACTTAGACGATCATCCAAGATCTTGAACCCATCTCAGACTAACATCGGATGTGTAATTCCCAGAGGATCATGCTCTTAGATGCGTTAATCCCAAGATACTAGGTGTGTAATTTTCAGAAAACTAATCATCTCAGATATGTCAATCCTGATAATCTTTGGATGTGTCAATCCCAAGGCACCAAATGTGTAATTCTCAAAAAAATGAAGATCTCAGATGTAGTAATCCTGACTGCCTTCAAATGTGGTGCTATGATAAGTATTTGATAGTTTTGAACTTTTAATGAATACAATGAAAGAAGCAAGCTCACCCTTGCTCGCATCTAAAAATCGTAAGAAATGCCAAATTATTTAAAAGCATTGTTGTCAATCTAACCATTGGAGCTAGAAAGCTAGAAGCATTGTTGTCAATCTAACCACTGGAGCTAGAATCAGTTATGAGATGCCATGAAAGTACACCTTCGTGAAAGGTTTTGTCCTCTAGGATTTTGAGAGGATAAAATGAACGAATTTTTGGAACTAACCCAAGAAGGAAAGACCCTAAAAGAATACCACCAAACTTTTGTTAAACTTCTCCGATTTACTCCAAACATGGATGAGGTAACTCTTCTCCATCGATTCATTTGGAAGCTTAATCTACCTTTGAATAACCTCATCAAGAATGTGAAACCATCCTCTATTTCAGAAGCCTTAATTATAGCTAGAGACTATGATAAAGTTTTTATATGGAAAGTGTCGAGAAGGACATGAGTCCTTCCATGTTAATCAAGAAGAGGTCCCCTAATTCAAGAGGAACGTCAAGCCCACCCTTGGCTACAAGGAATCATGAGCTAGAGCAAAAATTAGGTCAAAAACTAGAGATAGCAGGGTTAAAGATAATAAAATTCAACAAGTATTTCTATGAGTAAATAGAAGAGGATTGGTGCAAGCTTTATGTGAAGTAATGTGCATGATGAATAGGGGTATTCTACAAGACGATACTAAGATTATGAAATTTCTATCATAGGTTAGATTGCGTAAAGGATTGATTCCCTTATGTTTTTTCATAGTAATTTGTTAAGTACCATACTACATGGGGGTATAGAATAAGGAATTCGAAGGTTCATAGCATATGAGAGGTATATGGATGCATGAACTTAGGATAATAAGGCCAATTAACTTTAGAATAATAGACATTTTGGAGGCACAACAAAATAAGCCAAACACATGAAATAAGGGACTCTTTAAGAACAATGTTTAGATAAAAGAAGATTTCTACCTAGTGGAGACACCACTTTGAAAGAGACAGGAGGATTTACTTAGATACTACCCTAGCTTGCGAGATGAGGACATCTCGAAGCTTTTAAGTGGGGGAGATTGTAAGGTCCCTCCCAAGCCATGTATGTATGTGTCTCTTTTAATATAGATTTCAAGAACGAAAGAGAGTGTAATTAGAGAAGAGTGAGACAACAAGGCTAGAAACATTAGGAAAGTGCTAGAATAAAAATATTACCTCCAAAAATCCTAAAAGAAATAAGAACATAAGAATAGTTCTATTAAGAGATAAGTATCCCCAAAAATAGAATTTCAAATTTAGGTGATAAGAGGTCATATTTAGAGTACTTTTACACATTTAGAGTCCATGCATACTAAAACTGTGAAAAAACAACGCGTTTCTAAAGATGGCCCGTTTGTGGGTATATGTAAACGTCTTTGGCTATTCTGCCCGCACTAGCTTGTAGACTAGATACCTTCCCGTTCTTTTGATTGGTTATATGATGATATTCTGAGTTTTTATCAGAAAGTTATGGCCAAAACAATTTGCTATTTGTGTCAGGGTCTTGACACAGAGAAAACTCTGAGAAGGCAGCAAGTAGCCTCAAGGTAATCCTAGAGTTTGAGATGTATATATCCCTTTATTCTTATCTAATATCTTAGAAAAGAAGCTTAGATTGCTATGGTCTTTCGGAGGAAGAGACCAAAACTCCATAGCTTTTCTTTTACAGAAAGAATAGTATCCTGTAGCCCTGTAAGAGAAGAAGGCTATTTTGCCATAGACCTTAGAAAGAGAGAAGAGTCACAGTATGAGTAAGAGGAGATAAAGCTTGGAGATTATTGGATGATTTCAATCAAAAGACAAGGTATTAGAAGACTCTATTCTCATATGTCAAGTTCTAAAGCTCTTGTTAACGAGCAAAGGAAACGATAAACGATAAATTTCTACAAATTATATACATATTTTGTTTTTCAATTATATATCATTCTTAGGGGTTGAGGTATGTTAAAATAAAAGAAGATTTCTACCTAGTGGGGACACCACTTTGAAAGAGAGAGGAGGATTTTTTTAGATACTACCCTAGCTTGCGAGATGAGGAAATCTCGAATCTTTTAAGTGAGGGAGATTATAAGGTCCCTCCCAAGCCATGTATGTATGTGTCTCTTTTAATATAGATTTCAATAAGGAAAGAGAGTGTAATTAGAGAAGAGTGAGATAACAAGGCTAGAAACATTAGGAAAGTGCTAGAAAAAAAATATTACCTCCAAAAATCCTAAAAGAAATAAGAACATAAGAATAGTTCTATTAAGAGATAAGTATCCCTAAAAATAGAATTTCAAATTTAGGTTGATAAGAGGTCATATTTAGAGTACTTTTACACATTTAGAGTCCATGCATACTAAAAATGTGAAAAAACAATGCGTTTCTAAAGATGACGCGTTTGTGGCTATATACAGACGTTTTTACCTATTCTGCCCGTTCTTTTGACTGGTTATATGACCATATTCTGAGTTTTTATCAAAGAGTTATGGCCGAAACAATTTGCTGTTTGTGTCAGGGTCTCTACACAGAGAAAACTGTGAGAAGGCAGCAAGTAGCCTCAAGGTAGTCCTAGAGTTTGAGATGTATATATCCCTTTATTCTTATCTAATATCTTAGAAAAGAAGCTTAGATTGCTATGGTCTTTCGGAGGAAGAGACTAAAACTCCATAGCTTTTCTTTTAGAGAAAGAATAGTATCCCGTAGCCCTGTACAAAGAAGAAGGCTATTTTGCCATAGACCTTAGAAAGAGAGAAGAGTCACAGTATGAGTAAGAGGAGATAAAGCTTGGAGATTATTAGATGATTTCAATCAAAAGATAAGGTATTAGAAGACTCTATTCTCATATGTCAAGTTCTAAAGCTCTTGTTAACGAGCAAAGGCAACGAGATAAACGAAAAATTTCTATAAGGTATATACATATTTTGTTTTTCAATTATATATCATTCTTAGGGGTTGAGGTATGGCCCCGGCTTCTCTACTAATTGTTAATAGTGATCTATTTGATTTAGCATATGCCTTAATAAGGAATGTCTTCTCGCAATCTCAAGTTGAAATGCTAAAATCTTTGTGAAAAGGATTGTTTTCTTAAGAAGGTAACATGGATTCTAGTCCTATGGTTTAGTTGAGTAAATGGATTGTTATCTTGGTTAAATTAAGGTACAGGTATAACTTCTCCCTGCCTTGATGCTGCCCCATTCTTGTGCTTGTATAACCGGACAGCGGAGACGTTAGTAAGGCCCGGAGTTGGCCCATGGTATCCCTCATACCATTGGGAGAATGAGGTTCGCCGATTGAGGCGAGTGATTGTGATGCTGCCTAGTTCTGAGGGCCCAGGCTAGTGCGGTGAATTAGCCCACCCTAGTGCACAGACATCCCTCTGAGGGGCGGGAGGATCGAGCGATGCAGCCTGAGAGGGCGACAGGCCAACTTGAGTCCTCACCAGCAGTGACGACCGACGATGAGGTGTATGGTCCCATAGGGTTTTGCCTAGCATGTAGAGGCTGGAAGGCCGAATTCTAGATCATCGGCGGTATATAGGAAAAGAATAAGAGAGCCGGTTTGGCTTGTATGAAATTGATTCATGTATAAACTTTTCTTTTAAATCTTATCTTGGCATGATTGTATTGTGTAAAAAGGCTGTTTTAATAAACCTTGTGAAAAGGACCTTAATTAAGGAACATGTTTATTTATGTCAAACAGTGTGGTAGGATTAATTAGAAAACAAATTGACGCGTGAGTAGGGTGGAAAGTGGGAGGATGGAATGCCCGACGGCACCATCCTACGGACGGGTGGACCCGATTAGTCGGGTAGCTTTCCAACATATTAAGTGAAAGCCCTATATTAGATAAATAGGTTCTCGAGCAATTCTATTCTAGAAGACTAGGCCAGTGGCTGTGCCTTGCATGGATGAGGAAAAAAGCGTTGTCTCTAGGAATCAAGAGTAGTATTTGCCCAAATTATGATAAATAGGTTCTCGAGCAATTCTATTCTAGAAGACTAGGCCAGCGGCTGTGCCTTGCATGGATGAGGAAAAAAGCATTGTCTCTAGGAATCAAGACTAGTATTTGCCCAAATTATGATCAATTACTCTATGGGTGATTTGATTTTTAGAAGACCACGCTCCCCCTACGGGATAGAACTAGGTCTTACGTATGAATCGTATCCTTGAATCTCTGCATGGTCAAGGTGTTTATGAGTAGGAAATTTTCTCCAAGATAAGACTTAGTGGACTATCTTAAGTGTTTCCCCTATTTTTGGAAGGGGGGAACCTTACAAGTGGTATCAGAGCCGATCTTAGTTCGTAGGATTTGTTTTTCGAAGGTTAACTGTCAAGAGATTAAAACAAGTGATTGTTTATTATATGATGAGGACGAATCAATCATCTCTACTGGCCATAGAAGTGGTTTGAATATCCTCACATGTTGAGACAATCATCCTATGAAATTGTTCTTGTATCTTGCGGGTGCACACATAAGATATTTGTACAATAAATTTGAGAAATAAGATTGGGGGGAAAACCATTCATGAGGAAAAACATAGGGTGATCAAATTAAGAAACTAGTGAGAGACTGAATGACTAGACTTGGATAGACCGAAACTTGTTTAGAGAAATTTTCAGGATATATCTCATTAACTTGCATATTATAAATTATTAAGATTATAACTCCATTAAGATTTGAATAGTTGACGTGTGAATGCAATCCATTGGATGCTTTACACTAGGATGATCATCCAAGATCTTGAACCCATCTCAGACAAACATGGGTCTAACATCGGATGTGTAATTCCCAGAGGATCATGCTCTGAGATGTGTTAATCCCAAGATACTAGGTGTGTAATTTTCAGAAAACTAATCATCTCAGATATGTCAATCCTGATAATCTTTGGATGTGTCAATCCCAAGGCACCAGATGTGTAATTCTCAAAAAAATGAAGATCTCAGATGTATTAATCCTGATTGCCTTCAAATGTGGTGCTATGAGAAGTATTTGATAGTTTTGAACTTTTAATGAATACAATGAAAGAAGCAAGCTCACCCTTGCTCGTGTCTAAAAATCGTAAGAAATGCCAAATTAGTTGCAAGCATTGTTGTCAATCTAACCATTGGAGCTAGAACGTTAGAAGCATTGTTGTCAATCTAACCACTGGAGCTAGAATCAGTTATGAGATGCCATGAAAGTACACCTTCGTGAAAGGTTTTGTCCTCTAGGATTTCAAGAGGATAAAATGAATGAATTTTTGGAACTAACCCAAGAAGGAAAGACCCTAAAAGAATACCACAAAACTTTTGTTAAACTTCTCCGATTTACTCCTCCAGAGATGGATGAGGTAACTCTTCTCCATCAATTCATTTGGAAGCTTAATCTACCTTTGAATAACCTCATCAAGAATGTGAAACCATCCTCTATTTCAGAAGCCATTATTATAGCCAGAGACTATGATAAAGTTTTTATATGGAAAGTGTCGAGAAGGACATGAGGCCTTCCATGTTAATCAAGAAGAGGTCCCCTAATTCAAGAGGAACGTCAAGCCCACCCTTGGCTACAAGGAATCATGAGCTAGAGCAAAAATTAGGTCAAAAAATAGAGATAGCAGGGTTAAAGATAATCAAATTCAACAAGTATTTCTATGAGTAAATAGAAGAGGATTGGTGAAAGATTTATGTGAAGTAATGTGCATGATGAATAGAGGTATTCTACAAGACGATACTAAGATTATGAAATTGTTATCATAGATTAGATTGCGTAAAGGATTGATTCCCTTATGTTTTTTCATGATAATTTGTAAAGTACCATACTACATGGGGGTATAGAATAAGGAATTCGAAGGTTCATAGCATATGAGAGGTATATGGATGCATGAACTTAGGATAATAAGGCCAATCAACTTTAGAATAATAGACATTTTGGAGGCATAACAAAATAAGCCAAACACATGAAATAAGGGACTCTTTAAGAACAATGTTTAGATAAAAGACGATTTCTACCTAGTGGGGACACCACTTTGAAAGAGACAGGAGGATTTACTTAGATACTACCCTAGCTTGCGAGATGAGGACATCTCGAATCTTTTAAGTGAGGGAGATTGTAAGGTCCCTCCCAAGCCATGTATGTATGTGTCTCTTTTAATATAGATTTCAATAAGGAAAGAGAGTGTAATTAGAGAAGAGTGAGACAACAAGGCTAGAAACATTAGGAAAGTGCTAGAAAAAAAATATTACCTCCAAAAATCCTAAAAGAAAAAAGAACATAAGAATAGTTCTATTAAGAGATAAGTATCCCCAAAAATAGAATTTCGAATTTAGGTGATAAGAGGTCATATTTAGAGTACTTTTACACATTTAGAGTCCATGCATACTAAAAATGTGAAAAAACAATGCGTTTCTAAAGATGACGCGTTTGTGGCTATATACAGACGTTTTTACCTATTCTGCCCGTTCTTTTGACTGGTTATATGACCATATTCTGAGTTTTTATCGAAGAGTTATGGCGGAAACAATTTGCTGTTTGTGTCAGGGTCTCGACACAGAGAAAACTATGAGAAGGCAGCAAGTAGCCTCAAGGTAGTCCTAGAGTTTTAGATGTATATATCCCTTTATTCTCATCTAATATCTTAGAAAAGAAGCTTAGATTGCTATGGTCTTTCGGAGGAAGAGACTAAAACTCCATAGCTTTTCTTTTAGAGAAAGAATAGTATCCCGTAGCCCTGTACAAAGAAGAAGGCTATTTTGCCATAGACCTTAGAAAGAGAGAAGAGTCACAGTATGAGTAAGAGGAGATAAAGCTTGGAGATTATTGGATGATTTCAATCAAAAGATAAGGTATTAGAAGACTCTATTCTCATATGTCAAGTTCTAAAGCTCTTGTTAATGAGCAAAGGCAAGGAGATAAACGAAAAATTTCTATAAGGTATATACATATTTTGTTTTTCAATTATATATCATTCTTAGGGGTTGAGGTATGGCCCCGGCTTCTCTACTAATTGTTAATAGTGATCTATTTGATTTAGCATATGCCTTAATAAGGAATGTCTTCTCGCAATCTCAAGTTGAAATGCTAAAATCTTTGTAAAAAGGATTGTTTTCTTAAGAAGGTAACATGGATTCTAGTCCTATGGTTTAGTTGAGTAAATGGATTGTTATCTTGGTTAAATTAAGGTACAGGTATAACTTCTCCGTGCCTTGACGCTGCCCCGTTCTTGTGCTTGTATAACCGGACAGCGGAGACGTTAGTAAGGCCCGGAGTTGGCCCATGGTATTCCTCATACCATTGGGAGAATGAGGTTCGCCGATTGAGGCGAGTGATTGTGATGCTACCTAGTTCTGAGGGCCCAGGCTAGTGCGGTGAATTAGCCCACCCTAGTGCACAGACATCCCTCTGAGGGGCGGGAGGATCGAGCGATGCAGCCTGAGAGGGCGACAGGCCAGCTTGAGTCCTCACCAGCAGTGACGACCGACGATGAGGTGTATGGTCCCATAGGGTTTTGCCTAGCATGTAGAGGCTGGAAGGCCGAATTCTAGATCATCGGCGGTATATAGGAAAAGAATAAGAGAGCCGGTTTGGCTTGTATGAAATTGATTCATGTATAAACTTTTCTTTTAAATCTTATCTTGGCATGATTGTATTGTGTAAAAAGGCTGTTTTAATAAACCTTGTGAAAAGGGCCTTAATTAAGGAACATGTTTATTTATGTCAAACAGTGTGGTAGGATTAATTAGAAAACAAATTGACGCGTGAGTAGGGTGGAAAGTGGAAGGATGGAATGCCCGACGGCACCATCCTACGGACGGGTGGACCCGATTAGTCGGGTAGCTTTCCAACATATTAAGTGAAAGCCCTATATTAGATAAATAGGTTCTCGAGCAATTCTATTCTAGAAGACTAGGCCAGTGGCTGTGCCTTGCATGGATGAGGAAAAAAGCGTTGTCTCTAGGAATCAAGAGTAGTATTTGCCCAAATTATGATAAATAGGTTCTCGAGCAATTCTATTCTAGAAGACTAGGCCAGCGGCTGTGCCTTGCATGGATGAGGAAAAAAGCATTGTCTCTAGGAATCAAGACTAGTATTTGCCCAAATTATGATCAATTACTCTATGGGTGATTTGATTTTTAGAAGACCACGCTCCCCCTATGGGATAGAACTAGGTCTTACGTATGAATCGTATCCTTGAATCTCTGCATGGTCAAGGTGTTTATGAGTAGGAAATTTTCTCCAAGATAAGACTTAGTGGACTATCTTAAGTGTTTCCCCTATTTTTGGAAGGGGGGAACCTTACAAGTGGTATCAGAGCCGATCTTAGTTCGTAGGATTTGTTTTTCGAAGGTTAACTGTCAAGAGATTAAAACAAGTGATTGTTTATTATATGATGAGGACGAATCAATCATCTCTACTGGCCATAGAAGTGGTTTGAATATCCTCACATGTTGAGACAATCATCCTATGAAATTGTTCTTGTATCTTGCGGGTGCACACATAAGATATTTGTACAATAAATTTGAGAAATAAGATTGGGGGGAAAACCTTTCATGAGGAAAAACATAGGGTGATCAAATTAAGAAACTAGTGAGAGACTAAATGACTAGACTTGGATAGACCGAAACTTGTTTAGAGAAATTTTCAGGATATATCTCATTAACTTGCATATTATAAATTATTAAGATTATAACTCCATTAAGATTTGAATAGTTGACGTGTGAATGCAATCCATTGGATGCTTTACACTAGGATGATCATCCAAGATCTTGAACCCATCTCAGACAAACATGGGTCTAACATCGGATGTGTAATTCCCAGAGGATCATGCTCTGAGATGTGTTAATCCCAAGATACTAGGTGTGTAATTTTCAGAAAACTAATCATCTCAGATATGTCAATCCTGATAATCTTTGGATGTGTCAATCCCAAGGCACCAGATGTGTAATTCTCAAAAAAATGAAGATCTCAGATGTATTAATCCTGATTTCCTTCAAATGTGGTGCTATGATAAGTATTTGATAGTTTTGAACTTTTAATGAATACAATGAAAGAAGCAAGCTCACCCTTGCTCGTGTCTAAAAATCGTAAGAAATGCCAAATTAGTTGCAAGCATTGTTGTCAATCTAACCATTGGAGCTAGAACGTTAGAAGCATTGTTGTCAATCTAACCACTGGAGCTAGAATCAGTTATGAGATGCCATGAAAGTACACCTTCGTGAAAGGTTTTGTCCTCTAGGATTTCAAGAGGATAAAATGAATGAATTTTTGGAACTAACCCAAGAAGGAAAGACCCTAAAAGAATACCACAAAACTTTTGTTAAACTTCTCCGATTTACTCCTCCAGAGATGGATGAGGTAACTCTTCTCCATCAATTCATTTGGAAGCTTAATCTACCTTTGAATAACCTCATCAAGAATGTGAAACCATCCTCTATTTCAGAAGCCATAATTATAGCCAGAGACTATGATAAAGTTTTTATATGGAAAGTGTCGAGAAGGACATGAGGCCTTCCATGTTAATCAAGAAGAGGTCCCCTAATTCAAGAGGAACGTCAAGCCCACCCTTGGCTACAAGGAATCATGAGCCAGAGCAAAAAATAGGTCAAAAAATAGAGATAGCAGGGTTAAAGATAATCAAATTCAACAAGTATTTCTATGAGTAAATAGAAGAGGATTGGTGCAAGCTTTATGTGAAGTAATGTGCATGATGAATAGGGGTATTCTACAAGACGATACTAAGATTATGAAATTGCTATCGTAGGTTAGATTGCGTAAAGGATTGATTCCCTTATGTTTTTTCATGATAATTTGTTAAGTACCATACTACATGGGGGTATAGAATAAGGAATTCGAAGGTTCATAGCATATGAGAGGTATATGGATGCATGAACTTAGGATAATAAGGCCAATTAACTTTAGAATAATAGACATTTTGGAGGCACAACAAAATAAGCCAAACACATGAAATAAGGGACTCTTTAAGAACAATGTTTAGATAAAAGAAGATTTCTACCTAGTGGAGACACCACTTTGAAAGAGACAGGAGGATTTACTTAGATACTACCCTAGCTTGCGAGATGAGGACATCTCGAAGCTTTTAAGTGGGGGAGATTGTAAGGTCCCTCCCAAGCCATGTATGTATGTGTCTCTTTTAATATAGATTTCAAGAACGAAAGAGAGTGTAATTAGAGAAGAGTGAGACAACAAGGCTAGAAACATTAGGAAAGTGCTAGAATAAAAATATTACCTCCAAAAATCCTAAAAGAAATAAGAACATAAGAATAGTTCTATTAAGAGATAAGTATCCCCAAAAATAGAATTTCAAATTTAGGTGATAAGAGGTCATATTTAGAGTACTTTTACACATTTAGAGTCCATGCATACTAAAACTGTGAAAAAACAACGCGTTTCTAAAGATGGCCCGTTTGTGGGTATATGTAAACGTCTTTGGCTATTCTGCCCGCATTAGCTTGTAGACTAGATACCTTCCCGTTCTTTTGATTGGTTATATGACGATATTCTGAGTTTTTATCAGAAAGTTATGGCCAAAACAATTTGCTATTTGTGTCAGGGTCTTGACACAGAGAAAACTCTGAGAAGGCAGCAAGTAGCCTCAAGGTAATCCTAGAGTTTGAGATGTATATATCCCTTTATTCTTATCTAATATCTTAGAAAAGAAGCTTAGATTGCTATGGTCTTTCGGAGGAAGAGACCAAAACTCCATAGCTTTTCTTTTACAGAAAGAATAGTATCCTGTAGCCCTGTAAGAGAAGAAGGCTATTTTGCCATAGACCTTAGAAAGAGAGAAGAGTCACAGTATGAGTAAGAGGAGATAAAGCTTGGAGATTATTGGATGATTTCAATCAAAAGACAAGGTATTAGAAGACTCTATTCTCATATGTCAAGTTCTAAAGCTCTTGTTAACGAGCAAAGGAAACGATAAACAATAAATTTCTACAAATTATATACATATTTTGTTTTTCATTTATATATCATTCTTAGGGATTGAGGTATGTTTAGATAAAAGAAGATTTCTACCTAGTGGGGACACCACTTTGAAAGAGAGAGGAGGATTTTTTTAGATACTACCCTAGCTTGCGAGATGAGGAAATCTCGAATCTTTTAAGTGAGGGAGATTGTAAGGTCCCTCCCAAGCCATGTATGTATGTGTCTCTTTTAATATAGATTTCAATAAGGAAAGAGAGTGTAATTAGAGAAGAGTGAGATAACAAGGCTAGAAACATTAGGAAAGTGCTAGAAAAAAAATATTACCTCCAAAAATCCTAAAAGAAATAAGAACATAAGAATAGTTCTATTAAGAGATAAGTATCCCCAAAAATAGAATTTCAAATTTAGGTTGATAAGAGGTCATATTTAGAGTACTTTTACACATTTAGAGTCCATGCATACTAAAAATGTGAAAAAACAATGCGTTTCTAAAGATGACGCGTTTGTGGCTATATACAGACGTTTTTACCTATTCTGCCCGTTCTTTTGACTGGTTATATGACCATATTCTGAGTTTTTATCGAAGAGTTATGGCGGAAACAATTTGCTGTTTGTGTCAGGGTCTCGACACAGAGAAAACTATGAGAAGGCAGCAAGTAGCCTCAAGGTAGTCCTAGAGTTTTAGATGTATATATCCCTTTATTCTCATCTAATATCTTAGAAAAGAAGCTTAGATTGCTATGGTCTTTCGGAGGAAGAGACTAAAACTCCATAGCTTTTCTTTTAGAGAAAGAATAGTATCCCGTAGCCCTGTACAAAGAAGAAGGCTATTTTGCCATAGACCTTAGAAAGAGAGAAGAGTCACAGTATGAGTAAGAGGAGATAAAGCTTGGAGATTATTGGATGATTTCAATCAAAAGATAAGGTATTAGAAGACTCTATTCTCATATGTCAAGTTCTAAAGCTCTTGTTAATGAGCAAAGGCAAGGAGATAAACGAAAAATTTCTATAAGGTATATACATATTTTGTTTTTCAATTATATATCATTCTTAGGGGTTGAGGTATGGCCCCGGCTTCTCTACTAATTGTTAATAGTGATCTATTTGATTTAGCATATGCCTTAATAAGGAATGTCTTCTCGCAATCTCAAGTTGAAATGCTAAAATCTTTGTGAAAAGGATTGTTTTCTTAAGAAGATAACATGGATTCTAGTCCTATGGTTTAGTTGAGTAAATGGATTGTTATCTTGGTTAAATTAAGGTACAGGTATAACTTCTCCCTACCTTGACGCTGCCCCGTTCTTGTGCTTGTATAACCGGACAGCGGAGACGTTAGTAAGGCCCAGAGTTGGCCCATGGTATCCCTCATACCATTGGGAGAATGAGGTTCGCCGATTGAGGCGAGTGATTGTGATGCTGCCTAGTTCTGAGGGCCCAGGCTAGTGTGGTGAATTAGCCCACCCTAGTGCACAGACATCCCTCTGAGGGGCGGGAGGATCGAGCGATGCAGCCTGAGAGGGCGACAGGCCAGCTTGAGTCCTCACCAGCAGTGACGACCGACGATGAGGTGTATGGTCCCATAGGGTTTTGCCTAGCATGTAGAGGCTGGAAGGCCGAATTCTAGATCATCGGTGGTATATAGGAAAAGAATAAGAGAGCCGGTTTGGCTTGTATGAAATTGATTCATGTATAAACTTTTCTTTTAAATCTTATCTTGGCATGATTGTATTGTGTAAAAAGGCTGTTTTAATAAACCTTGTGAAAAGGGCCTTAATTAAGGAACATGTTTATTTATGTCAAACAGTGTGGTAGGATTAATTAGAAAACAAATTGACGCGTGAGTAGGGTGGAAAGTGGGAGGATGGAATGCCCGACGGCACCATCCTACGGACGGGTGGACCCTACGGACGGGTGGACCCGATTAGTCGGGTAGCTTTCCAACATATTAAGTGAAAGCCCTATATTAGATAAATAGGTTCTCGAGCAATTCTATTCTAGAAGACTAGGCCAGTGGCTGTGCCTTGCATGGATGAGGAAAAAAGCGTTGTCTCTAGGAATCAAGACTAGTATTTGCCCAAATTATGATAAATAGGTTCTCGAGCAATTCTATTCTAGAAGACTAGGCCAGCGGGGGCTGTGCCTTGCATGGATGAGGAAAAAAGCATTGTCTCTAGGAATCAAGACTAGTATTTGCCCAAATTATGATCAATTACTCTATGGGTGATTTGATTTTTAGAAGACCACGCTCCCCCTACGGGATAGAACTAGGTCTTACGTATGAATCGTATCCTTGAATCTCTGCATGGTCAAGGTGTTTATGAGTAGGAAATTTTCTCCAAGATAAGACTTAGTGGACTATCTTAAGTGTTTCCCCTATTTTTGGAAGGGGGGAACCTTACAAGTGGTATCATAGCCGATCTTAGTTCGTAGGATTTGTTTTTCGAAGGTTAACTGTCAAGAGATTAAAACAAGTGATTGTTTATTATATGATGAGGACGAATCAATCATCTCTACTGGCCATAGAAGCGGTTTGAATATCCTCACATGTTGAGACAATCATCCTATGAAATTGTTCTTGTATCTTGCGGGTGCACACATAAGATATTTGTACAATAAATTTGAGAAATAAGATTGAGGGGAAAACCTTTCATGAGGAAAAACATAGGGTGATCAAATTAAGAAACTAGTGAGAGACTGAATGACTAGACTTGGATAGACCGAAACTTGTTTAGAGAAATTTTCAGGATATATCTCATTAACTTGCATATTATAAATTATTAAGATTATAACTCCATTAAGATTTGAATAGTTGACGTGTGAATGCAATCCATTGGATGCTTTACACTAGGATGATCATCCAAGATCTTGAACCCATCTCAGACAAACATGGGTCTAACATCGGATGTGTAATTCCCAGAGGATCATGCTCTGAGATGTGTTAATCCCAAGATACTAGGTGTGTAATTTTCAGAAAACTAATCATCTCAGATATGTCAATCCTGATAATCTTTGGATGTGTCAATCCCAAGGCACCAGATGTGTAATTCTCAAAAAAATGAAGATCTCAGATGTATTAATCCTGATTGCCTTCAAATGTGGTGCTATGATAAGTATTTGATAGTTTTGAACTTTTAATGAATACAATGAAAGAAGCAAGCTCACCCTTGCTCGTGTCTAAAAATCGTAAGAAATGCCAAATTAGTTGCAAGCATTGTTGTCAATCTAACCATTGGAGCTAGAACGTTAGAAGCATTGTTGTCAATCTAACCACTGGAGCTAGAATCAGTTATGAGATGCCATGAAAGTACACCTTCGTGAAAGGTTTTGTCCTCTAGGATTTCAAGAGGATAAAATGAATGAATTTTTGGAACTAACCCAAGAAGGAAAGACCCTAAAAGAATACCACAAAACTTTTGTTAAACTTCTCCGATTTACTCCTCCAGAGATGGATGAGGTAACTCTTCTCCATCAATTCATTTGGAAGCTTAATCTACCTTTGAATAACCTCATCAAGAATGTGAAACCATCCTCTATTTCAGAAGCCATAATTATAGCCAGAGACTATGATAAAGTTTTTATATGGAAAGTGTCGAGAAGGACATGAGGCCTTCCATGTTAATCAAGAAGAGGTCCCCTAATTCAAGAGGAACGTCAAGCCCACCCTTGGCTACAAGGAATCATGAGCTAGAGCAAAAATTAGGTCAAAAAATAAAGATAGCAGGGTTAAAGATAATGAAATTCAACAAGTATTTCTATGAGTAAATAGAAGAGGATTGGTGAAAGATTTATGTGAAGTAATGTGTATGATGAATAGAGGTATTCTACAAGACGATACTAAGATTATGAAATTGTTATCATAGATTAGATTGCGTAAAGGATTGATTCCCTTATGTTTTTTCATGATAATTTGTTAAGTACCATACTACATGGGGGTATAGAATAAGGAATTCGAAGGTTCATAGCATATGAGAGGTATATGGATGCATGAACTTAGGATAATAAGGCCAATCAACTTTAGAATAATAGACATTTTGGAGGCACAACAAAATAAGCCAAACACATGAAATAAGGGACTCTTTAAGAACAATGTTTAGATAAAAGAAGATTTCTACCTAGTGGGGACACCACTTTGAAAGAGACAGGAGGATTTACTTAGATACTACCCTAGCTTGCGAGATGAGGACATCTCGAATCTTTTAAGTGGGGGAGATTGTAAGGTCCCTCCCAAGCCATGTATGTATGTGCCTCTTTTAATATAGATTTCAATAAGGAAAGACAGTGTAATTAGAGAAGAGTGAGACAACAAGGCTAGAAACATTAGGAAAGTGCTAGAAAAAAAATATTACCTCCAAAAATCCTAAAAGAAAAAAGAACATAAGAATAGTTCTATTAAGAGATAAGTATCCCCAAAAATAGAATTTCGAATTTAGGTGATAAGAGGTCATATTTAGAGTACTTTTACACATTTAGAGTCCATGCATACTAAAAATGTGAAAAAACAATGCGTTTCTAAAGATGACGCGTTTGTGGCTATATACAGACGTTTTTACCTATTCTGCCCGTTCTTTTGACTGGTTATATGACCATATTTTGAGTTTTTATCAAAGAGTTATGGCCGAAACAATTTGCTGTTTGTGTCAGGGTCTCTACACAGAGAAAACTATGAGAAGGCAGCAAGTAGTCTCAAGGTAGTCCTAGAGTTTTAGATGTATATATCCCTTTATTCTTATCTAATATCTTAGAAAAGAAGCTTAGATTGCTATGGTCTTTCGGAGGAAGAGACTAAAACTCCATAGCTTTTCTTTTAGAGAAAGAATAGTATCCCGTAGCCCTGTACAAAGAAGAAGGCTATTTTGCCATAGACCTTAGAAAGAGAGAAGAGTCACAGTATGAGTAAGAGGAGATAAAGCTTGGAGATTATTGGATGATTTCAATCAAAAGATAAGGTATTAGAAGACTCTATTCTCATATGTCAAGTTCTAAAGCTCTTGTTAATGAGCAAAGGCAACGAGATAAACGAAAAATTTCTATAAGGTATATACATATTTTGTTTTTCAATTATATATCATTCTTAGGGGTTGAGGTATGGCCCCGGCTTCTCTACTAATTGTTAATAGTGATCTATTTGATTTAGCATATGCCTTAATAAGGAATGTCTTCTCGCAATCTCAAGTTGAAATGCTAAAATCTTTGTGAAAAGGATTGTTTTCTTAAGAAGGTAGCATGGATTCTAGTCCTATGGTTTAGTTGAGTAAATGGATTGTTATCTTGGTTAAATTAAGGTACAGGTATAACTTCTCCGTGCCTTGACGCTGCCCCGTTCTTGTGCTTGTATAACCGGACAGCGGAGACGTTAGTAAGGCCCGGAGTTGGCCCATGGTATCCCTCATACCATTGGGAGAATGAGGTTCGCCGATTGAGGCGAGTGATTGTGATGCTGCCTAGTTCTGAGGGCCCAGGCTAGTGCGATGAATTAGCCCACCCTAGTGCACAGACATCCCTCTGAGGGGCGGGAGGATCGAGCGATGCAGCCTGAGAGGGCGACAGGCCAGCTTGAGTCCTCACCAGCAGTGACGACCGACGATGAGGTGTATGGTCCCATAGGGTTTTGCCTAGCATGTAGAGGCTGGAAGGCCGAATTCTAGATCATCGGCGGTATATAGGAAAAGAATAAGAGAGCCGGTTTGGCTTGTATAAAATTAATTCATGTATAAACTTTTCTTTTAAATCTTATCTTGGCATGATTGTATTGTGTAAAAAGGCTGTTTTAATAAACCTTGTGAAAAGGGCCTTAATTAAGGAACATGTTTATTTATGTCAAACAGTGTGGTAGGATTAATTAGAAAACAAATTGACGCGTGAGTAGGGTGGAAAGTGGGAGGATGGAATGCCCGACGGCACCATCCTACGGACGGGTGGACCCGATTAGTCGGGTAGCTTTCCAACATATTAAGTGAAAGCCCTATATTAGATAAATAGGTTCTCGAGCAATTCTATTCTAGAAGACTAGGCCAGTGGCTGTGCCTTGCATGGATGAGGAAAAAAGCGTTGTCTCTAGGAATCAAGAGTAGTATTTGCCCAAATTATGATAAATAGGTTCTCGAGTAATTCTATTCTAGAAGACTAGGCCAGCGGCTGTGCCTTGCATGGATGAGGAAAAAAGCATTGTCTCTAGGAATCAAGACTAGTATTTGCCCAAATTATGATCAATTACTCTATGGGTGATTTGATTTTTAGAAGACCACGCTCCCCCTACGGGATAGAACTAGGTCTTACGTATGAATCGTATCCTTGAATCTCTGCATGGTCAAGGTGTTTATGAGTAGGAAATTTTCTCCAAGATAAGACTTAGTGGACTATCTTAAGTGTTTCCCCTATTTTTGGAAGGGGGGAACCTTACAAGTGGTATCAGAGCCGATCTTAGTTCGTAGGATTTGTTTTTCGAAGGTTAACTGTCAAAAGATTAAAACAAGTGATTGTTTATTATATGATGAGGACGAATCAATCATCTTTACTGGCCATAGAAGTGGTTTGAATATCCTCACATGTTGAGACAATCATCCTATGAAATTGTTCTTGTATCTTGCGGGTGCACACATAAGATATTTGTACAATAAATTTGAGAAATAAGATTGGGGGGAAAACCTTTCATGAGGAAAAACATAGGGTGATCAAATTAAGAAACTAGTGAGAGACTGAATGACTAGACTTGGATAGACCGAAACTTGTTTAGAGAAATTTTCAGGATATATCTCATTAACTTGCATATTATAAATTACTAAGATTATAACTCCATTAAGATTTGAATAGTTGACGTGTGAATGCAATCCATTGGATGCTTTACACTAGGATGATCATCCAAGATCTTGAACCCATCTCAGACAAACATGGGTCTAACATCGGATGTGTAATTCCCAGAGGATCATGCTCTGAGATGTGTTAATCCCAAGATACTAGGTGTGTAATTTTCAGAAAACTAATCATCTCAGATATGTCAATCCTGATAATCTTTGGATGTGTCAATCCCAAGGCACCAGATGTGTAATTCTCAAAAAAATGATCTCAGATGTATTAATCCTGATTGCCTTCAAATGTGGTGCTATGATAAGTATTTGATAGTTTTGAACTTTTAATGAATACAATGAAAGAAGCAAGCTCACCCTTGCTCGTGTCTAAAAATCGTAAGAAATGCCAAATTAGTTGCAAGCATTGTTGTCAATCTAACCATTGGAGCTAGAACGTTAGAAGCATTGTTGTCAATCTAACCACTGGAGCTAGAATCAGTTATGAGATGCCATGAAAGTACACCTTCGTGAAAGGTTTTGTCCTCTAGGATTTCAAGAGGATAAAATGAATGAATTTTTGGAACTAACCCAAGAAGGAAAGACCCTAAAAGAATACCACAAAACTTTTGTTAAACTTCTCCGATTTACTCCTCCAGAGATGGATGAGGTAACTCTTCTCCATCAATTCATTTGGAAGCTTAATCTACCTTTGAATAACCTCATCAAGAATGTGAAACCATCCTCTATTTCAGAAGCCATAATTATAGCCAGAGACTATGATAAAGTTTTTATATGGAAAGTGTCGAGAAGGACATGAGGCCTTCCATGTTAATCAAGAAGAGGTCCCCTAATTCAAGAGGAACGTCAAGCCCACCCTTGGCTACAAGGAATCATGAGCTAGAGCAAAAAATAGGTCAAAAAATAGAGGTAGCAGGGTTAAAGATAATCAAATTCAACAAGTATTTCTATGAGTAAATAGAAGAGGATTGGTGAAAGATTTATGTGAAGTAATGTGCATGATGAATAGAGGTATTCTACAAGACGATACTAAGATTATGAAATTGTTATCATAGATTAGATTGCGTAAAGGATTGATTCCCTTATGTTTTTTCATGATAATTTGTTAAGTACCATACTACATGGGGGTATAGAATAAGGAATTCGAAGGTTCATAGCATATGAGAGGTATATGGATGCATGAACTTAGGATAATAAGGCCAATCAACTTTAGAATAATAGACATTTTGGAGGCACAACAAAATAAGCCAAACACATGAAATAAGGGACTCTTTAAGAACAATGTTTAGATAAAAGAAGATTTCTACCTAGTGGGGACACCACTTTGAAAGAGACAGGAGGATTTACTTAGATACTACCGTAGCTTGCGAGATGAGGACATCTCGAATCTTTTAAGTGAGGGAGATTGTAAGGTCCCTCCCAAGCCATGTATGTATGTGTCTCTTTTAATATAGATTTCAATAAGGAAAGAGAGTGTAATTAGAGAAGAGTGAGACAACAAGGCTAGAAACATTAGGAAAGTGCTAGAAAAAAAATATTACCTCCAAAAATCCTAAAAGAAAAAAGAACATAAGAATAGTTCTATTAAGAGATAAGTATCCCCAAAAATAGAATTTCGAATTTAGGTGATAAGAGGTCATATTTAGAGTACTTTTACACATTTAGAGTCCATGCATACTAAAAATGTGATAAAACAACGCGTTTCTAAAGATGGCGCGTTTGTGGCTATATACAGATGTTTTTGCCTATTCTACCGGCGTTGTCTTGTAGACTAGATACCTTCCGTTCTTTTGACTAGGTATATAACCATATTTTGAGTTTTTATCAGAGAGTTATGGCCGAAACAATTTGCTATTTCTGTCAGGGTCTCTACACAGAGAAAACTGTGAGAAGGCAGCAAGTAGCCTCAAGGTAATCCTAGAGTTTGAGATGTATATTTCCCTTTATTCTTATCTAATATCTTAGAAAAGAAGCTTAGATTGCTATGGTCTTTCGGAGGAAGAGACCAAAACTCCATAGATTTTCTTTTAGAGAAAGAATAGTATCCCGTAGCCCTGTAAGAGAAGAAGGCTATTTTGCCATAGACCTTAGAAAGAGAGAAGAGTCACAGTATGAGTAAGAGGAGATAAAGCTTGGAGATTATTGGATGATTTCAATCAAAAGACAAGGTATTAGAAGACTCTATTTTCATATGTCAAGTTCTAAAGCTCTTGTTAACGAGCAAAGGCAACGATAAACGACAAATTTCTATAAGGTATATACATATTTTAATTTTCATTTATATATCATTCTTAGGGGTTGAGGTATGGCCCCGGCTTCTCTACTAATTGTTAATAGTGATCTATTTAATTGATTTACTATTTAGAGTTTGTATTCTTTTAAACAATAGCATATGCCTTAATAAAGAATGTCTTATCGCAATCTCAAGTTGAAATGCTAAAATCTTTGTGAAAAGGATTGTTTTCTTAAGAAGGTAACATGGATTCTAGTCCTATGGTTTAGTTGAGTAAATGGATTGTTATCTTGGTTAAATTAAGGTACAGGTATAACTTCTTCCTACCTTGATGCTGCCCCGTTCTTGTGCTTATATAGCCGGACGGCGGAGACATTAGTAAGGCCCGGAGTTGGCCCATGGTATCCCTCATACCATTGGGAGAATGAGGTTCACCGATTGAGGCGAGTGATTGTGATGCTGCCTAGTTCTGAGGGCCCAGGCTAGTGTAGTGAATTAGCCCACCCTAGTGCGCAAACATCCCTCTGAGGAGCGGGAGGATCGAGCGATGGAGCCTGAGAGGGCGACGGGCCGGCTTGAGTCCTCACTAGCGGCCGACGATGAGGTGTATGGTCCCGTAGGGTTTTGCCCAGCATGTAGAGGCTGGAAGGCCGAATTCTAGATCATCGGCGGTATAAAGAAAAAGAATAAGAGAGCCGGTTTGGCTTGTATGAAATTGATTCATGTATAAACTTTTCTTTTAAATCTTATCTTGGCATGATTGTATTGTGTAAAAAGGCTATTTTAATAAACCTTGTAAAAAGGGCCTTAATTAAGGAACATGTTTATTTATGTCAAACAATGTGGTAGGATTAATTAGAAAACAAATTGACGCGTGAGTAGGGTAGAAAGTGGGAGGATGGAATGCCCGACGGCACCATCCTACGAACGGGTGGACCCGATTAGTCGAGTAGCTTTCCAACATATTAAGTGAAAGCCCTATATTAGATAAATAGGTTCTCGAGCAATTCTATTCTAGAAGACTAGGCCATCCTTGCATGGATGAGGAAAAAAGCGTTGTCTCTAGAAATCAAGACTAGTATTTGCCCAAATTATGATCAATTACTCTATGGGTGATTTGATTCTTAGAAGACCACGCTCCCCCTGCGGGATACAACTAGGTCTTACCTATGAATCGTATCCTTGAATCTCTGCATGGTCAAGGTTTTGATAAGTAGGAAATTTTCTCCAAGATAAGACTTAGTGGACTATCTTAAGTGTTTCCCCTATTTTTGGAAGGGGGGAACCTTACAAGTGGTATCAGAGCCGATCTTAGTTCCTAGGATTTGTTTTTTGAAGGTTAACTGTCAAGGGATTATTATCATATGATGAGGACGAATCAATCATCTCTACTGGCCGTAGACGTGGTTTGAATATCCTCACATGTTGAGACAATCATCCTATGAAATTGTTCTTGTATCTTGCGGTGCACACGTTAGATATTTGTACAATAAATTTGAGAAATAAGATTGGGGAGAAAACCTTTTATGAGGAAAAACATAGGGTGATCAAATTAAGAAACTAGTGAGAGATTGAATGACTAGAAGGATAGACCGAGACTTGTTTAGAGAAATTTTTAGGATATATCTCATTAACTTGCATATTATAAATTATTAAGATTATAACTCCATTAAGATTTGAATAGTTGACGTGTGAATGACATCCATTGGATGCTTTACACTAGGACGATCATCCAAGATCTTGAACCCATCTCAGACAAACATGGGTCTAACATCGGCGGATGTGTAATTCCGAGAGGATCATGCTCTTAGATGCATTAATCCCAAGATACTAGGTGTGTAATTTTCAGAAAACTAATCATCTCAGATATGTCAATCCTGATAATCTTTGAATGTGTCAATCCCAAGGTACCAGATGTGTAATTCTCAAAAAAATGAAGATCTCAGATGTAGTAATCCTGACTGCCTTCAAATGTGGTGCTATGATAAGTATTTGATAGTTTTGAACTTTTAATGAATACAATGAAAGAAGCAAGCTCACCCTTGCTCGTGTCTAAAAATCGTAAGAAATGCCAAATTATTTGGAAGCATTGTTGTCAATCTAACCATTGGAGCTAGAAAGTTAGAAGCATTGTTGTCAATCTAACCACTGGAGCTAGAATCAGTTATGAGATGCCATGAAAGTACACCTTCGTGAAAGGTTTTGTCCTCTGGGATTTTGAGAGGATAAAATGAACGAATTTTTGGAACTAACCCAAGAAGGAAAGACCCTAAAAGAATACCACCAAACTTTTGTTGAACTTCTCCGATTTACTCCAGAGATGGATGAGGTAACTCTTCTCCATCGATTCATTTGGAAGCTTAATCTACCTTTGAATAACCTCATCAAGAATGTGAAACCATCCTCTATTTCAGAAGCCTTAATTATAGCTAGAGACTATGATAAAGTTTTTATATGGAAAGTGTCGAGAAGGACATGAGTCCTTCCATGTTAATCAAGAATAGGTCCCCTAATTCAAGAGGAACGTCAAGCCCACCCTTGGCTACAAGGAATCATGAGCTAGAGCAAAAATTAGGTCAAGAAATAGAGATAGCAGGGTTAAAGATAATCAAATTCAACAAGTATTTCTATGAGTAAATAGAAGAGGATTGGTGTAAGATTTATGTGAAGTAATGTGCATGATGAATAGAGGTATTCTACAAGACGATGCTAAGATTATGAAATTGCTATTATAGGTTAGATTGCGTAAAGGATTGATTCTCTTATTTTTTTTTCATGATAATTTGTTAAGTACCATACTACATGGGGATATAGAATAAGGAATTCGAAGGTTCATAGCATATGAGAGGTATATGGATGCATGAACTTAGGATAATAAGGCCAATTAACTTTAGAATAATAGACATTTTGGAGGCACAACAAAATAAGCCAAACACATGAAATAAGGGACTCTTTAAGAACAATGTTTAGATAAAAGAAGATTTCTACCTAGTGGGGACACCACTTTGAAAGAGACAGGAGGATTTACTTAGATACTACCCTAGCTTGCGAGATGAGGACATCTCGAAGCTTTTAAGTGGGGGAGTTTGTAAGGTCCCTCCCAAGCCATGTATGTATGTGTCTCTTTTAATATAGATTTCAATAAGGAAAGAGAGTGTAATTAGAGAAGAGTGAGACAACAAGGCTAGAAACATTAGGAAAGTGCTAGAATAAAAATATTACCTCCAAAAATCCTAAAAGAAATAAGAACATAAGAATAGTTCTATTAAGAGATAAGTATCCAACAAATAGAATTTCAAATTTAGGTGATAAGAGGTCATATTTAGAGTACTTTTACACATTTAGAGTCCATGCATACTAAAAATGTGAAAAAACAACGCGTTTCTAAAGATGGCGCGTTTGTGGGTATATGTAAACGTCTTTGGCTATTCTGCCCGCGTTGGCTTGTAGACTAGATACCGTCCCATTCTTTTGATTGGTTATATGACGATATTCTGAGTTTTATCAGAGAGTTATGGCCGAGACAATTTGCTGTTTCTGTCAGGGTCTTTACACAGAGAGAACTCTGAGAAGGCAGCAAGTAGCCTCAAGGTAATCCTAGAGTTTGAGATGTATATATCCCTTTATTCTTATCTAATATCTTAGAAAAGAAGCTTAGATTGCTATGGTCTTTTGGAGGAAGAGACCAAAACTCCATAGCTTTTCGATTAGAGAAAGAATAGTATCCCGTAGCCCTGTAAGAGAAGAAGGCTATTTTGCCATAGACCTTAGAAAGAGAGAAGAGTCACAGTGTGAGTAAGAGGAGATAAAGCTTGGAGATTATTGGATGATTTCAATCAAAAGACAAGGTATTAGAAGACTCTATTCTCATATGTCAAGTTCTAAAGCTCTTGTTAACGAGCAAAGGCAACAATAAACGACAAATTCCTATAAGGTATATACATATTTTGTTTTTCAATTATATATCATTCTTAGGGGTTGAGGTATGGCCCCGGCTTCTCTACTAATTGTTAATAGTGATCTATTTGATTGATTTACTATTTAAAGTTTGTATTCTTTTAAACAATAATATATGCCCTAATAAAGAATGTCTTATCTCGTAATCTCAAGTTGAAATGTTAAAATCTTTGTGAAAAGGATTGTTTTCTTAAGAAGGTAACATGGATTCTAGTCCTATGGTTTAGTTGAGTAAATCGATTGTTATCTTGGTTAAATTAAGGTACTGGTATAACTTCTCCCTGCCTTGATGCTACCCCGTTCTTATGCTTGTATAGTCGGACGACAGAGACGTTAGTAAGGCCCAGAGTTGGCCCATGGAAGAATGAGGTTCGCCGATTGAGGCGAGTGATTGTGATGCTGCCTAGTTCTGAGAGCCCAGGCTAGTGCGGTGAATTAGCCCACCCTAGTGCGCAGACATCCCTCTGAGGGGGGCAGGAGGATCAAGCGATGGAGCTTGAGAGGGCGACAGGCGGGCTTGAGTCCTCACCAGCCCCGACGATGAGGTGTATGGTCCTGTAGGTTTTTTCCCAGCATGTAGAGGCTGGAAGGCTGAATTCTAGATCATCGGCGGTATAAAGGAAAAGAATAAGAGAGCCGGTTTGGCTTGTATGAAATTGATTCATGTATGAACTTTTCTTCTAAAACTTATCTTGGCATGATTGTATTGTGTAAAAAGGCTATTTTAATAAACCTTGTGAAAAGGGCCTTAATTAAGGAACATGTTTATTTATGTCAAACAGTGTGGTAGGAATAATTAGAAAACAAATTGACGCGTAAGTAGGGTGAAAAGTGGGAGGATGGAATGCCCGACACGGCACCATCCTATGGACGGGTGGACCCGATTAGTCGGGTAGCTTTCCAACATATTAAGTGAAAGCCCTACATTAGATAAATAGGTTCTCGAGCAATTCTATTCTAGAAGACTAGGCTAGCGGCTGTGCCTTGCATAGATGAGGAAAAAAGCGTTGTCTCTAGGAATCAAGACTAGTAGTTGTCCAAATTATGATCAATTACTCTATGGGTGATTTGATTTTCAGGAAACCACGCTCCCCTGCGGGATAGAACTAGGTCTTACCTATGAATCGTATCCTTGAATCTCTGCATGGTCAAGGTGTTGATGAGTAGGAAATTTTCTCCAAGATAAGACTTAGTGGACTATCTTAAGTGTTTCCCCTATTTTTGGAAGGGGGAACCTTACAAGTGGTATCAGAGCCGATCTTAGTTCCTAGGATTTGTTTTTCGAAGGTTAACTGTCAAGGGATTAAAACAAGTGATTGTTTATCATATGATGAGGACGAATCAATCATCTCTACTGGCCATAGAAGTGGTTTGAATATCCTCACATGTTGAGATAATCATCCTATGAAATTGTTCTTGTATCTTGGTGGTGCACACGTAAGATATTTGTACAATAAATTTGAGAAATAAGATTGGGGAGAAAATCTTTTGTCAGAAAAAACATAGGGTGATCAAATTAAGAAACTAGTAATGAGAGACTGAATGACTACATGGATAGACCGAAACTTGTTTAGAGAAATTTTCAGGATATATCTCATTAACTTGCATATTATAAATTATTAAGATTATAACTCCATTAAGATTTGAATAGTTGACATGTGAATGCAATCCATTGGATGCTTTATACTAGGATGATCATCCAAGATCTTGAACCCATCTCAGACAAACATGGGTCTAACATCGGATGTGTAATTCCCAGAGGATCATGCTCTTAGATGTGTTAATCCCAAGATATTAGGTGTGTAATTTTCAAAAAACTAATCATCTCAGATATGTCAATCCTGATAGTCTTTGGATGTGTCAATCCCAAGGCACCAGATGTGTAATTCTCAAAAAAATGAAGATCTCAGATGTATTAATCCTGACTGCCTTCAAATGTGGTGCTATGATAAGTATTTTGATAGTTTTGAACTTTTAATGAATACAATGAAAGAAGCAAGCTCACCCTTGCTCGCGTCTAAATTCCAAATTAGTTGGAAGCATTGTTGTCATTCTAACCATTAGAGCTAGAAAGTTAGAAGCATTGTTGTCAATCTAACTATTGGAGCTAGAATCAGTTATGAGATGCCATGAAAGTACACCTTCGTGAAAGGTTTTATCCTCTAGGATATTGAGAACTAACCCAAGAAAGAAAGACCCTAAAAGAATACCACCAAACTTTTGTTAAACTTCTCCGATTTACTCCTCCAGAGATGGATGAGGTAACTCTTCTCCATCGATTCATTTGGAAGCTTAATCTACCTTTGAATAACCTCATCAAGAGTGTGAAACCATCCTCTATTTCAGAAGCCATACTTATAGCTAGAGACTATGATACAGTTTTTATTTGGAAAGTGTCGAGAAGGACATGAGTCCTTCCATGGTAATCAAGAAGAGGTCCCCTAATTCAAGAGGAACGTCAAGCCCACCCTTGGCTACAAGGAATCATGAGCTAGAGCAAAAATTAGGTCAAGAAATAGAGATAGCAGGGTTAAAGATAATCAAATTCAACAAGTATTTCTATGAGTAAATAGAAGAGGATTGGTGCAAGATTTATGTGAATTAATGTGCATGATGTGTATTAATGTGCATAATGAATAGAGGTATTCTACAAGATGATACTAAGATTATGAAATTGCTATCATAGATTAGATTGCGTAAAGGATTGATTCCCTTATGTTTTTTCATGATAATTTGTTAAGTACCATACTACATAGGGGTACAGAATAAGGAATTCGAAGGTTCATAGCATATGAGAGGTGTATGGATGCATGAACTTAGGATAATAAGGCCAATTAACTTTAGAATAATAGACATTTTGGAGGCACAACAAAATAAGCCAAACACATGAAATAAGGGACTCTTTAAGAACAATGTTCAGATAAAAGAAGATTTCTACCTAGTGGGGACACCACTTTGAAAGAGACAAGAGAATCTACTTAGATACTACCCTAGCTTGCGAGATGAGAACATCTCGAATCTTTTAAGTGGGGGGATCGTAAGGTCCCTCCCAAGCCATCTATGTATGTGTCTCTTTTAATATAGATTTCAATAAGGAAAGAGAGTGTAATTAGAGAAGAGTGAGACAACAAGGCTAGAAACATTAGGAAAGTGCTAGAATAAAAATATTACCTTAAAAAATCCTAAAAGAAATAAGAACATAAGAATAGTTCTATTAAGAGATAAGTATCCCCAAAAATAGAATTTCGAATTTAGGTGATAAGAGGTCATATTTAGAGTACTTTTACACATTTAGAGTCCATGCATACTAAAAATGTGATAAAACAACGCGTTTCTAAAGATGGCGCGTTTGTGGCTATATACAGATGTTTTTGCCTATTCTGCCCGCGTTGTCTTGTAGACTAGATACCTTCCGTTCTTTTGACTAGGTATATAACCATATTTTGAGTTTTTATCAGAGAGTTATGGCCGAAACAATTTGCTATTTCTATCAGGGTCTCTACACAAAGAAAACTGTGAGAAGGCAGCAAGTAGCCTCAAGGTAATCCTAGAGTTTGAGATGTATATATCCCTTTATTCTTATCTAATATCTTAGAAAAGAAGCTTAGATTGCTATGGTCTTTCGGAGAAAGAGACCAAAACTCCATAGCTTTTCTTTTAGAGAAAGAATAGTATCCCGTAGCCCTGTAAGAGAAGAAGGCTATTTTATTATAGACCTTAGAAAGAGAGAAGAGTCACAGTATGAGTAAGAGGAGATAAAGCTTGGAGATTATTGAATGATTTCAATCAAAACACAAGGTATTGGAAGACTCTATTTTCATATGTCAAGTTCTAAAGCTCTTGTTAACGAGCAAAGGCAACGATAAACGACAAATTTCTATAAGGTATATACATATTTTGTTTTTCAATTATATATCATTCTTAGGGGTTGAGGTATGGCCCCGGCTTCTCTACTAATTGTTAATAGTGATATATTTGATTGATTTACTATTTAAAGTTTGTATTCTTTTAAACAATAGCATATACCTTAATAAAGAATGTCTTATCTCGCAATCTCAAGTTGAAATGCTAAAATCTTTGTGAAAAGGATTGTTTTCTTAAGAAGGTAACATGGATTCTAGTCCTATGGTTTAGTTGAGTAAATGGATTGTTATCTTGGTTAAATTAAGGTACAGGTATAACTTCTCCCTACCTTGGCGCTGCCCCGTTCTTGTGCTTATATAGCCGGACGGCGGAGACGTTAGTAAGGCCCGGAGTTGGCCCATGGTATCCCTCATACCATTGGGAGAATGAGGTTCGCCGATTGAGGCGAGTGATTGTGATGCTGCCTAGTTCTGAGGGCCCAGGCTAGTGCAGTGAATTAGCCCACCCTAGTGCGCAGACATCCCTTTGAGGAGCGAGAGGATCGAGCGATGGAGCCTGAGAGGGCGACAGGCCAGCTTGAGTCCTCACCAACGGTCGACAATGAGGTGTATGGTCCCGTAGGGTTTCGCCCAGCATGTAGAGGCTGGAAGGCCGAATTCTAGATCATCGGCGCACTACAAGGGATTGGGCTCATACCCGCACTCCTAGCCGCTAAAAATGACTTGTGAAAAAAGTAGCGGGCCCGTGTATCAGCGCGTGTATCATCGCGGCCACAGACATGCGTGTAAAAGCGCGTGTATTGCACTCTTAGACGCGCTTATACACGGGTGTCTAGCCGCGTTTTTTTCACAGGCACGTTGATACATGCCGCTATACACGCTTTTTTTTAATTTAGCCGCGCGTATACACGGGTGTATAGCCACGTTTTGTTCAGTTCAGATGTCTCAGACGCGTTGATACCTGCGTCTATACACGCGTTTCTTTAATTTAGATGCACTTATACACGCGTAATTGTGAGTTTTGATGCATTAATACACGCGTATTCTACAGAGTATCCGCGTAGATACACACGAGTTTTAGCAATTCTGACGCATTTATATACGCGAACAGAGAGCAAAAAATTAATCCAGAGAGTGCTTTTTGGTGCCTGAATACTGTTCCAGCATTCTAGCACCCACCAATAGCACTCTCTGGATTTTTTTTTGTGCATTAGACCATCCATGAAGAACATATGCACGAGGGAGATTAAGACAAGAACGACATGAATGCATACATTGTCAATACACGATTCAAGACAGACATGAATGTAATACTATCGATCAATCAATTCAATATTACTATCAAAATTTCATACATGTATACAAGGGAGTCCATATCTCGAAGTAGCCCATGGCTTCAGTTTACAAAAAAATATATACAATCACATCCTCAATATGGAATGTGATACTATAAGTCTGAGTACTACTCAGACACCCAGATGATGACTCGGTGCTCCCTCCATGCTCAGATGAGCTCACATCGGTCGGAATGTCCGATGAGTAGTGCTCACGTCCACCCTCTGCAGTGGCGGCCGGTGGATCATCAGCAGCTTGTGCCTGTTCAAGTAATATATAGTATATAAGTATATATATATGTAATTCAATAAACCAAAATCATTCGTTTAGAATTTTCAAGTACCTGTCGACCGTATGGTCTCATGGCCATCTCAAACTGCGCGTCCGTAATACGTCCCTCGGCTCTAAAGATGGCCCACGTGTCACGTCTGCTATGCCGGTGAGCATACGCAGTATCGTGGGTTGTGGGCTTCCTCCCCGTAACCCGTCGCTGTATCATAATCAACACAATTTGTAAGATTAAAACAATCATAGAATCAATGAATTAAGTAAACAATCAAATAAAGTGGCAAGATACTTACGAACTCTGCCTCCCATGACTCGACGCCGCCAGATCCGAAATGCGAAGATCCAATGGTCTCCATCTGGATCCGTCGTGCCTCCACATGCTGCTTGCTCTTCACGCCACCCTCTGCTCGTTTCTTTGCCTCCTTCCACTCGCGTTTGTGTGCAGTGGCAGGTTTCTCGGCAGGATAGCCACCCGCAGCTACATTTAGCCGGTCATCGTACGCCAGTTTTTTAAGGTGAGATCTTTTATTACTTAAGATCTCCCTTATTCGCGTCCTTCCCCATACATCCGAGAATGTATCATGTGGGGGATTGGGGTACCGACTATGTACAGCCTCTATCACCTCCCCAACTAATCGGCTATTTTGATCTTTAAATTTAATAAAATAATTTCTATATGAGTTTGATACTACCCCACGCATGTACTCCATTACCTCCCTCCCCCTCGCATCCATCACTATCCCGCTCCTATCCGTCACATCGTAGCAGACCACTCTCTCCATCTCTCTCATCTCCTCGTCTTCCGAACTGTCTCCTCTAACTCTTCTCCCTCTATCTCCTCTCTCACCGCGTGCCCTACCACCTCCCCCACCTCCCCCACCAAAGCACCCGCCGCATCCTCCACTCCCACTCTTCCTACTGCTGCGGGTGGAGTCACGACTGGGGGATTGTCTACGTGACGGTGGCTGTGAGCCCTAACGTGACGGTGGCTCTAAGGGAGCACGTGATGGTGGCTGTGAGGGTGTACGTGAGTGTGTTTGGGACGAGGTATGTCTCCTCGATGGACGTGAAAGAGGAAAAGCTACATGCCGTCTCGTCGGACTCGGAGGAATAGACGGCACTGGAGTGCCCTGGATACTCGCGGTAGGGGTATAGACACCAGGCAGGGAAGGAGGGGGATGGGCATACATATACTCTGTAAGCTCAACCGGACCAGGATGGCGCCCAAAATGATTCAGCATCTCCATCATCCAATTGCTGTACGCAAATGGATCGGATGAAGAACCTGGAATATCCATAAAGAACCTGCAACAAACATCTTCATGTACATCATGGGCTGTCTCTTGACTCACACAAATATTATCATTCAAGTCAGTTGTGTTGCCTGCAAATCATGAATTCTGAAACGCAGTCTCGTGTATACACCCGTGCAGAAACGCGTGTATACACCCGTCACAAAATGCGTGTATACACCCGTCCAGAAACGCGTCTATATCCGCGTGAACAGACTCTGCAGACAGATTACACGCGCTTTTACACACGTTTCTACACGCGACCTGCAAAAAAAAAAATTCAAAAGGACCGACCCCCGACAAAGACAAAGTGTCCTTATAAAAGGACCATTGTCGCCCCTATAAGAATCATTCACCCAATCGTGTGCATAGAAGCAAAAGGACGGAGACAAACCCAAAAAGCAAAGAGCAAATAGCATAAACAAATCTGAGGAAAAAGACAGAGCACAGGACAAAGTGACTCACCTCTGAAAAAGTGAGTCTTCTCTGCTCCTTCTCTGCTCCCTCCTTCTCCCGTGTGTGCTCCTTTCTCTGCTCCCTCCTTGCTGTTGGAAGAGGCAAAAACAGGCGAAAACGCAAGCAGTGTTGATATGTTAGTTCAAAATCTATATTTGGGGAAGGCGGGCTATTTTTAGTTTAAACATACCGTCGCATTTATAAACGCGTGTATATTCGCGTGTATGATATTTTCGCTGCGTTAATACACGCATTTTGCAGAAATTACCCGCGTTAATACACGCAATTTTTAGGAAGTAGCCGCGTGAATACACGTAATTTTTAGGAAAAAGCCGCGTCAATACACGCATTTTTGTACTTTCATTAAAAACATATTATGATTTTGTGTTTTCTGGTTTGTACACAGGATGTCATCAACCTCTTCCAGCAGTTCTGGGGAAGATGAGACAATGCGTCATCGTAATCGCGATGTGTGGTTGGGACAACGGATCAAATGTATGTGTAATCGATGTCAAGGATGCATTGTACGAGCACGTCGAATTACCTTGAATCACATCTCCATGTATGGAGAATGGAATCAAACAGGTTTAGAGGTGAGTAGATGTAAATTGATGGTATTCAAATGACTCATGGTATCCAAATTAAATTAATAGAGTTGTAATATATAAACTCTAATTGAAGCAGGATGCAGTACCACACCCTAACATGGTACCCTACGCGCGACGAGAGCACGTAAAGCGTCGACGAGATGATGCTGGAGCTTCGGGATCTATTTTCAGAGATGAGTGGGAAAGGGATGACAATAGCCCTGCACCCCACGAAGTTGTGGAAGAGGAGGTGCTTGATGATATGGTGCGGAATCTTTTTAAGGATGATCCCAAAGGTATGGACGACGATGATATGGAACAAGAGCATCTTTATAAGGTTTGTGTAAGACTATATTCGATAATCATCATCGATTTCTCCCCTCAGATCATCCTAAATATGTTGTTAGTAAGAGTAACATTCCTCCACAGACACTTCGTGCAAAAGATTGGAAGCGTATTTGGGAGTCTACAACTATTCTTCCTCCAGATGGCATGAATAGGTATAGTGATGTTTTTTCAATCTTGTTTTGTGTAGTCTCTAATTGGATTAAAGGTCACATAGAGCAATCCCTTGTGTAGGTACTCCATTTTTTTTTGGCTGCCATATTGGACCCATCTTAAGATCAACCATCTTCTTGATCCCATGCACATCTTCAAGAATGTGGGATTTGGTATTTGGGAACATATTATTGGTAAACGAGACAATGTTAGCGTATGTGAGGACTTGCGGGTCGCAGGACGTATGGCAGTTCCAAAGCAATTGATCCAGCCACGTTGGATGATGCGCGTGTTATGGCAGTGGAGGTGGTTTGTTTGGTAGAGGAGACTTTTCAGCGAACCATTCTCACAAGTCAACTACATCTCATTGTGCATTTAGTGGACGAAATTGCTTTATGTGGTACTGTGCATGCACGCTGGATGTTCTTCCTAGAGCGCTTCATGAAGACCTTAAAAGACTTTGTGAGGCAAAGTGCAAGGCCTGAAGGAAGCATGGCCAAGGGTTGGTTGATACAAGAGTCTCTTGTATATATTTCAGAATTTCTTGGTCAGGTGGACAGCTCTTTGCCACGACTATGGAGCAATGAAGAGGACTTGAGGATGACCTCTATTGTGCCTCAAGGAAAAGGACAGAGTAAAGTAATTGACAGAACATTGATTGATGATCTCAATTTCACTTGTATCCTTAATAGTGATGTGATGAGCAGATGGGTTACAAGATATGAGGATGCAAAGACAAAAAGGCAAGCAGAAAGAGCTCTCTTTCGGAGGCAACATGGCTCTTGGAAGGCGTACCCTAAGCATCTAGCAACACTTCCGAATGATATCCATGTTGATTGGTTGCATGAGGAAATGGAGAGAGCAGAGAGCGACGAGGGGCTGCATATCACGGCGGAAGAATGGGAGTATGCACGAGGATGCATGTCAAAGGTACATAGAACTAATGTTTTGCATTAGTTGTAAGTGATTTGCTTTTAATATTTATTCACATTGCTTACACAAAGATTGCTTCTATTTTGGTCCAGTGCACTATGTTCAATGCTATATGGTGTGAAGGCAAGCATTTTCGAACACAAAGAATTGATGAAAAGAGAAATACACAAGATTGCGGTGTCATTAGTAGCTTTGAGGGAGCTAATAGAAAAATGGATGATTATTGTGGCATAATCCAAGACATATTTAGGCTTGACTTTCATCGCTTCTTTGTGTATGTTTTGGATGTCAAATGGCAAATGAACGTGGTGGAAAAAGGGCCTGATGCAACGATAAAACGCCATGCAAGTGGATATGTAACTATTGACTCTACAAAGTTCTGGCAAACAAAGAAAGATAGGCTTGTATTGCCACAACAATGTGAGCAGGTATGCATTTTTTTACTAATGTGTTTCATGTACATATATATCTAAGCTCGCGTACCCCTTGACTTTTGATATGCTAATTAATTACTGTACTATGTGTATTTGAGTAGGTTATCTATCTACCAATGGTGCATGACATCAAATGGTGGTACGTCATCCCTATTGCACCACGTTCCAAAGTGATGTATAATACATTCACTGATATGGAGCATATGGAGGATGTAATTATAACAAGCCGCAATGAAGATGATGTCGAACATGCCATTGAAGATGTTGTGATCGATGATCAAGAAATAAGAGATGATCATGATAATGAGGATGAGCATGCCATTTCTCATGATCATGAGAATGACCCTACCATTGAGGATGATGGTGATGTTGATGAGGATGATCAGGACATCGATACCATTATCAATGGAGTACAGAATATCGATAGTGAAATAAATTTAATCGTAGCCTTACAAATTGATCAAATGGATATTGATGTTGATCGTTTGGCAAGGATGGATCTTATTGAAGATGAGATCGAACCCTAACCAATCCGTCACACTGTACGTTCTAAATTGATGACATTTCTATCATCTCATATGCATGATTTATTTTTGAATATATTTCATTGTTGTAAATGCATGTAGTGGGATTGTGTAAAGATGTATACTGTAATGTACTATGAGATGGTTTAAAGAAAATAGTTTTTAATTTTGTAAAGGAATTCAGTTTTTCTCTGCCATACGTGTATTAATCCGTGTATAGTGGCGTGTATTAATCCGTGTATAATAGCGTGTATTAATCCGTGAATATTACTGTGTATAGATGCGTGTATTACTGCGTGTATATAAACGCGTTTCTACACGCATTGATAAATGCAAATATACACGCGAACTTAAATGCTAAAATACACGTGCCCGATTCTATTCAAATACAGACGCGACCATACACACGTTCGTAATTTATCGCGTGTATGAAACGCGTGTATGGCAGCATTGTCTTGTAGTGGCGGTATAAAGGAAAAGAATAAGAGAGCCGGTTTGGCTTGTATGAAATTGATTCATGTATAAACTTTTCTTTTAAATCTTATCTTGGCATGATTGTATTGTGTAAAAAGGCTGTTTTAATAAACCTTATGAAAAGGGCCTTAATTAAGGAACATGTTTATTTATGTCAAACAGTGTGGTAGGATTAATTAGAAAATAAATTGACGCATGAGTAGGGTGGAGTGTGGTAGGATTAATTAGAAAACAAATTGACGTGTGAGTAGAGTGGAATGTGGGAGGATGGAATGTCCGACGGCACCATCCTACGGACGGGTGGACCCGATTAGTCGGTTAGCTTTCCAACATATTAAGTGAAAGCCCTACATTAGATAAATAGATTGTCGAGCAATTCTATTTTAGAAGACTAGGCCAACGGTGGCGACGGCTGTGCCTTGCATGGATGAGGAAAAAAGCGTTGTCTCTAGGAATCAAGATTAGTAATTGCCCAAATTATGATCAATTACTCTATGGGTGATTTGATTTTCAGGAAACCACGCTCCCTTGCGGGATAGAACTAGGTCTTACCTATGAATCGTATCCTTGAATCTCTGCATGGTCAAGGTGTTGATGAGTAGGAAATTTTCTCCAAGATAAGACTTAGTGGACTATCTTAAGTGTTTTCCCTATTTTTGGAAGGGGGAACCTTACAAGTGGTATCAGAGCCGATCTTAGTTCCTAGGATTTGTTTTTCGAAGGTTAACTGTCAAGGGATTAAAACAAGTGATTGTTTATCATATGATGAGGACGAATCAATCATCTCTACTGGCCATAAAAGTGGTTTGAATATCCTCACATGTTGAGACAATCATCCTATGAAATTGTTCTTGTATCTTGGGGGTGCACACGTAAGATATTTGTACAATAAATTTGAGAAATAAGATTGGGGAGAAAACCTTTTGTGAGCAAAAACATAGGGTGATCAAATTAAGAAACTAGTGAGAGACTGGATGACTAGGAGGATAAACTGAAACTTGTTTAGAGAAATTTTCAGGATATATCTCATTAACTTGCATATTATAAATTATTAAGTTTATAACTCCATTAAGATTTGAATAGTTGATGCGTGAATGCAATCCATTGGATGCTTTACACTAGGATGATCATCCAAGATCTTGAACCCATCTCAGACAAACATGGGTCTAACATTGGATGTGTAATTCCCAGAGGATCATGCTCTTAGATGTGTTAATCCCAACATACTAGGTGTGTAATTTTCAGAAAACTAATCATCTCAGATATGTCATCCTGATAATCTTTGGATGTGAATCCAAAGGCACCAGATGTGTAGTTCTCAAAAAAATGAAGATCTCAGATGTATTAATCCTGACTGCCTTCAAATGTGGTGCTATGATAAGTATTTGATAGTTTTGAACTTTTAATGAATACAATGAAAGAAGCAAGCTCACCCTTGCTCGCGTCTAAAAATCGTAAGAAATGCCAAATTAGTTGCAAGCATTGTTGTCAATCTAACCATTGGAGCTAGAAAGTTAGAAGCATTGTTGTCAATCTAACCACTAGAGCTAGAATCAGTTATGAGATGCCATGAAAGTACACCTTCGTGAAAGGTTTTGTCCTCTAGGATTTTGAGAGGATAAAATGAACGAATTTTTAGAACTAACCCAAGAAGGAAAAACCCTAAAAGAATACCACCAAACTTTTGTTAAACTTCTCCGATTTACTCCAGAGATGGATGAGGTAACTCTTCTCCATCGGTTCATTTGGAAGCTTAATCTACCTTTGAATAACCTCATCAAGAATGTGAAACCATCCTCTATTTCAAAAGCCATAATTATAGCCAGAGACTATGATAAAGTTTTTATATGGAAAGTGTCGGGAAGGACATGAGTCCTTCTATGTTAATCAAGAAGAGGTCCCCTAATTCAAGAGGAACGTCAAGCCCACCCTTGGCTATAAGGAATCATGAGCTAGAGCAAAAATTAGGTCAAGAAATAGAGATAGCAGGGTTAAAGATAATCAAATTCAATAAGTATTTCTATGAGTAAATAGAAGAGGATTGGTGCAAGATTTATGTGAAGTAATGTGCATGATGAATAAAGGTATTCTACAAGACGATACTAAGATTATGAAATTGCTATCATAGGTTAGATTGCGTAAAGGATTGATTTTCTTATGTTTTTTCATGATAATTTGTAAGTACCATACTACATGGGGGTATAGAATAAGGAATTCGAAGGTTCATAGCATATGAGAGGTATATGAATGCATGAACTTAGGATAATAAGGCCAATTAACTTTAGAATAATAGACATTTTAGAGGCACAACAAAGTAAGCCAAACACATGAAATAAGGAACTCTTTAAGAACAATGTTTAGATAAAAGAAGATTTCTACCTAGTGGGGACACCACTTTGAAAGAGACAGGAGGATTTACTTAGATACTACCCTAGCTTGCGAGATGAGAACATCTCGAATCTTTTAAGTGGGGGGATCGTAAGGTCCCTCCCAAGCCATGTATGTATGTGTCTCTTTTAATATAGATTTCAATAAGGAAAGAGAGTGTAATTAGAGAAGAGTGAGACAACAAGGCTAGAAACATTAGGAAAGTGCTAGAGTAAAAATATTACCTTAAAAAATCCTAAAAGAAATAAGAACATAAGAATAGTTCTATTAAGAGATAAGTATCCCCAAAAATAGAATTTCGAATTTAGGTCATAAGAGGTCATATTTAGAGTACTTTTACACATTTAGAGTCCATGCATACTAAAAATGTGATAAAACAACGCGTTTCTAAAGATGGCACGTTTGTGGCTAGTATACAGACGTTTTTGCCTATTCTGCCCGCGTTGTCTTGTAGACTAGATACCTTCCGTTCTTTTGACTAGGTATATAACCATATTCTGAGTTTTTATCAAAGAGTTATGGCCGAAACAATTTGCTATTTCTATTAGGGTCTCTACACAGAGAAAACTGTGAGAAGGCAGCAAGTAGCCTCAAGGTAATCCTATAGTTTTAGATGTATATATCCCTTTATTCTTATCTAATATCTTAGAAAAGAAGCTTAGATTGCTATGGTCTTTCGGAGAAAGAGACCAAAACTCCATAGCTTTTCTTTTAGAGAAAGAATAGTATCCCGTAGCCCTGTAAGAGAAGAAGGCTATTTTATTATAGACCTTAGAAAGAGAGAAGAGTCACAGTATGAGTAAGAGGAGATAAAGCTTGGAGATTATTGAATGATTTCAATCAAAACACAAGGTATTGGAAGACTCTATTTTCATATGTCAAGTTCTAAAGCTCTTGTTAACGAGCAAAGGCAACGATAAACGACAAATTTCTATAAGGTATATACATATTTTAATTTTCAATTATATATCATTCTTAGGGGTTGAGGTATGGCCCCGGCTTCTCTACTAATTGTTAATAGTGATCTATTTGATTGATTTACTAATTGTTAATAGTGATCTATTTGATTGATTTACTATTTAAAGTTTGTATTCTTTTAAACAATAGCATATGCCTTAATAAAGAATGTCTTATCTCGCAATCTCAAGTTGAAATGCTAAAATCTTTGTGAAAAGGATTGTTTTCTTAAGAAGATAACATGGATTCTAGTCCTATGGTTTAGTTGAGTAAATGGATTGTTATCTTGGTTAAATTAAGGTACATGTATAACTTCTCCCTGCCTTGACGCTGCCCCGTTCTTGTGCTTATATAGCCGGACGGCGGAGACGTTAGTAAGGCCCGGAGTTGGCCCATGGTATCCCTCATACCATTGGGAGAATGAGGTTCGCCGATTGAGGCGAGTGATTGTGATGCTGCCTAGTTCTGAGAGCCCAAGCTAGTGCGGTGAATTAGCCCACCCTAGTGTGCAGACATCCCTCTGAGGGGCGGGAGGATCGAGCGATGGAGCCTGAGAGGGCGACAGGCCGGTTTGAGTCCTCACTAGTGGCCGACGATGAGGTGTATGGTCCCGTAGGGTTTTGCCCAGCATGTAGAGGCTAGAAGGCCGAATTCTAGATCATCGGCGGTATAAAGAAAAAGAATAAGAGAGCCGGTTTGGCTTGTATGAAATTGATTCATGTATAAACTTTTCTTCTAAATCTTATCTTGGCATGATTGTATTGTTTAAAAAGGCTATTTTAATAAACCTTGTGAAAAGGGCCTTAATTAAGGAACATGTTTATTTATGTCAAACAGTGTGGTAGGATTAATTAGAAAACAAATTGATGCGTGAGTAGGGTAGAAAGTGGGAGGATGGAATGCCCGACGGCACCATCCTACGGACGGGTGGACCCGATTAGTCGAGTAGCTTTCCAACATATTAAGTGAAAGCCCTACATTAGATAAATAGGTTCTCGAGCAATTCTATTCTAGAAGACCAGCCCAGCGGGGCTGTGCCTTGCATGGATGAGGAAAAAAGCGTTGTCTCTAGAAATCAAGACTAGTATTTACCCAAATTATGATCAATTACTCTATGGGTGATTTGATTTTTAGAAGACCATAATCCCCCTGCGAGATAGAACTAGGTCTTACCTATGAATCGTATCCTTGAATCTCTGCATGGTCAAGGTGTTGATAAGTAGGAAATTTTCTCCAAGATCAGACTTAGTGGACTATCTTAAGTGTTTCCCCTATTTTTGGAAGGGGGGAACCTTACAAGTGGTATCAGAGCCGATCTTAGTTTCTAGGATTTATTTTTTGAAGGTTAACTATCAAGGGATTATTATCATATGATGAGGACGAATCAATCATCTCTACTAGCCATAGACGTGCTTTGAATATCCTCACATGTTGAGACAATCATCCTATGAAATTGTTCTTGTATCTTGGGGGTGCACACGTAAGATATTTGTACAATAAATTTGAGAAATAAGATTGGGGAGAAAACCTTTTGTGAGGAAAAACATAGAGTGATCAAATTAAGAAACTAGTGAGAGACTGAATGACTAGAAGGATAGACCGAAACTTGTTTAGAGAAATTTTTGGGATATATCTCATTAACTTGCATATTATAAATTATTAAGATTATAACTCCATTAAGATTTGAATAGTTGACGTGTGAATGCCATCCATTGGATGCTTTACACTAGGATGATCATCCAAGATCTTGAACCCATCTCAGACAAACATGGGTCTAACATCGGATGTGTAATTCCCAGAGGATGATGCTCTTAGATGTGTTAATCCTAAGATACTAGGTGTGTAATTTTCAGAAAACTAATCATCTCAGGTATGTCAATCCTGATAATCTTTGGATGTGTCAATCCCAAGGCACCAGATGTGTAATTCTCAAAAAAATGAAGATCTCGGATGTAGTAATCCTGACTGCCTTCAAATGTGGTGCTATGATAAGTATTTGATAGTTTTGAACTTTTAATGAATACAATGAAGAAGCAAGCTCACCCTTGCTTGCGTGTAAAAATCGTAAGAAATGCCAAATTAGTTGGAAGCATTGTTGTCAATCTAACCATTGGAGCTAGAAAGTTAGAAGCATTGTTGTCAATCTAGCCACTGGAGCTAGAATCAGTTATGAGATGCCATGAAAGTACACCTTCGTGAAAGGTTTTGTCCTCTAGGATTTTCAGAGGATAAAATGAACGAATTTTTGGAACTAACCCAAGAAAGAAAGACCCTAAAAGAATACCACCAAACTTTTGTTAAACTTCTCCGATTTACTCCTCCAGAGATGGATGAGGTAACTCTTCTCCATCGATTCATTTGGAAGCTTAATCTACCTTTGAATAACCTCATCAAGAGTGAAACCATCCTCTATTTCAGAAGCCATATTTATAGCCAGAGACTATGATAAAGTTTTTATATGGAAAGTGTCAAGAAGGACATAAATCCTTCCATGTTAATCAAGAAGAGGTCCCCTAATTCAAGAGGAACGTCAAACCCCTTCCATGTTAATCAAGACGAGGTCCCCTAATTCAAGAGGAACGTCAAGCCCCACCCTTGGCTACAAGGAATCATGAGCTAGAGCAAAAATTAGGTCAAGAAATAGAGATAGCAGGGTTAAAGATAATCAAATTCAACAAGTATTTCTATGAGTAAATAGAGATAGCAGGGTTAAAGATAATCAAATTCAACAAGTATTTCTATGAGTAAATAGAGATAGCAGGGTTAAAGATAATCAAATCCAACAAGTATTTCTATGAGTAAATAGAAGAGGATTGGTACAAGATTTATGTGAAGTAATGTAAATGATGAGTAGAGGTATTCTACAAGACGATACTAAGATTATGAAATTGCTGAAGGATTGATTCCCTTATGTTTTTTCATGATAATTTGTTAAGTACCATACTACATGGGGATACAGAATAAGGAATTCAAAGGTTCATAGCATATGAGAGGTATACGGATGCATGAACTTAGGATAATAAGGCCAATTAACTTTAGAATAATAGACATTTTGGAGGCACAACAAAATAAGCCAAACACATGAAATAAGGGAATCTTTCAGAATAATGTTTAGATAAAAGAAGATTTCTACCTAGTGGGGACACCACTTTGAAAGAGACAGGAGGATTTACTTAGATACTACCCTAGCTTGCGAGATGAGGACATCTCGAATCTTTTAAGTGGGGGGATTGTAAGGTCCCTCCCAAGCCATGTATGTATGTGTCTCTTTTAATATAAATTTTAATAAGGAAAGAGAGTGTAATTAGAGAAGAGTGAGACAACAAGCCTAGAAACATTAGGAAACTGCTAGAATAAAAATATTACCTCCAAAAATCCTAAAAGAAATAAGAACATAAGAATAGTTCTATTAAGAGATAAGTATCTCCAAAAATAGAATTTCGAATTTAGGTGATAAGAGGTCATATTTAGAGTACTTTTACACATTTAGAGTCCATGCATACTAAAAATGTGAAAAAACAACGCGTTTCTAAAGATGGCGCGATATACAAATGTTTTTCGCTATTCTGCCCGCGATGGCTTGTAGACTAGATACCTTCCCGTTCTTTTGACTGGCTATATGATGATATTCTGAGTTTTTATCAGAGAGTTATGGCCGAAACAATTTGTTGTTTCTGTTAGGGTCTCTACACAGAGAAAACTATGAGAAGGCAGCAAGTAGCCTCAAGGTAATCCTAGAGTTTGAGATGTATATATCCCTTTATTCTTATCTAATATCTTAGAAAAGAAGCTTAGATTGCTATGGTCTTTCAGAGGAAGAGACCAAAACTCCATAGCTTTTCTTTTACAGAAAGAATAGTATCCCGTAGCCCTGTAAGAGAAGAAGGCTATTTTGCCATAGACCTTAGAAAGAGAGAAGAGTCACAGTATGAGTAAGAGGAGATAAAGCTTGGAGATTATTGGATGATTTCAATCAAAAGACAAGGTATTAGAAGACTCTATTCTCATATGTCAAGTTCTAAAGCTCTTATTAACGAGCAAAGGCAACGATAAACGACAAATTTCTATAAGGTATATACATATTTTTTTTTTCAATTATATATCATTCTTAGGGTTTGAGGTATGGCCCCGGCTTCTCTACTAATTGTTAATAGTGATCTATTTGATTGATTTACTATTTAAAGTTTGTATTCTTTTAAACAATAGCATATGCCTTAATAAAGAATGTCTTATCTCGCAATCTCAAGTTGAAATGCTAAAATCTTTGTGAAAAGGATTGTTTTCTTAAGAAGGTAACATGGATTCTAGTCCTATGGTTTAGTTGAGTAAATGGATTGTTATCTTGGTTAAATTAAGGTACAGGTATAACTTCTCCCTGCCTTGACGCTGCCCCGTTCTTGTGCTTATATAGCCGGACGGCGGAGACGTTAGTAAGGCCCGGAGTTGGCCCATGGTATCCCTCATACCATTGGGAGAATGAGGTTCACCGATTGAGGCGAGTGATTGTGATGCTGCCTAGTTCTGAGAGCCCAGGCTAGTGCGGTGAATTAGCCCACCCTAGTCTGCAGACATCCCTCTGAGGGGCAGGAGGATCGAGCGATGGAGCCTGAGAGGGCGATAGGCCGGCTTGAGTCCTCACCAGCGGCCGACAATGAGGTGTATGGTCCCGTAGGGTTTCGCCCAGCATGTAGAGGCTGGAAGACCAAATTCTAGATCATCGGCGGTATAAAGGAAAAGAATAAGAGAGCCGATTTGGCTTGTATGAAATTGATTCATGTATAAACTTTTCTTTTAAATCTTATCTTGGCATGATTATATTGTGTAAAAAGGCCATTTTAATAAACCTTGTGAAAAGGGCCTTAATTAAGGAACATGTTTATTTATGTCAAACAGTGTGGTAGGATTAATTAGAAAATAAATTAACGCGTGAGTAGGGTGGAGTGTGGTAGGATTAATTAGAAAACAAATTGACGCGTGAGTAGAGTGGAAAGTGGGAGGATGGAATGCCCGACGGCACCATCCTATGGACGGGTGGACCCGATTAGTCGGTTAGCTTTCCAACATATTAAGTGAAAGCCCTACATTAGATAAATAGGTTCTCGAGCAATTCTATTCTAGAAGACTAGGCCAGCGGTGGCTGTGTTTTGCATGGATGAGGAAAAAAGCGTTGTCTCTAGGAATCAAGATTAGTAGTTGCCCAAATTATGATCAATTACTCTATGGGTGATTTGATTTTTAGAAGACCACACTCCCCCTGCAGGATAGAACTAGGTCTTACCTATGAATCGTATCCTTGAATCTCTGCATGGTCAAGGTGTTGATGAGTAGGAAATTTTCTCCAAGATAAGACTTAGTAGACTATCTTAAGTGTTTCCCCTTTTTTTAGAAGGGGGGAACCTTACAAGTGGTATCAGAGCCGATCTTAGTTCCTAGGATTTATTTTTCGAAGGTTAACTCTCAAGGGATTAAAAAAAGTGATTGTTTATCATATGATAATTTCGAATCAATCATCTCTACTGGCCATAGAAGTGGTTTGAATATCCTCACATGTTGAGATAATCATCCTATGAAATTGTTCTTGTATCTTGGGGGTGCACACGTAAGATATTTGTACAATAAATTTGAGAAATAAGATTGGGGAGAAAACCTTTTGTCAGGAAAAACATAGGGTGATCAAATTAAGAAACTAGTGAGAGACTAAATGACTAGAAGGATAGACTGAAAGTTGTTTAGAGAAATTTTCAGGATATATCTCATTAACTTGCATATTATAAATTATTAAGATTATAACTCCATTAAGATTTGAATAGTTGACGTATGAATGCAATCTATTGGATGCTTTACACTAGGACGATCATCCAAGATCTTGAACCCATCTCAGACAAACATGGGTCTAACATCGGATGTGTAATTCCGAGAGGATCATGCTCTTAGATGTGTCAATCCCAAGATACTAGGTGTGTAATTTTCAAAAAACTAATCATCTCAAATATGTCAATCCTGATAATCTTTGGATGTGTCAATCCCAAGGCACCAGATGTGTAATTCTCAAAAAAATGAAGATCTGAGATGTATTAATCCTGACTGCCTTCAAATGTGGTGCTATGATAAGTATTTGATAGTTTTGAACTTTTAATGAATACAATGAAAGAAGCAAGCTCACCCTTGCTCGCATCTAAAAATCGTAAGAAATGCCAAATTAGTTGGAAGCATTGTTGTCAATCTAACCATTGGAGCTAGAAAGTTAGAAGCATTGTTGTCAATCTAACCAAACTAGAGCTAGAATCAGTTATGAGATGCCATGAAAGTACACCTTCGTGAAAGGTTTTGTCCTCTAGAATTTTGAGAGGATAAAATGAACGAATTTTTAGAACTAACCCAAGAAGGAAAGACCCTAAAAGAATACCACCAAACTTTTGTTAAACTTCTCCGATTTACTGCAGAGATGGATGAGATAACTCTTCTCCATCGATTCATTTGGAAGCTTAATCTACCTTTGAATAACCTCATCAAGAATGTAAAACCATCCTCTATTTCAGAAGCCATAATTATAGCTAGAGACTATCATAAAGTTTTTATATGGAAAGTGTCGAGAAGGACATGAGTCCTTCCATGTTAATCAAGAAGAGGTCCCCTAATTCAATAGTAACGTCAAGCCCACCCTTGGCTACAAGGAATCATGAGCTAGAGCAAAAATTAGGTCAAGAAATAGAGATAGCAGGGTTAAAGATAATCAAATTCAACAAGTATTTCTATGAGTAAATAGAAGAGGATTGGTGCAAGATTTATGTGAAGTAATGTGCATGATGAATAGAGGTATTCTACAAGACGATACTAAGATTATGAAATTGCTACCATAGGTTAGATTGCATAAAGGATTGATTCCCTTATGTTTTTTCATGATAATTTGTTAAGTACCATACTACATGGGGGTATAGAATAAGGAATTCGAAGGTTCATAGCATATGAGAGGTATATGGATGCATGAACTTAGGATAATAAGGCTAATTAACTTTAGAATAATAGACATTTTGGAGGCACAACAAAATAAGCCAAACACATGAAATAAGGGACTCTTTAGGAACAATGTTTAGATAAAAGAAGATTTCTACCTAGTGGGGACACCACTTTGAAAGAGACAGGAGGATTTACTTAGATACTATCCTAGCTTGCGAGATGAGGACATCTCGAATCTTTTAAGTGGGGGGATTGTAAGGTCCCTCCCAAGCCATGTATGTATGTGTCTCTTTTAATATAGATTTCAATAAGGAAAGAGAGTGTAATTAGAGAAGAGTGAGACAACAAGGCTAGAAACATTAGGAAAGTGCTAGAATAAAAATATTAGCTCCAAAAATCCTAAAAGAAATAAGAATATAAGAATAGTTCTATTAAGAGATAAATATCCCCAAAAAATAGAATTTCGAATTTAGGTGATAAGAGGTCATATTTAGAGTACTTTTACACATTTAGAGTCCATGCATACTAAAAATGTGAAAAAACAAGGCGTTTCTAAAGATGGCGCGTTTGTGGCTATATACAGACGTTTTTGGCTATTCTGCCCACACAAGCTTGTAGACTAGATACCTTCCCGTTCTTTTGACTAGTTATATGACGATATTCTGAGTTTTTATCAGAGAGTTATGGCCGAAACAATTTGTTGTTTCTGTCAGGGTCTCTACACAGAGAAAACTATGAGAAGGCAGCAAGTAGCCTCAAGGTAATCCTAGAGTTTGAGATGTATATATCTCTTTATTCTTATCTAATATCTTAGAAAAGAAGCTTAGATTGCTATGGTCTTTCGGAGGAAGAGACCAAAACTCCATAGCTTTTCTTTTACAGAAAGAATAGTATCCCGTAGCCCTGTAAGAGAAGAAGGCTATTTTGCCATAGACCTTAGAAAGAGAGAAGAGTCACAGTATGAGTAAGAGGAGATAAATCTTGGAGATTATTGGATGATTTCAATCAAAAGACAAGGTATTAGAAGACTCTATTCTCATATGTCAAGTTCTAAAGCTCTTGTTAACGAGCAAAGGCAACGATAAACGATAAATTTCTATAAGGTATATACATATTTTGTTTTTCAATTATATATCATTCTTAGGGGTTGAGGTATGGCCCCGGCTTCTCTACTAATTGTTAATATTGATCTATTTGATTGATTTATTATTTAAAGTATGTATTTTTTTAAACAATAGCATGTGCCTTAATAAAGAATGTCTTATCTCGCAATCTCAAGTTGAAATGCTAAAATCTTGTGAAAAGGATTGTTTTCTTAAGAAGGTAACATGGATTCTAGTCCTATGGTTTAGTTGAGTAAATGGATTGTTATCTTCCTATGGCCCAGGCTAGTGCGGTGAATTAGCCCACCCTAGTGCGCAGACATCCCTTTGAGGGGTGGGAGGATCGAGCAATGGTGCTTGAGAGGACGACAGGCCGGCTTGAGTCCTCACCAGCGGCCGACGATGAGGTGTATGGTCCCGTAGGGTTTCGCCCAGCCTGTAGAGGCTGGAAGGCCGATTTCTAGATCATCGGCGGTATAAAGGAAAAGAATAAGAGAGCCGGTTTGGCTTGTATGAAATTGATTCATGTATAAACTTTTCTTTTAAATCTTATCTTGGCATGATTGTATTGTGTAAAAAGGCTATTTTAATAAACCTTGTGAAAAGGGCCTTAATTAAGGAACATGTTTATTTATGTCAAACACTGTGGTAGGATTAATTAGAAAATAAATTGACGCGTGAGTAGGGTGGAGTATGGTAGGATTAATTAGAAAACAAATTGACGCGTGAGTAGAGTGGAAAGTGGGAGGATGGAATGCCCGACGGCACCATCCTATGGACGGGTGGACCCGATTACTCGGTTAGGTTTCCAACATATTAAGTGAAAGCCCTACATTAGATAAATAGGTTCTCGAGCAATTCTATTCTAGAAGACTAGGCCAGCGGGCTGTGCCTTGCATGGATGAGGAAAAAGGCGTTGTCTCTAGGAATCAAGATTAGTAGTTGCCCAAATTATGATCAATTACTCTATGGGTGATTTGATTTTTAGAAGACCACGCTCCCCCTGGCGGGATAGAACTAGGTCTTACCTATGAATCGTATCCTTGAATCTCTGCATGGTCAAGGTGTTGATGAGTACGAAATTTTCTCCAAGATAAGACTTAGTGGACTATCTTAAGTGTTTCCCCTATTTTTAGAAGGGGGGAACCTTACAAGTGGTATCAGAGCCGATCTTAGTTCCTAGGATTTATTTTTCGAAGGTTAAGTGTCAAGGGATTAAAACAAGTGATTGTTTATCATATGATGAGGACGAATCATTTATCTCTACTGGCCATAGAAGTGGTTTGAATATCCTCACATGTTGAGACAATCATCCTATGAAATTGTTCTTGTATCTTGGGGGTGCACACGTAAGATATTTGTACAATAAATTTGAGAAATAAGATTGGGGAGAAAACCTTTTGTGAGAAAAACATAGAGTGATCAAATTAAGAAACTAGTGAGAGACTGAATGACTAGAAGGATAGACTAAAACTTGTTTAGAGAAATTTTCAGGATATATCTCATTAACTTGCATATTATAAATTATTAAGATTATAACTCCATTAAGATTTGAATAGTTGACGTGTGAATGCAATCCATTGGATACTTTACACTAGGACGATCATCCAAGATCTTGAACCCATCTCAGACAAACATGGGTCTAAGATTGGACGTGTAATTCCCAGAGGATCATGCTCTTAGATGTGTTAATCCCAAGATACTAGGTGTGTAATTTTCAGAAAACTAATCATCTCAAATATGTCATCCTGATAATCTTTGGATGTGTCAATCCCAAGGCACCAGATGTGTAATTCTTAAAAAAATGAAGATCTCAGATGTATTAATCCCAAGGCACCAGATGTGTAATTCTTAAAAAAAGAAGATCTCAGATGTATTAATCCTGACTGCCTTCAAATGTGGTGCTATGATAAGTATTTGATAGTTTTGAACTTTTAATGAATACAATGAAAGAAACAAGCTCACCCTTGCTCGTGTCTAAAAATCGTAAGAAATGCCAAATTAGTTGGAAGCATTGTTGTCAATCTAACCATTGGAGCTAGAAAGTTAGAAGCATTGTTGTCAATCTAACCACTGGAGCTAGAATCAGTTATGAGATGCCATGAAAGTACACCTTCGTGAAAGGTTTTGTCCTCTAGGATTTCGAGAGGATAAAATGAATGAATTTTTAGAACTAACCCAAGAAGGAAAGACCCTAAAAGAATACCACCAAACTTTTGTTAAACTTCTCCGATTTACTCCAGAGATGAATGAGGTAACTCTTCTCCATCGATTCATTTGGAAGCTTAATCTACCTTTGAATAACCTCATCAAGAATGTGAAACCATCCTCTATTTCAGAAGCCATAATTATAGCCAGAGACTATGATAAAGTTATTATATGGAAAGTGTCGAGAAGGACATGAGTCCTTCTATGTTAATCAAGAAGAGGTCCCCTAATTCAAGAGGAACGTCAAGCCCACCCTTGGGTACAAGGAATCATGAGCTAGAGCAAAAATTAGGTCAAGAAATAGAGATAGCAGGGTAACAGTTAACACCATATTGGGGAATATGGGAATTTCCCACAAGTTTGGGACACGTGGTCAAAAGTTTGGATTAACAATAACTTGAACACCACTAATCCAAAATGAGCGCTTTATAGCTCTTTAGATTCCATTTTTCAAGCGCTTTCCAACGATAAGTCATATGATAGGGTTTTAAGAAACTTACAAACATAGAGGTATTCTACAAGACGATACTAAGATTATGAAATTGCTATCATAGGTTAGATTGCGTAAAGGATTGATTCCCTTATGTTTTTTCATAATAATTTGTTAAGTACCATACTACATGGGGGTATGAATAAGGAATTCAAAGGTTCATAGCATATGAGAGGTATATGGATGTATGAACTTAGGATAATAAGGCCAATTAACTTTAGAATAATAGACATTTTGGAGGCACAACAAAATAAGCCAAACACATGAAATAAGGGACTCTTTAAGAACAATGTTTAGATAAAAGAAGATTTCTACCTAGTGGAGACACCACTTTGAAAGAGATAGGACGATTTACTTAGATACTACCCTAGCTTGCGAGATGAGGACATCTCGAATCTTTTAAGTGGGGGGATTGTAAGGTCCCTCCCAAGCCATGTATGTATGTGTCTTTTTTAATATAGATTTCAATAAGGAAAGAGAGTGTAATTAGAGAAGAGTGAGACAAGGCTAGAAACATTAGGAAAATGCTAGAATAAAAATATTACCTCCAAAAATCCTAAAAGAAATAAGAACATAAGAATAGTTCTATTAAGAGATAAGTATCCCCAAAAATAGAATTTCGAATTTAGGTGATAAGAGGTCATATTTGAAGTACTTTTACACATTTAGAGTCTATGCATACTAAAAATGAGAAAAAACAACGCGTTTCTAAATATGGCGCGTTTGTGGGTATATATAGACGTTTTTGGCTATTCTGTCTACGCTAGCTTGTAGACTAGATATCTTCCCGTTCTTTTGACTGGTTATATAATGATATTCAGAGTTTTTATCAGAGAGTTATGGCCGAAACAATTTGCTGTTTTTGTCAGGGTCTCTACACAGAGAAAACTGTGAGAAGGCAGCAAGTAGCCTCAAGGTAATCCTAGAGTTTGAGATGTATATATCCCTTTATTCTTATCTAATATCTTGGAAAAGAAGCTTAGATTGCTATGGTCTTTCGGAGGAAGAGACCAAAACTCCATAGTTTTTTTTTTAGAGAAAGAATAGTATCCCGTAGCCCTGTAAGAGAAGAAGGCTATTTTGCCATAGACCTAGACCTTAGAAAGAGAGAAGAGTCACAGTATGAGTAAGAGGAGATAAATCTTGGAGATTATTGAATGATTTCAATCAAAAGACAAGATATTAGAAGACTCTATTCTCATATGTCAAGTTCTAAAGCTCTTGTTAACGAGCAAAGACAACAATAAACGACAAATTTCTTTAAGGTATATACATATTTTGTTTTTCAATTATATATCATTCTTAGGGGTTGAGGTATGGCCCCGGCTTCTCTACTAATTGTTAATAGTGATCTCTACTAATTGTTAATAGTGATCTATTTGATTGATTTACTATTTAAAGTTTGTATTCTTTTAAACAATAGCATATGCCTTAATAAAGAATGTCTTATCTCGCAATCTCAAGTTGAAATGCTAAAATCTTTGTGAAAAGGATTGTTTTCTTAAGAAGGTAACATGGATTCTTCTCCTATGGTTTAGTTGAGTAAATGGATTGTTATCTTGGTTAAATTAAGGTACAAGTATAACTTCTCCCTGCCTTGACGCTGCCCCGTTCTTGTGCTTGTATAGCCGGACGGCGGAGACGTTAGTAAGGCCCGGAGTTGGCCCATGGTATCCCTCATACCATTGGTGGGAGAATGAGGTTCGCCTATTGACGCGAGTGATTGTGATGCTACTTAGTTTTGAGGGCCCAAGCTAGTGTGGTGAATTAGCCCACCCTAGTGCACAGACATACCTCTGAGGGGCGGGAGGATCAAGCGATGGAGCCTGAGAGGGCGACAGGCCAGCTTGAGTCCTCACCAGCGCCGACGATGAGGTGTATGGTCCCGTAGGGTCTTGCCCAGCATGTAGCGGCTGAAAGGCCGAATTCTATATCATCGGCGGTATAAAGGAAAAGAATAAGAGAGCCGATTTGGCTTGTATGAAATTGATTCATGTATAAACTTTTCATTTAAATCTTATCTTGGCATGATTGTATTGTGTAAAAAGGTTGTTTTAATAAACCTTGTGAAAAGGGCCTTAATTAAGGAACATGTTTATTTATGTCAAACAGTGTGGTAGGATTAATTAAAAAACAAATTGACGCTTGAGTAGTAGGGTGGAAAGTGGGAGGATGGAATGCCCGACGACACCATCCTACGGACGGGTGGACCCGATTAGTCGGGTAGCTTTCCAACATATTAAGTGAAAGCCCTACATTAGATAAATAGGTTCTCGAGCAATTCTATTCTAGAAGCCTAGGCCAGCGGCTGTGCCTTGCATGGATGAGGAAAAGAGCGTTGTCTCTAGGAATCAAGACTAGTAGTTGCCCAAATTATGATCAATTACTCTATGGGTGATTTGATTTTTAGAAGACCAGGCTCCCCCTGCGCGATAGAACTAGGTCTTACCTATAAATCGTATCCTTGAATCTCTGCATGGTCAAGGTGTTGATGAGTAGGAAATTTTCTCCAAGATAAGACTTAGTGGACTATCTTAAGTATTTTCCCTTTTTTTAGAAGAGGGGAATCTTACAAGTGGTATCAGAGCCGATCTTAGTTCCTAGGATTTGTTTTTCGAAGGTTAACTGTCAAGGGATTAAAACAAGTGATTCTTTATCATATGATGAGGAACGAATCAATCATCTCTACTGGCCATAGAAGTGATTGGAATATCCTCACATGTTGAGACAATCATCCTATGAAATTGTTCTTGTATCTTGGGGGTACACATGTCAGATATTTGTACAATAAATTTGAGAAATAGGATTGGGGAGAAAACCTTTTGTGGAGGAAAAACATAGGGTGATCAAATTAAGAAACTAGTGAGAGACTGAATGACTAGAAGGATAGACCGAAACTTATTTAGAGAAATTTTCAGGATATATCTCATTAACTTGCATATTATAAATTATTAAGATTATAACTCCATCAAGATTTGAATAGTTGACGTGTGAATGTCATCCATTGGATGCTTTACACTAGGACGATCATCCAAGATCTTGAACCCATCTCAAGTCGCATGTGTAATTCCCAGAGGATCATGCTCTTAGATGTGTTAATCCCAAGATATTAGGTGTGTAATTTTCAGAAAACTAATCATCTCAGATATGTCAATCTTGATAATCTTTGGATGTGTCAATCCCAAGGCACCAGATGTGTAATTCTCAAAAAAATGAAGATCTGACATGTATTAATCCTGACTGCCTTCAAATGTGGTGCTATGATAAGTATTTGATAGTTTTGAACTTTTAATGAATACAATGAAAGAAGCAAGCTCACCCTTTCTCGCATCTAAAAATCATAAGAAATGCCAAATTATTTGGAAGAATTGTTGTCAATCTAACCATTGGAGCTAGAAAGTTAGAAGCATTGTTATCAATCTAACCACTGGAGCTAGAATCAGTTATGAGATGCCATGAAAGTACACCGTGAAAGGTTTTGTCCTCTAGGATTTTGAGAGGATAAAATGAACGAATTTTTGGAACTAACCCAAGAAGGAAAGACCCTAAAAGAATGCCACCAAACTTTTGTTAAACTTCTTCGATTTACTCCTCCAGAGATGGATGAGGTAACTCTTCTCCATCGATTCATTTGGAAGCTTAATCCACCTTTGAATAACCTCATCAAGAGTGTGAAAGCATCCTCTATTTCAGAAGCCATAATTATAGCCAGAGATTATGATAAAGTTTTTATATGGAAAGTGTCGAGAAGGACATGCTTCCATGTTAATCAAGAAGAGGTCCCCTAATTCAAGAGGAACGTCAATCCCACCCTTGGCTACAAGGAATCATGAGCTAGAGCAAAAATTAGGTCAAGAAATAGAGATAGCAGGGTTAAAGATAATCAAATTCAACAAGTATTTCTATGAGTAAATAGAGGAGGATTAGTGCAAGATTTATGTGAAGTAATGTGCATGATGAATAGAGGTATTCTACATGACGATACTAAGATTATGAAATTGCTATCATAGATTAGATTGCGTAAACGATTGATTCCCTTATGTTTTTTCATGATAATTTGTTAAGTACCATACTACATGGGGGTATAGAATAAGGAATTCGAAGGTTCATAGCATATGAGAGGTATATGGATGTATGAACTTAGGATAATAAGGCCAATTAACTTTAGAATAATAGACATTTTGGAGGCACAACAAAATAAGCCAAACACATGAAATAAGGGACTCTTTAAGAACAATGTTTAGATAAAAGAAGATTTCTACCTAGTGGGGACACCACTTTGAAAGAGACAGGAGGATTTACTTAGATACTACCCTAGCTTGCGAGATGAGGACATCTCGAATCTTTTAAGTGGGGGAGATTGTAAGGTCCCTCCCAAGCCATGTATGTATGTGTCTCTTTTAATATAGATTGTAAGGTCCCTCCCAAGCCATGTATGTATGTGTCTCTTTTAATATAGATTTCAATAAGAAAAGAGAGTGTAATTAGAGAAGAGTGAGACAACAAGGCTAGAAACATTAGGAAAGTGCTAGAATAAAAATATTACCTCCAAAAATCCTAAAAGAAATAAGAACATAAGAATAGTTCTATTAAGAGATAAGTATCCCCAAAAATAGAATTTCGAATTTAGGTGATAAGAGGTTATATTTAGAGTACTTTTACACATTTAGAGTCCATGCATACTAAAAATGTGAAAAAACAAGGCGTTTCTAAAGATGGCATGTTTGTGGCTATATACAGACGTTTTTGGCTATTCTGCCCGCGGCGGCGGCTTATAGACTAGATACTTTCCCGTTCTGTTGACTGGTTATATAACCATATTTTGAGATTTTATCAGAGAGTTATGGCCAAAACCGTTTGCTGTTTCTGTCAGGGTCTCTACACAGAGAAAACTGTGAGAAGGCAGCAAGTAGCCTCAAGGTAATCCTAGAGTTTGAGATATATATATCTCTTTATTCTTATCTAATATCTTAAAAAAGAAGCTTAGATTGCTATGGTCTTTCGGAGGAAGAGACCAAAACTCCATAGCTTTTCTTTTAGAGAAAGAATAGTATCCCGTAGCCCTGTAAGAGAAGAAGGCTATTTTGCCATAGACCTTAGAAAGAGAGAAGAGTCACAGTATGAGTAAGAGGAGATAAATCTTGGAGATTATTGGATGATTTCAATCAAAAGACAAGGTATTAGAAGACTCTATTCTCATATGTGAAGTTCTAAAGCTCTTGTTAAACGAGCAAAGGCAACGATAAACGACAAATTTCTATAAGGTATATACATATTTTGTTTTTCAAATATATATCATTCTTAGGGGTTGAGGTATGGCCCCGGCTTCTCTACTAATTGTTAATAGTGATCTATTTGATTGATTTACTATTTAAAGTTTGTATTCTTTTAAACAATAGCATATGCCTTAATAAAGAATGTCTTATCGCAATCTCAAGTTGAAATGCTAAAATCTTTGTGAAAAGGATTGTTTTCTTAAGAAGATTATATGGATTCTAGTCCTATGGTTTAGTTGAGTAAATGGATTGTTATCTTGGTTAAATTAAGGTACAGCTATAACTTCTCCCTGCCTTGACGCTGCCCCGTTCTTGTGCTTGTATAGTCGAACGGCGAAACACGTTAGTAAGGCCAAGAGTTGGCCCATCCCTCATACCATTGGGAGACTGAGGTTCGCCGATTCAGGCGAGTGATTGTGATGATGCCTAGTTCTGAGGGCCCAAGCTAGTGCGGTGAATTAGCCCACCCTAGTGCGCAGACATCCCTCTGAGGGGCAAGAGGATCGAGCAATGGAGCCTGAGAGGGCGACAGGCCGGCTTGAGTCCTCACCAGTGGGGCCGACGATGAGGTGTATGGTCCCGTAGGGTTTTGCCTAGCATATAGAGGCTGGAAAGCCGAATTCTAGATCATCGGCGATATAAAGGAAAAGAATAAGAGAGCCGGTTTGGCTTGAATGAAATTGAGTCATGTATAAACTTTTCTTTTAAATCTTATCTTGGCATGATTGTATTGTATAAAAAGACTGTTTTAATAACCTTGTGAAAAGGGCCTTAATTAAGAAACATGTTTATTTATGTCAAACAGTGTGGTAGGATTAATTAGAAAACAAATTAACGTGTGAGTAGGGTGGAAAGTGGGAGGATGGAATGCCCGACGGTACCATCCTACGGACGGGTGGACCCGATTAGTCGGGTATCTTTTCAACATATTAAGTGAAAGCCCTACATTAGATAAATAGGTTCTCGAGCAATTCTATTCTAGCAAACTAGGCTAGCGGATGTGCCTTGCATGGATGAGGAAAAAAGCGTTGTCTCTAGGAATCAAGACTAGTAGTTGCCCAAATTATGATCAATTACTCTATGGGTGATTTGATTTTTAGAAGACCACGCTCCCCCTGCGGGATAGAACTAGGTCTTACCTATGAATCGTATCCTTGAATCTCTGCATGGTCAAGGTGTTGATGAGTAGGAAATTTTCTCCAAGATAAGACTGTGGACTATCGTAGGTTTTGAACTTTTAATGAATACAATGAAAGAAGCAAGCTCACCCTTGCTCGCGTCTAAAAATCGTTAGAAATTCCAAATTAGTTGGAAGCATTGTTGTCAATCTAACCATTGGAGCTAGAAAGTTAGAAGCATTGTTGTCAATCTAACCACTGGAGCTAGAATCAGTTATGAGATGCCATGAAAGTACACCTTCGTGAAAGGTTTTGTCCTCTAGGATTTCGAGAGGATAAAATGAACGAATTTTTGGAACTAACCCAAGAAGGAAAGACCCTAAAAGAATACCACCAAACTTTTGTTAAACTTCTCCGATTTACTCCAGAGATGGATGAGGTAACTCTTCTCCATCGATTCATTTGGAAGCTTAATCTACCTTTGAATAACCTCATCAAGAATGTGAAACCATCCTCTATTTCAGAAGCCATAATTATAGCTAGAGACTATGATAAAGTTTTTATATGGAAAGTGTTGAGAAGGACATGAGTCCTTCCATGTTAATCAAGAAGAGGTCCCCTAATTCAAGAGGAACGTCAAGCCCACCCTTGGGTACAAGGAATCATGAGCTAGAGCAAAAATTAGGTCAAGAAATAGAGATAGCAGGGTTAAAGATAATCAAATTCAACAAGTATTGCTATGAGTAAATAGAAGAGGATTGGTGCAAGATTTATGTGAAGTAATGTGCATGATGAATAGAGGTATTCTACAAGACGATACTAAGATTATGAAATTGCTATCATAGGCTAGATTGCGTAAAGGATTGATTCCCTTATGTTTTTTCATGATAATTTGTTAAGTACCATACTACATGGGGGTACAGAATAAGGAATTCGAAGGTTCATAGCATATGAGAGGTATATGGATGCATGAACTTGGAATAATAAGGCCAATTAACTTTAGAATAATACACATTTTGGAGGCACAACAAAATAAGCCAAACACATGAAAGAAGGGACTCTTTAAGAACAATGTTTAGATAAAAGAAGATTTCTACCTAGTGGGGACACCACTTTGAAAGAGACAGGAGGATTTACTTAGATACTACCCTAGCTTACAAGATGAGGACATCTCGAATCTTTTAAGTGGGGGAGATTGTAAGGTCCCTCCCAAGCCATGTATGTATGTGTCTCTTTTAATATAGATTTCAATAAGGAAAGAGAGTGCAATTAGAGAAGAGTGAGACAAGGCTAGAAACATTAGGAAAGTGCTAGAATAAAAATATTAGCTCCAAAAATCCTAAAAGAAATAAGAACATAAGAATAGTTCTATTAAGAGATAAGTATCCCCAAAAATAGAAACTCGAATTTAGGTGATAAGAGGTCATATTTGAAGTACTTTTACACATTTAGAGTCCATGCATACTAAAAATGAGAAAAAACAACGCGTTTCTAAATATGGCGCGTTTGTGGGTATATACAGACGTTTTTACCTATTCTGCCCGCGTTGGATTGTAGACTAGATACCTTACAAGTGGTATCAATCTTCATGATAATTTGTTAAGTACCATACTACATGGGGGTAAAGAATAAGAAATTTGAAGGTTCAAAGCATATGAGAGGTATATGGATGCATGAACTTAGGATAATAAGGCCAATTAACTTTAGAATAATAGACATTTTGGAGGCACAACAAAATAAGCCAAACACATGAAATAAGGGACTCTTTAAGAACAATGTTTAGATAAAAGAAGATTTCTACCTAGTGGGGACACCACTTTGAAAGAGACAGGAGGATTTACTTAGATACTACCCTAGCTTGCGAGATGAGGACATCTCGAATCGTTTAAGTGGGGGAGATTGTAAGGTCTCTCCCAAGCCATGTATGTATGTGTCTCTTTTAATATAGATTTCAATAAGGAAAGAGAGTGTAATTAGAGAAGAGTGAGACAACAAGGCTAGAAACATTAGGAAAGTGCTAGAATAAAAATATTACCTCCAAAAATCCTAAAAGAAATAAGAACATAAGAATAGTTCTATTAAGAGATAAGTATCCCCAAAAATAGAATTTCGAATTTAGGTAATAAGAGGTCATATTTGGAGTAGTTTTACACATTTAGAGTCCATGCATACTAAAAATGTGAAAAAACAACGCGTTTCTAAAGATGGCACGTTTGTGGCTATATACAGACGTTTTTACCTATTCTGCCCGTGTTGGATTGTAGATTAGATACCTTCCCGTTCTTTTGACCTATTATATGACTACATTCTGAGTTTTAATCAGAGAGTTATGGTTGAAACAATTTGCTATTTTTGTCAGGGTCTCTACACAGAGAAAACTGTGAGAAGGGAGCGAGTAGCCTCAAGGTAATCCTAGAGTTTGAGATGTATATATCCCTTTATTCTTATCTAATAGCTTAGAAAAGAAGCTTAGATTGCTATGGTCTTTCTAAGGAAGAGACCAAAACTCCATAGCTTTTCTTTTAGAGAAAGAATAGTATCCCGTAGCCTGTAAGAGAAGAAGGCTATTTTGCCATAGACCTTAGAAAGAGAGAAGAGTCACAGTATGAGTAAGAGGAGATAAAGCTTAGAGATTATTGGATGATTTCAATCAAAAGACAAGGTATTAGAAGACTCTATTCTCATATGTCAAGTTCTAAAGCTCTTGTTAACGAGCAAAGGCAACGATAAACGACAAATTTCTATAAGGTATATACATATTTTGTTTTTCAATTATATATCATTCTTAGGGGTTGAGGTATGGCCCTGGCTTTTCTACTAATTGTTAATAGTGATCTATTTGATTGATTTAAGTTTGTATCCTTTTAAACAATAACATATGCCTTAATAAAGAATGTCTTATCGCAATCTCAAGTTGAAATGCTAAAATCTTTGTGAAAAGGATTGTTTTCTTAAGAAGGTAACATGGATTCTAGTCCTATGGTTTAGTTGAGTAAATGGATTATTATCTTGGTTAAATTAAGGTACAGGTATAACTTCTCCCTGCCTTGACGCTGCCCCGTTCTTGTGCTTGTATAGCCGGACGGCGAAGACGTTAGTAAGGCCCGGAGGTGGCCCATGGTATCCCTCATACCATTGGGAGAATGAGATTCGCCGATTGAGGCGAGTGATTGTGATGCTGCCTAGTTCTGAGGGCCTAGGCTAGTGCGGTGAATTAGCCCACCCTAGTGCACAGACATCCCTCTGAGGGGCGGGAGGATCGAGCGATGGAGCCTGAGAGGGCGACAGGCCGGCTTGAGTCCTCACCAGCCCCGACGATGAGGTGTATGGTCCCGTAGGGTTTTGCCTAGCATGTAGAGGCTGGAAGGCCGAATTCTAGATTATCGGCGATATAAAGGAAAAGAATAAGAGAGCCGGTTTGGCTTGTATGAAATTGATTCATGTATAAAGTCAATATTAGATAAAATGGAAAAAATCCTCAAAACGGGAATGTATTTAAAAAATTTATTTTCGCCATATCTTGAACATGCGAAGTCCAAATTTGTCGGACAAAGTAGATCTAGATTCTACTTTTCAAGCTCTTTCCAATGATATGTCACATGAATATGTTTTGACAAACTTTTGGATGAGTTTACCATACCCCCACTTTTTTCATGGGAATGGAATTTTTTCCCACTTTATCTAATACTGACTTTATAAACTTTTCTTTTAAATCTTATCTTGGCATGATTGTATTGTGTAAAAAGGCTGTTTTAATAAACCTTGTGAAAAGGGCCTTAATTAAGGAACATGTTTATTTATGTCAAACAGTGTGGTAGGATTAATTAGAAAACAAATTGACGCGTGAGTAGAGTGGAAAGTGGGAGGATGGAATGCTCGACGGCACCATCCTATGGACGGGTGGACCCGATTAGTCGGTTAGCTTTCCAACATATTAAGTGAAAGCCCTACATTAGATAAATAGGTTCTCGAGCAATTCTATTCTAGAAGACTAGGCCAGCGGTGGCTGTGTTTTGCATGAATGAGGAAAAAAGCGTTGTCTCTAGGAATCAAGATTAGTAGTTGCCCAAATTATGATCAATTACTCTATGGGTGATTTGATTTTTAGAAGACCACACTCCCCCTGCGGGATAGAACTAGGTCTTACCTATGAATCGTATCCTTGAATCTCTGCATGGTCAAGGTGTTGATGAGTAGGAAATTTTCTCCAAGATAAGACTTAGTAGACTATCTTAAGTGTTTCCCCTTTTTTTAGAAGGGGGGAACCTTACAAGTGGTATCAGAGCCGATCTTAGTTCCTAGGATTTATTTTTCGAAGGTTAACTCTCAAGGGATTAAAAAAAGTGATTGTTTATCATATGATAATTTCGAATCAATCATCTCTACTGGCCATAGAAGTGGTTTGAATATCCTCACATGTTGAGATAATCATCCTATGAAATTGTTCTTGTATCTTGGGGGTGCACACGTAAGATATTTGTACAATAAATTTGAGAAATAAGATTGGGGAGAAAACCTTTTGTCAGGAAAAACATAGGGTGATCAAATTAAGAAACTAGTGAGAGACTAAATGACTAGAAGGATAGACTGAAAGTTGTTTAGAGAAATTTTCAGGATATATCTCATTAACTTGCATATTATAAATTATTAAGATTATAACTCCATTAAGATTTGAATAGTTGACGTATGAATGCAATCTATTGGATGCTTTACACTAGGACGATCATCCAAGATCTTGAACCCATCTCAGACAAACATGGGTCTAACATCGGATGTGTAATTCCGAGAGGATCATGCTCTTAGATGTGTCAATCCCAAGATACTAGGTGTGTAATTTTCAGAAAACTAATCATCTCAAATATGTCAATCCTGATAATCTTTGGATGTGTCAATCCCAAGGCACCAGATGTGTAATTCTCAAAAAAATGAAGATCTGAGATGTATTAATCCTGACTGCCTTCAAATGTGGTGCTATGATAAGTATTTGATAGTTTTGAACTTTTAATGAATACAATGAAAGAAGCAAGCTCACCCTTGCTCGCATCTAAAAATCATAAGAAATGCCAAATTAGTTGGAAGCATTGTTGTCAATCTAACCATTGGAGCTAGAAAGTTAGAAGCATTGTTGTCAATCTAACCAAACTAAAGCTAGAATCAGTTATGAGATGCCATGAAAGTACACCTTCGTGAAAGGTTTTGTCCTCTAGAATTTTGAGAGGATAAAATGAACGAATTTTTAGAACTAACCCAAGAAGGAAAGACCCTAAAAGAATACCACCAAACTTTTGTTAAACTTCTCCGATTTACTGCAGAGATGGATGAGATAACTCTTCTCCATCGATTCATTTGGAAGCTTAATCTACCTTTGAATAACCTCATCAAGAATGTAAAACCATCCTCTATTTCAGAAGCCATAATTATAGCTAGAGACTATCATAAAGTTTTTATATGGAAAGTGTCGAGAAGGACATGAGTCCTTCCATGTTAATCAAGAAGAGGTCCCCTAATTCAATAGTAACGTCAAGCCCACCCTTGGCTACAAGGAATCATGAGCTAGAGCAAAAATTAGGTCAAGAAATAGAGATAGCAGGGTTAAAGATAATCAAATTCAACAAGTATTTCTATGAGTAAATAGAAGAGGATTGGTGCAAGATTTATGTGAAGTAATGTGCATGATGAATAGAGGTATTCTACAAGACGATACTAAGATTATGAAATTGCTACCATAGGTTAGATTGCATAAAGGATTGATTCCCTTATGTTTTTTCATGATAATTTGTTAAGTACCATACTACATGGGGGTATAGAATAAGGAATTCGAAGGTTCATAGCATATGAGAGGTATATGGATGCATGAACTTAGGATAATAAGGCTAATTAACTTTAGAATAATAGACATTTTGGAGGCACAACAAAATAAGCCAAACACATGAAATAAGGGACTCTTTAGGAACAATGTTTAGATAAAAGAAGATTTCTACCTAGTGGGGACACCACTTTGAAAGAGACAGGAGGATTTACTTAGATACTACCCTAGCTTGCGAGATGAGGACATCTCGAATCTTTTAAGTGGGGGGATTGTAAGGTCCCTCCCAAGCCATGTATGTATGTGTCTCTTTTAATATAGATTTCAATAAGGAAAGAGAGTGTAATTAGAGAAGAGTGAGACAACAAGGCTAGAAACATTAGGAAAGTGCTAGAATAAAAATATTAGCTCCAAAAAACCTAAAAGAAATAAGAATATAAGAATAGTTCTATTAAGAGATAAATATCCCCAAAAAATAGAATTTCGAATTTAGGTGATAAGAGGTCATATTTAGAGTACTTTTACACATTTAGAGTCCATGCATACTAAAAATGTGAAAAAACAAGGCGTTTCTAAAGATGGCGCGTTTGTGGCTATATACAGACGTTTTTGGCTATTCTGCCCACACAAGCTTGTAGACTAGATACCTTCCCGTTCTTTTGACTAGTTATATGACGATATTCTGAGTTTTTATCAGAGAGTTATGGCCAAAACAATTTGTTGTTTCTGTCAGGGTCTCTACACAGAGAAAACTATGAGAAGGCAGCAAGTAGCCTCAAGGTAATCCTAGAGTTTGAGATGTATATATCTCTTTATTCTTATCTAATATCTTAGAAAAGAAGCTTAGATTGCTATGGTCTTTCGGAGGAAGAGACCAAAACTCCATAGCTTTTCTTTTACAGAAAGAATAGTATCCCGTAGCCCTGTAAGAGAAGAAGGCTATTTTGCCATAGACCTTAGAAAGAGAGAAGAGTCACAGTATGAGTAAGAGGAGATAAATCTTGGAGATTATTGGATGATTTCAATCAAAAGACAAGGTATTAGAAGACTCTATTCTCATATGTGAAGTTCTAAAGCTCTTGTTAACGAGCAAAGGCAACGATAAACGATAAATTTCTATAAGGTATATACATATTTTGTTTTTCAATTATATATCATTCTTAGGGGTTGAGGTATGGCCCCGGCTTCTCTACTAATTGTTAATATTGATCTATTTGATTGATTTATTATTTAAAGTATGTATTTTTTTAAACAATAGCATGTGCCTTAATAAAGAATGTCTTATCTCGCAATCTCAAGTTGAAATGCTAAAATCTTGTGAAAAGGATTGTTTTCTTAAGAAGGTAACATGGATTCTAGTCCTATGGTTTAGTTGAGTAAATGGATTGTTATCTTCCTATGGCCCAGGCTAGTGCGGTGAATTAGCCCACCCTAGTGCGCAGACATCCCTTTGAGGGGTGGGAGGATCGAGCAATGGTGCTTGAGAGGACGACAGGCCGGCTTGAGTCCTCACCAGCGGCCGACGATGAGGTGTATGGTCCCGTAGGGTTTCGCCCAGCCTGTAGAGGCTGGAAGGCCGAATTCTAGATCATCGGCGGTATAAAGGAAAAGAATAAGAGAGCCGGTTTGGCTTGTATGAAATTGATTCATGTATAAACTTTTCTTTTAAATCTTATCTTGGCATGATTGTATTGTGTAAAAAGGCTGTTTTAATAAACCTTGTGAAAAGGGCCTTAATTAAGGAACATGTTTATTTATGTTAAACACTGTGGTAGGATTAATTAGAAAATAAATTGACGCGTGAGTAGGGTGGAGTATGGTAGGATTAATTAGAAAACAAATTGACGCGTGAGTAGAGTGGAAAGTGGGAGGATGGAATGCCCGACGGCACCATCCTATGGACGGGTGGACCCGATTACTCGGTTAGGTTTCCAACATATTAAGTGAAAGCCCTACATTAGATAAATAGGTTCTCGAGCAATTCTATTCTAGAAGACTAGGCCAGCGGGCTGTGCCTTGCATGGATGAGGAAAAAGGCGTTGTCTCTAGGAATCAAGATTAGTAGTTGCCCAAATTATGATCAATTACTCTATGGGTGATTTGATTTTTAGAAGACCACGCTCCCCCTGGCGGGATAGAACTAGGTCTTACCTATGAATCGTATCCTTGAATCTCTGCATGGTCAAGGTGTTGATGAGTACGAAATTTTCTCCAAGATAAGACTTAGTGGACTATCTTAAGTGTTTCCCCTATTTTTAGAAGGGGGGAACCTTACAAGTGGTATCAGAGCCGATCTTAGTTCCTAGGATTTATTTTTCGAAGGTTAAGTGTCAAGGGATTAAAACAAGTGATTGTTTATCATATGATGAGGACGAATCATTTATCTCTACTGGCCATAGAAGTGGTTTGAATATCCTCACATGTTGAGACAATCATCCTATGAAATTGTTCTTGTATCTTGGGGGTGCACACGTAAGATATTTGTACAATAAATTTGAGAAATAAGATTGGGGAGAAAACCTTTTGTGAGAAAAACATAGAGTGATCAAATTAAGAAACTAGTGAGAGACTGAATGACTAGAAGGATAGACTAAAACTTGTTTAGAGAAATTTTCAGGATATATCTCATTAACTTGCATATTATAAATTATTAAGATTATAACTCCATTAAGATTTGAATAGTTGACGTGTGAATGCAATCCATTGGATACTTTACACTAGGACGATCATCCAAGATCTTGAACCCATCTCAGACAAACATGGGTCTAAGATTGGACGTGTAATTCCCAGAGGATCATGCTCTTAGATGTGTTAATCCCAAGATACTAGGTGTGTAATTTTCAGAAAACTAATCATCTCAAATATGTCATCCTGATAATCTTTGGATGTGTCAATCCCAAGGCACCAGATGTGTAATTCTTAAAAAAATGAAGATCTCAGATGTATTAATCCCAAGGCACCAGATGTGTAATTCTTAAAAAAAGAAGATCTCAGATGTATTAATCCTGACTGCCTTCAAATGTGGTGCTATGATAAGTATTTGATAGTTTTGAACTTTTAATGAATACAATGAAAGAAACAAGCTCACCCTTGCTCGTGTCTAAAAATCGTAAGAAATGCCAAATTAGTTGGAAGCATTGTTGTCAATCTAACCATTGGAGCTAGAAAGTTAGAAGCATTGTTGTCAATCTAACCACTGGAGCTAGAATCAGTTATGAGATGCCATGAAAGTACACCTTCGTGAAAGGTTTTGTCCTCTAGGATTTCGAGAGGATAAAATGAATGAATTTTTAGAACTAACCCAAGAAGGAAAGACCCTAAAAGAATACCACCAAACTTTTGTTAAACTTCTCCGATTTACTCCAGAGATGAATGAGGTAACTCTTCTCCATCGATTCATTTGGAAGCTTAATCTACCTTTGAATAACCTCATCAAGAATGTGAAACCATCCTCTATTTCAGAAGCCATAATTATAGCCAGAGACTATGATAAAGTTATTATATGGAAAGTGTCGAGAAGGACATGAGTCCTTCTATGTTAATCAAGAAGAGGTCCCCTAATTCAAGAGGAACGTCAAGCCCACCCTTGGGTACAAGGAATCATGAGCTAGAGCAAAAATTAGGTCAAGAAATAGAGATAGCAGGGTAACAGTTAACACCATATTGGGGAATATGGGAATTTCCCACAAGTTTGGGACACGTGGTCAAAAGTTTGGATTAACAATAACTTGAACACCACTAATCCAAAATGAGCGCTTTATAGCTCTTTAGATTCCATTTTTCAAGCGCTTTCCAACGATAGGTCATATGATAGGGTTTTAAGAAACTTACAAACATAGAGGTATTCTACAAGACGATACTAAGATTATGAAATTGCTATCATAGGTTAGATTGCGTAAAGGATTGATTCCCTTATGTTTTTTCATAATAATTTGTTAAGTACCATACTACATGGGGGTATGAATAAGGAATTCAAAGGTTCATAGCATATGAGAGGTATATGGATGTATGAACTTAGGATAATAAGGCCAATTAACTTTAGAATAATAGACATTTTGGAGGCACAACAAAATAAGCCAAACACATGAAATAAGGGACTCTTTAAGAACAATGTTTAGATAAAAGAAGATTTCTACCTAGTGGAGACACCACTTTGAAAGAGATAGGACGATTTACTTAGATACTACCCTAGCTTGCGAGATGAGGACATCTCGAATCTTTTAAGTGGGGGGATTGTAAGGTCCCTCCCAAGCCATGTATGTATGTGTCTTTTTTAATATAGATTTCAATAAGGAAAGAGAGTGTAATTAGAGAAGAGTGAGACAAGGCTAGAAACATTAGGAAAATGCTAGAATAAAAATATTACCTCCAAAAATCCTAAAAGAAATAAGAACATAAGAATAGTTCTATTAAGAGATAAGTATTCCCAAAAATAGAATTTCGAATTTAGGTGATAAGAGGTCATATTTGAAGTACTTTTACACATTTAGAGTCTATGCATACTAAAAATGAGAAAAAACAACGCGTTTCTAAATATGGCGCGTTTGTGGGTATATATAGACGTTTTTGGCTATTCTTGTTGAGAGTGTTGATATCCCAAGCTCATCTACATCTTCATCGGCAGTACATCATGAGCTTGAGAGGGGCTGTTGAGATTCAAGCTCGATGTCAGTGTGAGCCAGCTTTGCTATGTGCTGGCAGATTAGGTAGGAACATGTGTGAGACATAAATGACCGCGTGTCCAGCTGGTCATAGTGTGTGTGGACATTACATTAGGTTTACTTGTAGTGTGGACATAACACTATGTTGTGTTCTCCTTGGTGTGTGTGAGAGAGATGGTGACTATGGCTTCTCTCCTTCTTTATGGTTGATGATTATGGATTAGGGTTTGCTTCTCTTGTGTGTGTTACATCCTGCTTCTGTTTTTTTATCATGGTATCAGAGCCAAGAGCTCATTAGCTATGTTGTGAGAGTGAGTGAGAGAAGAGGGAAGAAGAAGAAAAAAGCTGTGAAGGAAGCCATTGGAGCTTGGAGCAAAGGAAAAGCTGTGGAGCACACACCGGCATCAGATCTGAGAGCTAAGGACCATTGGTGAGTGTAGCAAGACCCCCTCTGCGGATTGCAGGTATCAAAGAGCAAGTTCAATGAAGATTGAAGGGCATAAAGCAAAGGAAAAATTCTGGTTTTTTCTCTAAGCTTTCATGGAAAGCTTGAAGTGAATGTATACTCTTGGCAAATGTATACACAAAGGCACATGTATTTGGGCTTGCAAATGTATTAGCAAAGTGGGCACAAGCAACATACAGAATCTTGAAGCAGATTGATGCATACAGATTTGAGCAAAATCAAGTGAAAGTGAGTTTATGCAAAAATTTCTGGTTTTTCACAAAAACAGAAAACATACCCCCCGTGGAGGATCAATTGCAGGAGCTAGAGGCAAAATTGAGCTAAACCCTTCATACCCAAGGTAGATTAGGTCATTGCTAAGAGGCCTATCTATTCAATTGTGATTTCCCCTCTCTCTACAGCCCTCTGGAGTAGGCGGTGCATGAAGATGCAGAATTCTGGACAGTTTTCAAAGATTTCATCCTAATTCACTCATTTGGACACCAAATTGAATGCTTTAAAGCTTGGAGAGTTTAGCAAATACATTGCTAAGGCCTTGTGATGCTTGGTTGCAGCTCATTTCATGTATTTGGAGCTCATTGAAGTGATTTATCAGAGGTGTGCAGGTTTGCAGAAATTCTGTCCAGAAATAGAGCATTTTTAATCAAGGCATTAATCTTTGCCTATATCAAATTGGCCAAATTCCTCTGGTACAAGTAGAGTCCTATGAGTTGCTAAACTTTTGAATCAAAAAGTTTTGGATTTGGAGAAGATTTGAAGGAGATAGAGCAATTTTAGTGAGAGGTGGTACCTGACAGGTGCAGAAAAATTCAAACCAGAGGTTACAAAACTTGGTGGTTCTCATTCCCCTTGAAGAATTGGATCAAACCCTTCTAGGATATGTTGGAGCAATGTGTTGGGAAGCTAATGCAAGTTGAATCATTGCATTTGGACAAGATTTGAAGGATTTAGAGCATAATCTTGACTGGTTACTGGCGAGAATTTACTGGCGAGAAAAAACCAGAAAATTTTTTGTGAAGGAGTTTCATTTGATTTCAACTTTAATCGAGTGTATATTGTTGGTGAACCATTGTGGGATGTTAATGCACACAATTTGCAAGCATTTGATCTGATTTGAAGAGATTTGGAGCATTACAGGTACTTCGTACATTGTGATCGAAAGGGTACATCTACTCTATTTTTTTGTAACAATGGGAGATGGTCCGATACAGATTGTTGGAGAGAAGCTTGATCGCACTAACTTTCAAGTATGGAAGTTTCGAATGAAGAGTTTTTTGAAAGGCAAAGGGTTGTGGAGTCTTGTCTCGGAGGAAGACCCGGAGCCATACCTACCTCCTCAACCAAATAATGCTCAGTTACTGGCTCACAAGCAATGGGTAGAGCGGTCCTCGAAGGTGTTGCATTATTTTTCAATATGTGTAACAGATGCCTTGCTTATTCACATCCAAGATGCAGATACACCGAAAGAAGCATGGGGTATCTTGTGCAGAATGTATGAGACAGACACTGGTGCCAGGAAGATACAACTAAAGCAACAGATTCACAGTGTAACACGAAGGAATCGGAGTATACATGAGTATGTTCAGGAAATCAAGGGTTATGCTGATTCCTTGTCATCAATCCATGCCCCAATGGATGATGATGATTTGGTTGCACTCACGTTGCGTGGTTTAGGCAAAGAATACAAATCTTTTGACACTTCCATCTCAGTAAGGTTGGGAGGAATGCCAGACTTTAATGAGCTTGTGTCATTGCTCATTGTGGAAGAATTGAAGCTTGGCCTTGGTGGTATGAGTGTTACAGGTGGTGCATCCTCGTCAAGCAATGATGAACATGCAAGAAATCAAGCTTTTTACTCATCTAGAGGCTTTCGAGGCAGGGGGAGATTCGCATCACGTGGACGTGGTGGTAATGGTCGTGGATGGCAGGATAGGCCTCCACAGCAGAATTTTCAGCCTTCATATGGTGCTCGAGGTGGTCGTGGTTATGCACCTCAGCGAGGCAGAGGTAACCCCCGTGGACGAGGACGTTGGCAAGGCCAACAAAATTCTATGCAAGATGTGGAATGCCATTATTGTGGCAAATATGGTCATATGGCGAGAGATTGCTTTCGCAAACAGAATGATTTGAGAGGGGGAAGAGCACAACGTGGTGGTCATTATGGTGGAAACTATGCACAACATGGTGGCAACTATGCATCAAGTAGCAATGATGGAACTGCAAATCATTTGTTTGCCATGAAGCATGTTGTGGGTTCTATGACAACAAATGCTGAGAATGATGATACATGGTACATGGACTCAGGAGCATCAAACCATATGACATGTCATGGAGAATGGTTTGAGCACATGAAGCCAATGGATGTGAAGGGCTATGTGGAAACAGGTGATGATACCCAGCATGTCATTACACATGTTGGAAGTGTACCATTGGTCATGCATAATGGTCAGACAAAGTCTATGTCAGATGTGCTGTATGTGCCTTCGATCACTAAAAGCTTGGCCTCAGTTGGTCAAATGGTAGAACAGGGATTACAGGTTAGATTCAATGCGCATGGATGCTTCGTTGAAGACTTTAAACATGGATGTAGAGTGATTGCTAAAGGCAAGAAAGAAGGAAGACTGTTTAAGCTGGATGCTGGAATTCCAGAGCTAAAATCAGCCATGTTCTCAAAGAGCAGGAATGTGGTACAGGATATTGATATGTGGCACAAGAGGATTGGCCATGTAAATATACAGAGATTAAAGAACATGCAAACAAGAGGCATAGTCAATGGATTGCCTAGGTTCAAATATAATGGACATATGCATGTTTGTGAAGCCTGTCAGTTTGGGAAGCAGGCAAGGTTGAGGTTTCCTAGAGAAGGAAACATGAGTAATAGACCACTTGAAATAGTGCACAGTGATGTATGGGGCCCAGCACAAAACCCATCTATCAAAGGAAGTCTATACTATGTGACATTTATAGATGACTTCAGCAGGATGACATGGATATATTTTTTGAGAGAGAAGAGTGAAGTGCTGGAAAAATTCATGGATTTTAAAGCTCTTGTAGAAAAACAATATGGCTGTTGGATTAAGTGTCTAAGAACAGATGGAGGTGGTGAATACACCTCAAAAGCTTTTGAGCATTTCTTGCGGAAGCATGGGATAAGGAGACAGTTGACATGCAGGTATACACCTCAGCAGAATGGTGTGGCTGAGAGAAAGAATCGTGTCATATGTGAAGTGGCAAGGGCAATGCTCAATGAAAAGAGCATGCCAGATTACTATTGGGCAGAAGCATGTGCTACTGCAGTGTATATCCTGAACAAATCACCTACAGCAGCCATTCATGGAAGCACGCCTGAGATGCGGCTAACAGGTTACAGGCCAGACATTGGACATCTCAAAGTCTTTGGATGTGTAGCTTATGTTCATGTGCCTGATGAAAGAAGACGGAAATTGGATCCTAAGGCAGAGAAATGTGTATTTGTTGGATATGCACAGGATCGCAAAGCTTACAAATGCTATAACCCTCAAACTAGACAAGTAGTCATCTCACGAGATGTTGTATTCGATGAGCTTGCTAGTTGGTATAAAGCCAAAGATGAGGGAGTCATTGACACACTTGAGGCGAATGTGCCTGTGAACTTGCCATCACAAGCAAGTTCTAGTTCTACTACTATGTCTGGGCCAGCAGCAGAAGCTGAGAGTAGTAGCAGTGTACGTCCATGGTCAGGACGATTGAGGCATGAGAGTGCGAGCACTGGGAGTAGTGCTATGGATAAAGGCAAGAAGAAAGTCGAGGGAATTGGGATCACAGGTTATGAGTCCTCTAGTTCTGAGAGTTTGGATGAGGAGCTCGGCATACCTGTTGTACGCACACCTGGTGCTAGGCAGGATAGATATGTGCCACCACATGCCAGAGTTACAGGTGTACAGAGTGACCCGCATGCATTGCGGAGATCCCAGAGAGTCAGATATCCAGTTGAGAGACTGACATATAGAGATTTTGCTATGCATTATGCATACATGACATCTATGGTAAAGCATGTGGAACCTACATGCTATTCAGAGGCTATTGGAGAGCATGTATGGAAAAAAGCAATGGATGTGGAAATGGACGCATTGGTCCATAATGATACATGGGACTTGGTTGCACTACCAAAGGATAAGAATGTTATTGGATGTAAATGGGTTTACAAAGTGAAGTGCAAATCTGATGGTTCTATTGAAAGACATAAGGCAAGATTGGTAGCAAAGGGTTATGCACAGACCCATGGATTGGATTATGATGAGACGTTTAGCCCAGTGGCTAAGATGGGCACAGTGAGAGCAGTCATTGCTATGGCTGTAGCTAATGGCTGGGAAATGCATCAGATGGATGTTAAGAATGCATTTCTGAATGGAGATTTACAAGAGGAAGTATACATGGCACAGCCAGAAGGGTATGTACACCCTAGATATCCCACTCACGTATGCAGGTTGAAAAAGGCATTGTATGGTCTAAAGCAAGCACCTCGTGCTTGGAGTGATAAGATGAGCAGATATCTTATCTCACTTGGTTTTCAGACTTCTACAGCCGATTCTTCACTGTATGTGAAGAAGACACAGCATGGGATTGTTTTACTAGTCATCTATGTGGATGACTTGATTATTACAGGTGATCATAGTGCAGATGTGATGCATGTCAAGAAAGCTTTGAGTGGGCAATTTGACATGAAAGATCTTGGTGAGTTGAGATACTTCCTTGGCATTGAAGTGGTGAAAGATCATGGAGGTACTTGGTTAGTACAGCGCCAATATGCCTTGGATATGTTGGCAAAGTATGGCATGACAGGGTGTAAGCCTATGAGTACACCATTGGAGCAAAATGTGAAATTGCGGGCTGATTATGGCGAGGAATTGGATGATCCTTCTATGTACAGGAAGATGGTTGGTAGTCTCATATACATGACTATCACACGCCCAGATTTGAGTTATGCAGTGGGGCTAGTGAGCCAGTTTATGCAGAGTCCCAGGAAACCACATTTGGATGCAGTGAGACGCATCATGAGATATGTGAAAACCACAACACATTATGGTTTATTCTATGAGAGTGGTAAAAGCTTGGACATACATGGCTACACAGATGCTGATTGGGCAGGTAGCGCATATGACAGGAGGTCTACTAGTGGATATGCTTTTACACTTGGCAGTGCTGTGGTGAGTTGGAGTAGCAAAAAGCAACCTACAGTTGCTTTATCCAGTACAGAGGCTGAGTACAGAGGTGCAGCCATTGCTACTTGTGAGGCTATATGGTTAAAGAGTCTCTTGGCAGATTTATGTGAGCCTCTTGATGGCAAAGTTGTCATACATTGTGACAACATGAGCAGTATGCAGTTGGCAAAGAATCCAGTATTTCATGCGAGGACCAAACACATAGAGGTCCATTATCACTTTGTCAGAGAAAAGGTGCTGGATGGTACAGTTGATCTTCACTATGTGAAGACTGATGAGCAGGTGGCTGATATCTTCACGAAGCCACTTAGCAGGGAGAAGTTTGAGTACTTCCGGACTATGTTGGGAGTACATGGGATGAGCTTGAGGGGGAGTGTTGAGAGTGTTGATATCCCAAGCTCATCTACATCTTCATCGGCAGTACATCATGAGCTTGAGAGGGGCTGTTGAGATTCAAGCTCGATGTCAGTGTGAGCCAGCTTTGCTATGTGCTGGCAGATTAGGTAGGAACATGTGTGAGACATAAATGACCGCGTGTCCAGCTGGTCATAGTGTGTGTGGACATTACATTAGGTTTACTTGTAGTGTGGACATAACACTATGTTGTGTTCTCCTTGGTGTGTGTGAGAGAGATGGTGACTATGGCTTCTCTCCTTCTTTATGGTTGATGATTATGGATTAGGGTTTGCTTCTCTTGTGTGTGTTACATCCTGCTTCTGTTTTTTTATCAATTCTGTCTACGCTAGCTTGTAGACTAGATATCTTCCCGTTCTTTTGACTGGTTATATAATGATGTTCAGAGTTTTTATCAGAGAGTTATGGCCGAAACAATTTGCTGTTTTTGTCAGGGTCTCTACACAGAGAAAACTGTGAGAAGGCAGCAAGTAGCCTCAAGGTAATCCTAGAGTTTGAGATGTATATATCCCTTTATTCTTATCTAATATCTTGGAAAAGAAGCTTAGATTGCTATGGTCTTTCGGAGGAAGAGACCAAAACTCCATAGTTTTTTTTTTAGAGAAAGAATAGTATCCCGTAGCCCTGTAAGAGAAGAAGGCTATTTTGCCATAGACCTAGACCTTAGAAAGAGAGAAGAGTCACAGTATGAGTAAGAGGAGATAAATCTTGGAGATTATTGAATGATTTCAATCAAAAGACAAGATATTAGAAGACTCTATTCTCATATGTCAAGTTCTAAAGCTCTTGTTAACGAGCAAAGACAACAATAAACGACAAATTTCTTTAAGGTATATACATATTTTGTTTTTCAATTATATATCATTCTTAGGGGTTGAGGTATGGCCCCGGCTTCTCTACTAATTGTTAATAGTGATCTCTACTAATTGTTAATAGTGATCTATTTGATTGATTTACTATTTAAAGTTTGTATTCTTTTAAACAATAGCATATGCCTTAATAAAGAATGTCTTATCTCGCAATCTCAAGTTGAAATGCTAAAATCTTTGTGAAAAGGATTGTTTTCTTAAGAAGGTAACATGGATTCTTCTCCTATGGTTTAGTTGAGTAAATGGATTGTTATCTTGGTTAAATTAAGGTACAAGTATAACTTCTCCCTGCCTTGACGCTGCCCCGTTCTTGTGCTTGTATAGCCGGACGGCGGAGACGTTAGTAAGGCCCGGAGTTGGCCCATGGTATCCCTCATACCATTGGTGGGAGAATGAGGTTCGCCTATTGACGCGAGTGATTGTGATGCTACTTAGTTTTGAGGGCCCAAGCTAGTGTGGTGAATTAGCCCACCCTAGTGCACAGACATACCTCTGAGGGGCGGGAGGATCAAGCGATGGAGCCTGAGAGGGCGACAGGCCAGCTTGAGTCCTCACCAGCGCCGACGATGAGGTGTATGGTCCCGTAGGGTCTTGCCCAGCATGTAGCGGCTGAAAGGCCGAATTCTATATCATCGGCGGTATAAAGGAAAAGAATAAGAGAGCCGATTTGGCTTGTATGAAATTGATTCATGTATAAACTTTTCATTTAAATCTTATCTTGGCATGATTGTATTGTGTAAAAAGGTTGTTTTAATAAACCTTGTGAAAAGGGCCTTAATTAAGGAACATGTTTATTTATGTCAAACAGTGTGGTAGGATTAATTAAAAAACAAATTGACGCTTGAGTAGTAGGGTGGAAAGTGGGAGGATGGAATGCCCGACGGCACCATCCTACGGACGGGTGGACCCGATTAGTCGGGTAGCTTTCCAACATATTAAGTGAAAGCCCTACATTAGATAAATAGGTTCTCGAGCAATTCTATTCTAGAAGCCTAGGCCAGCGGCTGTGCCTTGCATGGATGAGGAAAAGAGCGTTGTCTCCAGGAATCAAGACTAGTAGTTGCCCAAATTATGATCAATTACTCTATGGGTGATTTGATTTTTAGAAGACCACGCTCCCCCTGCGCGATAGAACTAGGTCTTACCTATAAATCGTATCCTTGAATCTCTGCATGGTCAAGGTGTTGATGAGTAGGAAATTTTCTCCAAGATAAGACTTAGTGGACTATCTTAAGTATTTTCCCTTTTTTTAGAAGAGGGGAATCTTACAAGTGGTATCAGAGCCGATCTTAGTTCCTAGGATTTGTTTTTCGAAGGTTAACTGTCAAGGGATTAAAACAAGTGATTCTTTATCATATGATGAGGAACGAATCAATCATCTCTACTGGCCATAGAAGTGATTTGAATATCCTCACATGTTGAGACAATCATCCTATGAAATTGTTCTTGTATCTTGGGGGTACACATGTCAGATATTTGTACAATAAATTTGAGAAATAGGATTGGGGAGAAAACCTTTTGTGGAGGAAAAACATAGGGTGATCAAATTAAGAAACTAGTGAGAGACTGAATGACTAGAAGGATAGACCGAAACTTATTTAGAGAAATTTTCAGGATATATCTCATTAACTTGCATATTATAAATTATTAAGATTATAACTCCATCAAGATTTGAATAGTTGACGTGTGAATGTCATCCATTGGATGCTTTACACTAGGACGATCATCCAAGATCTTGAACCCATCTCAAGTCGCATGTGTAATTCTCAAAGGATCATGCTCTTAGATGTGTTAATCCCAAGATATAAGGTGTGTAATTTTCACAAAACTAATCATCTCAGATATGTCAATCTTGATAATCTTTGGATGTGTCAATCCCAAGGCACCAGATGTGTAATTCTCAAAAAAATGAAGATCTGACATGTATTAATCCTGACTGCCTTCAAATGTGGTGCTATGATAAGTATTTGATAGTTTTGAACTTTTAATGAATACAATGAAAGAAGCAAGCTCACCCTTTCTCGCATCTAAAAATCATAAGAAATGCCAAATTATTTGGAAGAATTGTTGTCAATCTAACCATTGGAGCTAGAAAGTTAGAAGCATTGTTATCAATCTAACCACTGGAGCTAGAATCAGTTATGAGATGCCATGAAAGTACACCGTGAAAGGTTTTGTCCTCTAGGATTTTGAGAGGATAAAATGAACGAATTTTTGGAACTAACCCAAGAAGGAAAGACCCTAAAAGAATGCCACCAAACTTTTGTTAAACTTCTCCGATTTACTCCTCCAGAGATGGATGAGGTAACTCTTCTCCATCGATTCATTTGGAAGCTTAATCCACCTTTGAATAACCTCATCAAGAGTGTGAAAGCATCCTCTATTTCAGAAGCCATAATTATAGCCAGAGATTATGATAAAGTTTTTATATGGAAAGTGTCGAGAAGGACATGCTTCCATGTTAATCAAGAAGAGGTCCCCTAATTCAAGAGGAACGTCAATCCCACCCTTGGCTACAAGGAATCATGAGCTAGAGCAAAAATTAGGTCAAGAAATAGAGATAGCAGGGTTAAAGATAATCAAATTCAACAAGTATTTCTATGAGTAAATAGAGGAGGATTAGTGCAAGATTTATGTGAAGTAATGTGCATGATGAATAGAGGTATTCTACATGACGATACTAAGATTATGAAATTGCTATCATAGATTAGATTGCGTAAACGATTGATTCCCTTATGTTTTTTCATGATAATTTGTTAAGTACCATACTACATGGGGGTATAGAATAAGGAATTCGAAGGTTCATAGCATATGAGAGGTATATGGATGTATGAACTTAGGATAATAAGGCCAATTAACTTTAGAATAATAGACATTTTGGAGGCACAACAAAATAAGCCAAACACATGAAATAAGGGACTCTTTAAGAACAATGTTTAGATAAAAGAAGATTTCTACCTAGTGGGGACACCACTTTGAAAGAGACAGGAGGATTTACTTAGATACTACCCTAGCTTGCGAGATGAGGACATCTCGAATCTTTTAAGTGGGGGAGATTGTAAGGTCCCTCCCAAGCCATGTATGTATGTGTCTCTTTTAATATAGATTGTAAGGTCCCTCCCAAGCCATGTATGTATGTGTCTCTTTTAATATAGATTTCAATAAGAAAAGAGAGTGTAATTAGAGAAGAGTGAGACAACAAGGCTAGAAACATTAGGAAAGTGCTAGAATAAAAATATTACCTCCAAAAATCCTAAAAGAAATAAGAACATAAGAATAGTTCTATTAAGAGATAAGTATCCCCAAAAATAGAATTTCGAATTTAGGTGATAAGAGGTTATATTTAGAGTACTTTTACACATTTAGAGTCCATGCATACTAAAAATGTGAAAAAACAAGGCGTTTCTAAAGATGGCATGTTTGTGGCTATATACAGACGTTTTTGGCTATTCTGCCCGCGGCGGCGGCTTATAGACTAGATACTTTCCCGTTCTGTTGACTGGTTATATAACCATATTTTGAGATTTTATCAGAGAGTTATGGCCAAAACCGTTTGCTGTTTCTGTCAGGGTCTCTACACAGAGAAAACTGTGAGAAGGCAGCAAGTAGCCTCAAGGTAATCCTAGAGTTTGAGATATATATATCTCTTTATTCTTATCTAATATCTTAAAAAAGAAGCTTAGATTGCTATGGTCTTTCGGAGGAAGAGACCAAAACTCCATAGCTTTTCTTTTAGAGAAAGAATAGTATCCCGTAGCCCTGTAAGAGAAGAAGGCTATTTTGCCATAGACCTTAGAAAGAGAGAAGAGTCACAGTATGAGTAAGAGGAGATAAATCTTGGAGATTATTGGATGATTTCAATCAAAAGACAAGGTATTAGAAGACTCTATTCTCATATGTGAAGTTCTAAAGCTCTTGTTAAACGAGCAAAGGCAACGATAAACGACAAATTTCTATAAGGTATATACATATTTTGTTTTTCAAATATATATCATTCTTAGGGGTTGAGGTATGGCCCCGGCTTCTCTACTAATTGTTAATAGTGATCTATTTGATTGATTTACTATTTAAAGTTTGTATTCTTTTAAACAATAGCATATGCCTTAATAAAGAATGTCTTATCGCAATCTCAAGTTGAAATGCTAAAATCTTTGTGAAAAGGATTGTTTTCTTAAGAAGATTATATGGATTCTAGTCCTATGGTTTAGTTGAGTAAATGGATTGTTATCTTGGTTAAATTAAGGTACAGCTATAACTTCTCCCTGCCTTGACGCTGCCCCGTTATTGTGCTTGTATAGTCGAACGGCGAAACACGTTAGTAAGGCCAAGAGTTGGCCCATCCCTCATACCATGGGGAGACTGAGGTTCGCCGATTCAGGCGAGTGATTGTGATGATGCCTAGTTCTGAGGGCCCAAGCTAGTGCGGTGAATTAGCCCACCCTAGTGCGCAGACATCCCTCTGAGGGGCAAGAGGATCGAGCAATGGAGCCTGAGAGGGCGACAGGCCGGCTTGAGTCCTCACCAGTGGGGCCGACGATGAGGTGTATGGTCCCGTAGGGTTTTGCCTAGCATATAGAGGCTGGAAGGCCGAATTCTAGATCATCGGCGATATAAAGGAAAAGAATAAGAGAGCCGGTTTGGCTTGAATGAAATTGAGTCATGTATAAACTTTTCTTTTAAATCTTATCTTGGCATGATTGTATTGTATAAAAAGACTGTTTTAATAACCTTGTGAAAAGGGCCTTAATTAAGAAACATGTTTATTTATGTCAAACAGTGTGGTAGGATTAATTAGAAAACAAATTAACGTGTGAGTAGGGTGGAAAGTGGGAGGATGGAATGCCCGACGGTACCATCCTACGGACGGGTGGACCCGATTAGTCGGGTATCTTTTCAACATATTAAGTGAAAGCCCTACATTAGATAAATAGGTTCTCGAGCAATTCTATTCTAGCAAACTAGGCTAGCGGATGTGCCTTGCATGGATGAGGAAAAAAGCGTTGTCTCTAGGAATCAAGACTAGTAGTTGCCCAAATTATGATCAATTACTCTATGGGTGATTTGATTTTTAGAAGACCACGCTCCCCCTGCGGGATAGAACTAGGTCTTACCTATGAATCGTATCCTTGAATCTCTGCATGGTCAAGGTGTTGATGAGTAGGAAATTTTCTCCAAGATAAGACTGTGGACTATCGTAGGTTTTGAACTTTTAATGAATACAATGAAAGAAGCAAGCTCACCCTTGCTCGCGTCTAAAAATCGTTAGAAATTCCAAATTAGTTGGAAGCATTGTTGTCAATCTAACCATTGGAGCTAGAAAGTTAGAACCATTGTTGTCAATCTAACCACTGGAGCTAGAATCAGTTATGAGATGCCATGAAAGTACACCTTCGTGAAAGGTTTTGTCCTCTAGGATTTCGAGAGGATAAAATGAACGAATTTTTGGAACTAACCCAAGAAGGAAAGACCCTAAAAGAATACCACCAAACTTTTGTTAAACTTCTCCGATTTACTCCAGAGATGGATGAGGTAACTCTTCTCCATCGATTCATTTGGAAGCTTAATCTACCTTTGAATAACCTCATCAAGAATGTGAAACCATCCTCTATTTCAGAAGCCATAATTATAGCTAGAGACTATGATAAAGTTTTTATATGGAAAGTGTTGAGAAGGACATGAGTCCTTCCATGTTAATCAAGAAGAGGTCCCCTAATTCAAGAGGAACGTCAAGCCCACCCTTGGGTACAAGGAATCATGAGCTAGAGCAAAAATTAGGTCAAGAAATAGAGATAGCAGGGTTAAAGATAATCAAATTCAACAAGTATTGCTATGAGTAAATAGAAGAGGATTGGTGCAAGATTTATGTGAAGTAATGTGCATGATGAATAGAGGTATTCTACAAGACGATACTAAGATTATGAAATTGCTATCATAGGCTAGATTGCGTAAAGGATTGATTCCCTTATGTTTTTTCATGATAATTTGTTAAGTACCATACTACATGGGGGTACAGAATAAGGAATTCGAAGGTTCATAGCATATGAGAGGTATATGGATGCATGAACTTGGAATAATAAGGCCAATTAACTTTAGAATAATACACATTTTGGAGGCACAACAAAATAAGCCAAACACATGAAAGAAGGGACTCTTTAAGAACAATGTTTAGATAAAAGAAGATTTCTACCTAGTGGGGACACCACTTTGAAAGAGACAGGAGGATTTACTTAGATACTACCCTAGCTTACAAGATGAGGACATCTCGAATCTTTTAAGTGGGGGAGATTGTAAGGTCCCTCCCAAGCCATGTATGTATGTGTCTCTTTTAATATAGATTTCAATAAGGAAAGAGAGTGCAATTAGAGAAGAGTGAGACAAGGCTAGAAACATTAGGAAAGTGCTAGAATAAAAATATTAGCTCCAAAAATCCTAAAAGAAATAAGAACATAAGAATAGTTCTATTAAGAGATAAGTATCCCCAAAAATAGAAACTCGAATTTAGGTGATAAGAGGTCATATTTGAAGTACTTTTACACATTTAGAGTCCATGCATACTAAAAATGAGAAAAAACAACGCGTTTCTAAATATGGCGCGTTTGTGGGTATATACAGACGTTTTTACCTATTCTGCCCGCGTTGGATTGTAGACTAGATACCTTACAAGTGGTATCAATCTTCATGATAATTTGTTAAGTACCATACTACATGGGGGTAAAGAATAAGAAATTTGAAGGTTCAAAGCATATGAGAGGTATATGGATGCATGAACTTAGGATAATAAGGCCAATTAACTTTAGAATAATAGACATTTTGGAGGCACAACAAAATAAGCCAAACACATGAAATAAGGGACTCTTTAAGAACAATGTTTAGATAAAAGAAGATTTCTACCTAGTGGGGACACCACTTTGAAAGAGACAGGAGGATTTACTTAGATACTACCCTAGCTTGCGAGATGAGGACATCTCGAATCTTTTAAGTGGGGGAGATTGTAAGGTCTCTCCCAAGCCATGTATGTATGTGTCTCTTTTAATATAGATTTCAATAAGGAAAGAGAGTGTAATTAGAGAAGAGTGAGACAACAAGGCTAGAAACATTAGGAAAGTGCTAGAATAAAAATATTACCTCCAAAAATCCTAAAAGAAATAAGAACATAAGAATAGTTCTATTAAGAGATAAGTATCCCCAAAAATAGAATTTCGAATTTAGGTAATAAGAGGTCATATTTGGAGTAGTTTTACACATTTAGAGTCCATGCATACTAAAAATGTGAAAAAACAACGCGTTTCTAAAGATGGCACGTTTGTGGCTATATACAGACGTTTTTACCTATTCTGCCCGTGCTGGATTGTAGATTAGATACCTTCCCGTTCTTTTGACCTATTATATGACTACATTCTGAGTTTTAATCAGAGAGTTATGGTTGAAACAATTTGCTATTTTTGTCAGGGTCTCTACACAGAGAAAACTGTGAGAAGGGAGCGAGTAGCCTCAAGGTAATCCTAGAGTTTGAGATGTATATATCCCTTTATTCTTATCTAATAGCTTAGAAAAGAAGCTTAGATTGCTATGGTCTTTCTAAGGAAGAGACCAAAACTCCATAGCTTTTCTTTTAGAGAAAGAATAGTATCCCGTAGCCTGTAAGAGAAGAAGGCTATTTTGCCATAGACCTTAGAAAGAGAGAAGAGTCACAGTATGAGTAAGAGGAGATAAAGCTTAGAGATTATTGGATGATTTCAATCAAAAGACAAGGTATTAGAAGACTCTATTCTCATATGTCAAGTTCTAAAGCTCTTGTTAACGAGCAAAGGCAACGATAAACGACAAATTTCTATAAGGTATATACATATTTTGTTTTTCAATTATATATCATTCTTAGGGGTTGAGGTATGGCCCTGGCTTTTCTACTAATTGTTAATAGTGATCTATTTGATTGATTTAAGTTTGTATTCTTTTAAACAATAACATATGCCTTAATAAAGAATGTCTTATCGCAATCTCAAGTTGAAATGCTAAAATCTTTGTGAAAAGGATTGTTTTCTTAAGAAGGTAACATGGATTCTAGTCCTATGGTTTAGTTGAGTAAATGGATTATTATCTTGGTTAAATTAAGGTACAGGTATAACTTCTCCCTGCCTTGACGCTGCCCCGTTCTTGTGCTTGTATAGCCGGACGGCGAAGACGTTAGTAAGGCCCGGAGGTGGCCCATGGTATCCCTCATACCATTGGGAGAATGAGATTCGCCGATTGAGGCGAGTGATTGTGATGCTGCCTAGTTCTGAGGGCCTAGGCTAGTGCGGTGAATTAGCCCACCCTAGTGCACAGACATCCCTCTGAGGGGCGGGAGGATCGAGCGATGGAGCCTGAGAGGGCGACAGGCCGGCTTGAGTCCTCACCAGCCCCGACGATGAGGTGTATGGTCCCGTAGGGTTTTGCCTAGCATGTAGAGGCTTGAAGGCCGAATTCTAGATTATCGGCGATATAAAGGAAAAGAATAAGAGAGCCGGTTTGGCTTGTATGAAATTGATTCATGTATAAAGTCAATATTAGATAAAATGGAAAAAATCCTCAAAACGGGAATGTATTTAAAAAATTTATTTTCGCCATATCTTGAACATGCGAAGTCCAAATTTGTCGGACAAAGTAGATCTAGATTCTACTTTTCAAGCTCTTTCCAATGATATGTCACATGAATATGTTTTGACAAACTTTTGGATGAGTTTACCATACCCCCACTTTTTTCATGGGAATGGAATTTTTTCCCACTTTATCTAATACTGACTTTATAAACTTTTCTTTTAAATCTTATCTTGGCATGATTGTATTGTGTAAAAAGGCTGTTTTAATAAACCTTGTGAAAAGGGCCTTAATTAAGGAACATGTTTATTTATGTCAAACAGTGTGGTAGGATTAATTAGAAAACAAATTGACGTGTGAGTAGGGTGGAAAGTGGGAGGATGGAATGCTCGACGGCACCATCCTACGGATGGGTGGACCCGATTAGTCGGGTCCACCCGTCCGTAGGGTGGAAAGTGGGAGGATGGAATGCCCGACGGCAGCTTTTCTCTCAATATACTAACCAATTGATTGGTTGGGGGCCTCTCCTAAGAATAGAGAAGCAAGCTAAACAAGAGGTAAAATGTGACTTTATGGTTTTTCTTTAATCTTCTAAATGTTTTTCACTTCTCAACCCCTCTCCAGCTTGAGAAGTATTCAAATCAATGGTTTTTCAATGCAAATGAAGCTCTCCAAATAATTCTAATGACTAATCACAAAAAGTTTACATTTATGCTTAATTAGAATGTTTTTTAAGTATATCTCCCTCCCCCAAAGAATGGTCATTCCTATGACCAATTCTCTATTCAAATGATGATTCTCATGGAGCAATTCTTAATTCTAAAATCAAACTCTATGCTAGTCAAGCTAGAGGTAAAGAAATGGCTTTTTAATGCTTTTATGTTACATAGATTATGATAAAATTATGATTTAGATCCATAAATTGGATTCATTGTGTGTGTAATCGATGCAAGGGCCAATATATAGACAACATCGTATAACAATTGAGCATGTCCGGACATATGGTCTTCATGAGGCATTGGCATGACCAAGTGCTGGTCTTCATGAGGCATTGGCATGACCAAGTGCAGATGATGATATGGAGTAGAAGAGTGCTAGGTAACATGCCACACCATTCAATGACATCGGGTAGAGCGCAAGGTAGAGCGCAAAAGGTGGCAAGGCTTCATATGGAAGTCATGGCTAAGACTCATCTTCCCCAACCAATGAATGAGATGCCTCTACCATTGCCACATAAGGAGGAAGAGAATCTCATCATGGATGACATGGTGGAACGACTTCTTTGGATGGGAGGTCATACATGATAGTGAGTAACTCAAATGTCATATGAGGAGGAAACCTTTCATAGAAAGACAAGCACCCCTTAGTATATGAGGGATGTTCGTACTCCACACTGCGAATAAACTTGGAGCTATTAAACTTGCAAACAACTTATGGATGGAGTGATGCACATGTCACAAGTCTTCTTTGGTAAGACTGCCTCATTCTATTCTCTTAAATAGAAATTGTTTCATGTTCTATATACTCTCCTAAGTTGCTAATATTTTGACATATGATTTCTTATGTTTTGTTGTAGGCTTCTCATGAAGATTCTTTCCCCTCAAAAAAGCATTGTCTCTAGGAATCAAGACTAGTAGTTGCCCAAATTATGTTCAATTACTCTATGGGCGATTTGATTTTTAGAAGACCACGTTCCCCCTGTGGGATAGAACTAGGTCTTACCTATGAATCGTATCCTTGAATCTCTGCATGATCGAGGTGTTGATGAGTAGGAAATTTTCTCCAAGATAAGACTTAGTGGACTATCTTAAGTGTTTCCCCTATTTTTGGAAGGGGGGAACCTTACAAGTGGTATCAGAGCCGATCTTAGTTCCTAGGATTTGTTTTTCGAAGGTTAACTGTCAAGGGATTAAAACAAGTGATTCTCTATCATATGATGAGGACGAATCAATCATCTCTACTGGCCATAGAAGTGGTTTGAATATCCTCACATGTTGAGACAATCATCCTATGAAATTGTTCTTGTATCTTGGGGGTGCACACGTAAGATATTTGTACAATAAATTTGAGAAATAAGATTGGGGAGAAAACCTTTTGTGAGGAAAAACATAGGGTGATCAAATTAAGAAACTAGTGAGAGACTGAATGACTAGAAGGATAGACCGAAACTTGTTTAGAGAAATTTTCAGGATATATCTCATTAACTTGCATATTATAAATTATTAAGATTATAACTCCATTAAGATTTGAATAGTTGACGTGTGAATGCCATCCATTGGATGCTTTACACTAGGACGATCATCGAAGATCTTGAACCCATCTCAGACAAACATCGGATGTGTAATTCCCAGAGGATCATGCTCTTAGATGTGTTAATCCCAAGATACTAGGTGTGTAATTTTCAGAAAACTAATCATCTCAGATATGTCAATCCTGATAATCTTTGGATGTGTCAATCCCAAGGCACCAGATGTGTAATTCTCAAAAAAATGAAGATCTCAGATGTATTAATCCTAACTGCCTTCAAATGTGGTGCTATGATAAGTATTTGATATTTTTGAACTTTTAATGAATACAATGAAAGAAGCAAGCTCACCCTTGCTCGCGTCTAAAAATCGTAAGAAATGCCAAATTAGTTGGAAGCATTGTTGTCAATCTAACCATTGGAGCTAGAAAATTAGAAGCATTATTGTCAATCTAACCCCACTGGAGCTAGAATCAGTTATGAGATGCCATGAAAGTACACCTTCGTGAAAGATTTTGTCCTCTAGGATTTCGAGAGGATAAAATGAACGAATTTTTGGAACCAACCCAAGAAGGAAAGACCCTAAAAGAATACCACCAAACTCTTGTACTTTTGTTAAACTTCTCCAATTTACTCCAGAGATGGATGAGGTAACTCTTCTCCATCGATTCATTTGGAAGCTTAATCTACCTTTGAATAACCTCATCAAGAATGTGAAACCATCCTCTATTTCAAAAGCCATAATTATAGCCAGAGACTATGATAAAGTTTTTATATGGAAAGTGTCGAGAAGGACATGAGTCCTTCCATGTTAATCAAGAAGAGGTCCCCTAATTTTTGCTCTAGCTCATGATTCCTTGTAGCCAAGGGTGGGCTTGACGTTCCTCTTGAAAACTTCTCCGATTTACTCCAGAGAAGGATGAGGTAACTCTTCTCCATCGATTCATTTGGAAGCTTAATATACCTTTGAATAACCTCATCAAGAATGTGAAACCATCCTCTATTTCAGAAGCCATAATTATAGCCAGAGACTATGATAAAGTTTTTATATGGAAAGTGTCGAGAAGGACATGAGTCCTTCCATGTTAATCAAGAAGAGGTCCCCTAATTCAAGAGGAACGTCAAGCCCACCCTTGGCTACAAGGAATCATGAGCTAGAGCAAAAATTAGGTCAAGAAATAGAGATAGCAGGGTTAAAGATAATCAAATTCAACAAGTATTTCTATGAGTAAATAGAAGAGGATTGGTGCAAGATTTATGTGAAGTAATGTGCATGATGAATAGAGGTATTCTACAAGATGATACTAAGATTATGAAATTGCTATCATAGGTTAGATTGCGTAAAGGATTGATTCCCTTATGTTTTTTCATGATAATTTGTTAAGTACCATACTACATGGGGGTATAGAATAAGGAATTCGAAGGTTCATAGCATATGAGAGGTATATGGATGCATGAACTTAGGATAGTAAGGCCAATTAACTTTAGAATAATAGACATTTTGGAGGCACAACAAAATAAGCACATGAAATAAGGGACTCTTTAAGAACAATGTTTAGATAAAAGAAGATTTCTACCTAGTGGGGACACCACTTTGAAAGAGACAGGAGGATTTACTTAGATACTACCCTAGCTTACGAGATGAGGACATCTCGAATCTTTTAAGTTGGGATTGTAAGGTCCCTCCCAAGCCATGTATGTATGTGTCTCTTTTAATATAGATTTCAATAAGGAAAGAGAGTGTAATTAGAGAAGAGTGAGACAACAAGGCTAGAACCATTAGGAAAGTGCTAGAATAAAAATATTACCTCCAAAAATCCTAAAAGAAATAAGAACATAAAAAACACCATATTGGGGAATATGGGAATTTCTCACAAGTTTGGGACACGTAGTCAAAAGTTTGGATTAACCATAACTTAAACACCACTAATCCAAAATGAGCGCTTTATAGCTCTTTAGATTCCATTTTTCAAGCGCTTTCCAACGATAGGTCATATGATAGGGTTTTGAGAAACTTACAAACATGTTATCCATGTCTCCTTTTTTAAGTATTCAAAAATGGGAATTGGGAAATTCCCAAATTCACTAATATGGTGTTAAGAATAGTTCTATTAAGAGATAAGTATCCCCAAAAATAGAATTTTGAATTTAGGTGATAAGAGGTCATATTTAGAGTACTTTTACACATTTAGAGTCCATGCATATTAAAAATGTGAAAAAACAACACGTTTCTAAAGATGGCGCGTTTGTGGCTATATACAGACGTTTGTGCCTATTCTGTCCGCGATGGCTTGTAGACTAGATACCTTCTTGTTCTTTTGACTGGTTATATGACCATATTCTGAGTTTTAATCAGAGAGTTATGGCCGAAACAATTTGCTGTTTCTGTCAGGATCTCTACACAGAGAAAACTTTGAGAAGGCAGTAAGTAGCCTCAAGGTAATCCTAGAGTTTGAGATGTATATATCCCTTTATCCTTATCTAATATCTTAGAAAAGAAGCTTAGATTGCTATGGTCTTTCAGAGAAAGGAACCAAAACTCCATAGCTTTTCTTTTAGAGAAAGAATAGTATCCCGTAGCCCTATAAGAGAAGAAGGCTATTTTGCCATAGACCTTAGAAAGAGAGAAGAGTCACAGTATGAGTAAGAGGAGATAAAGCTTGGAGATTATTGGATGATTTCAATCAAAAGACAAGGTATTAGAAGACTCTATTCTCATATGTCAAGTTCTAAAGCTCTTGTTGAGCAAAGGCAACGATAAATGACAAATTTCTATAAGGTATATACATATTTTGTTTTTCAATTATATATCATTCTTAGGGGTTGAGGTATGGCCCCGGCTTCTCTACTAATTGTTAATAGTGATCTATTTGAGTGATTTACTATTTAAAGTTTGTATTCTTTTAAACAATAGCATATGCCTTAATAATATCTCGCAATCTCAAGTTGAAATGCTAAAATATTTGTGAAAAGGATTGTTTTCTTAAGAAGGTAATTAAAAAGGTAACATGGATTCTAGTTCTATGGTTAAGTTGAGAAAATGGATTGTTATCTTGTTTAAATTAAGGTACAGGTATAACTTCTCCCTGCCTTGACACTGCCCCGTTCTTGTGCTTGTATAGCCGGACGGCGAAGACGTTAGTAAGGCCCGGAGTTGGCCCATGGTATCCCTCATACCATTGGGAGAATGAGGTTCGCCGATTGAGGCGAGTGATTGTGATGCTGCCTAGTTCTGAGGGCCCAGGCTAGTGCGGTGAATTTGCCCACCCTAGTGCACAGACATCCCTCTGAGGGGCGAGAGGATCGAGCGATGGAGCCTGAGAGGGCGACAGGCCGGCTTGAGTCCTCACCATACAATGAGGTGTATGGTCCCGTAGGGTTTTGCCCAGCATGTAGAGGCTGGAAGGCCGAATTCTAGATCATCGGCGGTATAAAGGAAAAGAATAAGAGAGCCGATTTGGCTTGTATGAAATTGATTCATGTATAAACTTTTCTTTTAAATCTTATCTTGGCATGATTGTGTATTGTGTAGAAAGGTTGTTTTAATAAACCTTGTGAAAAGGGCCTTAATTAAGGAACATGTTTATTTATGTCAAACAGTGTGGTAGGATTAATTAGAAAACAAATTGACGCGTGAGTAGGGTGGAAAGTGGGAGGATGGAATGCCTGACAGCACCATCCCTACGGATGGGTGGACCCGATTAGTCGAGTAGCTTTCCAACATATTAAGTGAAAGCCCTACATTAGATAAATAGGTTCTCGAGCAATTCTATTCTAGAAGACTAGGCTAGCGGCTGTGCCTTGCATGGATGAGAAAAAAAGTGTTGTCTCTAGGAATCAAGACTAGTACTTACCCAAATTATGATCAATTACTCTATGGGTGATTTGATTTTTAGAAGACCACGCTCCCCCTGCGGGATAGAACTAGGTCTTACCTATGAATCGTATCCTTGAATCTCTGCATGGTCAAGGTGTTGATGAGTAGGAAATTTTCTCCAAGATAAGACTTAGTGGACTATCTTAAGTGGTTCCCCTGTTTTTTGAAGGAGGGAACCTTACAGAAAGAATGGATGTGGATGTGTATGTGAAAGAATGTGATGTGACATGAATATATGTGGATGTGAAGTGATAGATATGAATGTATGGAAAGATGCGAGTAGTCGTACATGTGAACGATTGGATAGATGTGGATGAACGAGATGAGATGTGTATGAATGAGATATGATGTGGATAGAAGTGATGTGATATAATGTGGATAGAATGCATGTGATGGGATGATTATGAGAATGAATGTGGTGGATATGAATGAATGAATGTGATGGATATGAATGAATGTGATGTGATGGATGTAAATGGATGTGATGTAAATGAATGTGATGGACGTGAATAGATGTGATGTGATGTGAATCGAGATGTGAATGAATGAGATGTGATGTCATGTGAATGAATGAGATGTGATGTCATGTGAATCGGGATGTGAGTGAATGAGATGTGATATTAATTGGGATAGATGTGATATGTGATGTGGATGATTATGATGTGATGAGATGTGGATATGGGTAGATGCGAGTGATGAGATCGGATGCGGATAAATGAGAAAAGATGTGATGAGATGCATGTGAATAGATGTGATGTGATGTAAATGAATGTGATGGACATGAATAGATGTGATGTGATGTGAATCGAGATGTGAATAAATGAGATGTGATGTCATGTGAATCGGAATGTGAGTGAATGAGATGTGATGTAAATTGGGATAAATGTGATATGTGATGTGAATGATTATGATGTGATGAGATGTGGATATGGGTAGACGCGAGTGATGAGATCTGATGCAGATAAATGAGAAAATATGTGATGAGATGGACAATGATGTGATGAGAATGGGAATACATATGAAATAAATGGTGGAACAATGTGGAAAGACGAGAGTTCGTTATAGAAACTGTATTTATGACCTGTTTTTTAATGACTGTTTTATGTAAAAAATGCTGGGGAAGCATTTTGACCGTCTTGTGAATGAGGTCGTGGAGACCTATCTGATAAAGTTGCAATAGCTGACAGAGAGTCAATGGAGGACGTCTCACATAACAAGGTTGACCAAGGTCTTGACCAGTCTCGGTTTGATTTAAATGGTGAGCTTTCGGTACGATGGATGAGGGACTAAGGAAGCGGCCTATGAGTGAAGCGTTAGGTGACCTGCGACGAAGGATCCTAGAGGGTGCTGACCATACGGTGCTCGGGCTTTGGGTCGCAGAAGATACCCACACGTTTCATTTTGATTTTTATAAGTTAATAAATTACCAGGTACTATGAGCTAGGAACTATCGAAAAGATCCCTAAGTGGACAAGTGGTGAGATGCCATAGGTACACCGATGAAGGAAAAATTAAAAATTAGGATTCAACCGGATATTTTGGAGGATTATTGATCAGTGATATATAGTTTTAAAAGATTGTTTTAAAGATAGCTGAATCCGTGAGAAAGACAATTGTGTGACTAGTTTTAAGTTTGCATGAATATCCGGCTAGGGGGGCTGGGAACTCTTTTTCCTAGTACCCGAGACAAAACCTAACCAAATTCTTAAATAAATCCCATCATTACAGTGGTTGGGCGGTTGGCTAACCCTTAGGAGGACTGGATGGGGTTAGGCTGGACTGATGGATCCCTAATATGAGACTCAATTCTATTATGGTACGATAGATGAAGTAAATCCCAGATAAAAATTATTCTATGGAAAAGAATCAAAGGTTGTGCCTCTCAATGCTGAAAAAAGCATTGGTCTCTATGATCCAAGTGCAATCTTTTCCTTGATCTGACTGGGACTTACAGGTACGGTCAGATCAGTTCAGCTAGTTAAGGCTCTTGACTACGTTAGAGTAAAAATATCCTGGAGGAATTGCCCGTGTTTTTCGACCGAGGGAAGTTTTTCCGGGTTCGGTTTTAGAACTAATAGATTAGTCTCTTATTCCGGATATCCATGGGCGAGGCCCCGAGTGAGGGACCCTGCCCTACGCAAGAAGTGTTACTTCCACTGCTAGCATCCCTGGATTCATTGCGCAGAGGGGACAGGGATCTTTCAGCTGGTATCAGAGAAAATTGGCTAAAGTGAATCAACCGAGAAGCCAAAAATGTCAAAACTTTATGAAGTAACAGTAAAAAGTTAGAAATGTGTGATGAAATTCATACAAATTGATATTCAGACTGAAATTCATAATTTAGTAATTGGGTCTTCAAATGGAAGACCCAATTACTAATGAAATTCGTACAAATTGATATTCAGACTGAAATTCATAATTTAGTAATTGGGTCTTCAAATGGAAATTCATAATTTAGTAATTGGGTCTTCAAATGGAAGACCCAATTACTAAATTCATAATTTAGTAATTGGGTCTTCAAATGGAAGTACCGCAATTGCATGGAATCCCTGACTTGCTTGAGGCCTAGACATGATGGTATTTACCTTATAATTTCAAGGACCATGACTACCCGTATATACCGAGGGTATAACTGCAGCTCTTTACTGGCATCTAAGACCTTGAAATTATAAGCAAAAAAGCTATCCAGATGATGAATTCTAATGATATGATTTTCAAATTCTGGTTGAGAACTGATGAGTTGAATTGGATTCTGATTGAAAAAATGATGATTCCTGAATTTTGGTTGAAAAGCGATAAGCTGAGCAAAACCACAATGGGGATGATTGGGACGAGTCCTTGTGATGATGTTTGTAACTAGAATGATGATAATGACTTCAGCAAATCACTATGAGATTAGTGGATTGTGCTTGTTGACAGATTGCTATTGTTAACTTTTGACCTAGTGGATCAAGTTAAGGGATGACAAATTAAAACCCTGTATAATTGAAATTCCATGGAGAGGAATGTTCAGATGGAAATTTCGGTCTAATGGACCATTATTGTGTTAAGGATATGAATGATATGATCTAAATGAATTGTTATCTGATGATGAGTTCTATATAAGGGATCTTTATCCTAGGATTCTCTTGGGTTCACCAGACTATAAGGAACCCCAGAATCAGTTGGATCTTAAGGGAAAGAGTTGTCCTCTAGTTTGCGAGATGAGGTCATCTCGCATTTTTTAAGTGGGGTAGGATGTAAGATTCCTCCCTCCAGCTTTTGAGGTGTGCAGGTATAAGAACCTCCCCTTCTGATCTTATATTTAGTCTCCTCTTTGAAATAAAAGAAAGATCATGTTTTACCCTGTTTTGGCCTGGAGAGAGAAAATGTCTAGAGGAAGGTAATTCAAAATTGAGATATTTTCGGATATAAAAATCCTTCTAGTGTCTAAAATGATTTCCCCTGAAACTGAAATTCAATAAGAATCTTCCACGGTGCAATTGGAATTAATTGAAAATAGGTATAAAGGACCTTAGCCTAAGGGTCCAGATTTTTTAAAAAAATTGGATTATGGTCCAATTAAGGTTCCTATGGACCAATAAGATTAATCCAAATGTAGGGAGGAGATAAATTGAAGAATAAAAGAAAACCCCCCCAAAAATGAGTAAATGCTCACATAAGATGAAGTGTGGACTAAGGACCAAAGAAAAGAATTAAGAAAACTGGATTTTGACACCTCAGTGTGGGGATCTCCGTTCATGAAGTAAGCGCCTTTTTCTCTCTTATTTCAAAACTAGATCCAAAAAGTAAGCTAAATTGACCCAAAAATGGTCAAAAATTGACCAAAGTGATTTGAAAATTCTAGAATCAGTTTGCTTGGTTAGAGGCTCACTTTTTCCTATAAATAGAACCCTCCCCCTTTGTAAAAGCTTAATGGTGTTTATGCACTGTTACTCTACTCCTGTTGTTGTGAGCCATCTACATTGAATTTTTTAATAATTCAATTGTTTTTGGCCTAATCTTCTCCAAAGTGAATTGGTGGTCACTCTTGCTTCAAACAAGAGTAGAACCCTCAATCCCTCAAGCCAAAGAAGAGCTTTCAAGCTCCATGTAAGCTAATTTTCTTACTTGTTTAATAAAGTATCTATGGTTTTCTTAATTTTTATGTTCTTCAGATATTGAATTAAATTCAAATGCTATGCCTTTGATAAAAAGGCCACCCCCTTCTTCTCTTTACATTCCAACCTTTTTCAATCTTAGAAAAATTAACTAAAGGATTAATTAAACTCTTTTTATTATTTACTCTCTTGAATTTAGAAAATTATGTAAATTAGAGTTCTATAAATCTAATTTGGGTTAATTTAAGTTAAATAAAGAATGATAAAAAAGAGAAATGCATAGCCATACAAAGAAGGTTATGGAAAAATTTTCCAGAATTTTGTGGAAAAGAAAGTTTGTTTTTATGTTATTCCAAAGAAGTAAATTCCCACCATTTTTGCATCTAAAAGAAATATTCTAATTACTCCATGTACATATTCACCTATGAATAAGCATGGATATCACTGATATTAATTATTAAATTTGCTTTTTATGGATAGAAAAATGCATAAAGAAATTTTTTATTACAAAAGTGTTATTCTCATTAAATTTGATTTTTATGCATAAAAAGATGCATAAATGAATTTTTTATTACAAAAGTGTTATTCTCATTAAATTTGATTTTTATGCATAGAAAGATGCATAAAGGAATTTTTTTTAATTACAAAAGTGTTCTTCTCATTAAAATTGATTTTTATGCATAGAAAGATGCATAAACGAATTTTTTTAATTACAAAACTATTATTCTCATTAAATTTGATTTTTATGCATAGATTGATGCATAAAGGAATTTTTTTAATTACAAAAGTGTTATTCTCATTAAATTTGATTGTTATGCATAGAAATATGCGTAAAGGAATTTTTTTATTACAAAAGTGTTATTCTCATTAAATTTGATTTTTATGCATAGAAAGATGCATAAAGGAAATTTTTTTATTACAAAAGTGTTATTCTCATTAAATTTGATTTTTACGCATAGAAAGATGCATAAGAGATTTTTTTTTATTACAAAAGTGTTATTCTCATTAAACTTGATTTTTATACATAGAAAGATGCATAAAGGAATTTTTTTATTTACAAAAGTGTTATTCTCATTAAATTTGATTTTTATGCATAAAAAGATGCATAAAGGAATTTTTTAATTACAAAAGTGTTATTCTCATTAAATTTGATTTTTATGCATACAAAGATGTAACAAGGAAATTTTTTTAATAACAAAAGTGTTATTCTCATTAAACTGTTAACACTTGACCTAGTGGATCAAGTTAAGGGATGACAAATTAAAAACCTATATAATTGAAATTCCATGGCAAGGAATGTTCAGATGGAAATTTCAGTCTAATGGACCATTATTGTGTTAAGGATATGAGTGATATGATCTGAATGAATTGTTATCTGATTTTTATTTTCATTAAACTTGATTTTTATGCATAGAAAGATGTATAAAGAAAATTTTTTATTACAAAAGTTTTATTCTCATTAAATTTGATTTTTACGCATAGAAAGATACATAAACAAATTTTTTTTATTACAAAAGTATTATTCTCATTCAATTTGATTTTTACGCATAGAAAGATGCATAAAGAAAATTTTTTATTACAAAAGTGTTATTCTCATTAAACTTGATTTTTACGCATAGAAAGATGCATAAAGAAATTTTTTTATTACAAAAGTGTTATTCTCATTAAACTTGATTTTATGCATAGAAAGATTTATAAAGGAATTTTTTTATTACAAAAGTGTTATTCTTATGAAATTTGATTTTTATGCATAGAAAAATGAATAAAGGATATTTTTTATTACAAAAGTGTTATTCTTATGAAATTTGATTCTTTTGAATACAAGGAGTATTTCTTGAATCAGTATCCCCAAAACTTCTTGATCGGAGTTCTGAATTTCATACGAGAATTCCTCGAATTCTTTAACCTCAATTCGAAGGGTCTCAAACTTAGTTTTTAATTTAGCGAAAGTTTTGAGTATATTTTTCTAAGCTGGTCACACCTTCTTTCCTCAAAAGTGACAAAAGAGTTTGGTCTTGGTCATAGTCTGATTCAAGGTTCCAGTCGGATACGATTTTTCTCGATCTATCTTTCTTGAAAAGGTTTGATAATTCAGTTACTTTTTTACTGAATTTTTTTCTTTGAATATTCACTTAATTGATTTCTAAATTAGTTACGAATTCCAATGAGGAATAGATTAATCATTTATCTAAATATTTCGATCTCGATAGATTTCTTGAATTCTCTTTTTACAATCCGTGTGAATATAAAACGATAGAAATTTCTCTCTTAGAGTATTTAATTATTCATGTATCAAATACTCATAGAATTTAAACATAGAATTTAAGAGAATTCTAATTTTGATACAAAAATTCTTTATATATCTATTTATGCATAAAAATCAACTTCAGTGGGAATAACTCTTTTAAAAGAAAATCTTTTTATGCATAAAATCAAATTTAATAGGAATAACGCTTTTAAAATAAAAAGAATTTCGTTCTGCATCTATTTATGCATAAAAAATAATTTTTATAAGAATAACCCTTTTATGATTATGATAAAAAATTTAATAGATTCTGTATTTTGTGGGACACAGATACCCCTACCCTCCCCTCCATTGCAGTCGAGGTTGAAACTACACCAACCAACTCTACCCTATCCCTAGTGGATCCGACACCCCAACTAGCTGAACCAAGCCAAAATCCCATTAGACTTTACAAATCAAGAGTCAAAGAACACCCAGTCTACACAACACTCAAAAGTAACACTTGAAAAAAAAATGCAAGTCATAGTGCCAAACTCTATAATGAATCTAGAACCCCAAGAGGCACACAATGACCAAACAAAGCCATTAGTGCCCATTACTCAAGCAGTTCCAATACAACCTTCCTTAGAGGCTCCAAAGAACTCGAATGTTGCTCCATTTTCTAGAGGATATTTTAGCATATGGACGAATGGGATACTCAAAAGTGTAGATTGGGAATACAACATTGAGACCCAACTACTCAAGTACTTGTCCACGCACCAAATCTATGAAGTCCTTTAGCAAGAAATTGTGTAAGCTATATCTGGTACCATGAAACGAGCTGAGCATCTTCAAGAGGTTACCAATTTAATTGCTAAGTTAGTTCAAAATGAGCGACGCTTGCGACCTACCTACAAATGTGCCCAAGCAACAAGCTCAAGAAAATAAGGTAGAAACTCGAGTGCCAAGACTAGTTGGAACATCACCTCAAAGACAATCATGTGCTACTTCTTTCATGACACCCTTCACATGAGGGGGATGGCAACAAGATGCTCACTCCAATGTTGCTATGGTAGCAATCAAGGAGAGTGAGTTTCTTGACTCAAGCTCACAAGCTATGAAAATAAATGATAAGCCTAGCTTAACTGAGAACTCCACCATGGACCTGCAAGGAGGACCAATTGCTCATGCTATGTGCTCAAATGCTGGTTCTATTGGCTCTTTGCACTCTTTAGTGGACATAACAAAAGCTTCCCCTAAAGATAGCCCAAAATGACCTACTTCAAACTCCTTAATCACCTATGTAAGATCCCTGTCCCTACCACGCAACTAATTCGGGATGCTAGCAGCGGAAGTAGCACATCATGTGCGGGGTAGGGTCCCACACTCGGGGCCTCGTCCACGGATATCCGGACAAAGAGACTAATCCGTCGGTTTTTCCAAAACCGAACCCGAAAAAAACTTCCTTTACCCGAAAAACACAGATGATTCCACCAGGATAACTTTTTACTCTAACGTAGTCAAGACCATTACTGATCAAACTGATCCGACTGCACCTATAAAGGTACTCGGTCAGATCAAGGAAGAAACTTGCACTTGGATCATTGGGATCAACGCTTTTTTCCCCATCAAGAGGCACAGCCGTTGATTCCTATCCATAGAACAATTACTATCCGGGATTTACTTCATCTATCGTAATAACAAAAATTGAATCTCGGTTTACGGATCCATCAGTCCAGCCTAACCCCATCCAGTCCCATGGGTTGTCCCATGGGTTAGCCACTGTAGTGATGGGATCCAATTAAGAATTTGGTTAGGTTTTGTCCCGGGTACCAAGGAAAAGAGCTCCAAGGCCCCCTAGCCGGAAGTTCATGTAAACATAAAACTAGCCACACCACTTACACACCCAATATGAAATTGCCTTTTTCTTAGCATACGCTAATTTAAATTTAAAACAATCCTTTAATGAAACCATCTATACATGCACATCCACATTCTCATTCACATCTATACATCTACATCTACATGAATACATCCGTTTTCACATTCATACATCCATACTCCCATTTCCACATCCACACATCCACATACATACATCCATTTCCACATTCCCATTCTTATAGCCACATATGCCTTCACATCTATTCTTTACATCACATCCATTCTCGCCCTATCACAACCCATATACATCTTATCCCATCACATACACTTCTTATCTCATCCCATACACATCTTATCATATCTTAACTCATCTTATCACATCCTAACTCATCTCATATGCATCTTACCACATCTTATCACATCTCATACACCTCTTATCACATCCTATCACATCTCATGCACATCTTATCACATCTTAACTCATCTTATCACATCCTAACTCATCTCATATGCATCTTATCACATCTCATACACCTCTTATCACATCCTATCACATCTCATACACATCTTATCACATCCTATCACATCTCATATGCCTCTTATCACATCCTATCACTTCCCAAATCTTTCTATAGAATACAAGAGAATTCTTATATTTGATATAAGATTTCTCTACACATTTATTTATGCATAAATTCCATTTAAGGAGACTACACTTTCAAAATAAAAATCAATCTTTTATGCATCTTCCTATGCATAAATTCATTTTAAATAAAAATGACACTTTTGAATTAAAATTCAATCTTTTATGCATCTTCCTATGCATAAACTCAATTTAGATGAGAATTGACACTTTTAAATAAAAATCCATCTTTTATGCATCGTCCTATGAATAAATTCAATTTGGATGAGAATAACACTTTTGAATTAAAAATCCATTCTTTTATGCATCTTCCTATGCATAAATTCAATTTGGTAGAAATTACACTTTTAGAATAAAAGAATTTCTCTTATGCATCTAAGTTATGCATAAATTCCATTTATGATGAAAATCACACTTTTAGTATAAAAAATTGGCATCTAAAACACCGGTTCTTACTTCTGAACTCATCGATCTGAATCCTTAAAACAGGTGGGGCTCCTGAGAAAGTATTATGGGGAAAGGTCTTCCTTCTTTTATTTTAGAGAGGGAATAATTATAAAATCAGAAAGGGAGGTTCTTACTCCTGTATACCTCGAAGGCTGGGGGAGGAATCTTACACTAATATCAACTGTAAGATCCCTGTCCCTACCACACAACTAATTCGGGATGCTAGCAGCGGAAGTAGCACATCATGCGCGGGGCAGGGTCCCACACTCGGGGCCTCGTCCACCACCACGGATATCCGGACAAGAGACTAATCCGTCGGTTTTTCCAAAATCGAACCCGAAAAAAACTTCCAACACTCCCCCTCAAGCTCATCCCATGTACTCCCAACATAGTCCGGAAGTACTCAAACTTCTCCCTGCTAAGTGGCTTCGTGAAGATATCAGCCACCTGCTCATCAGTCTTCACATAGTGAAGATCAACTGTACCATCCAGCACCTTCTCTCTGACAAAGTGATAATGGACCTCTATGTGTTTGGTCCTCGCATGAAACACTGGATTCTTTGCCAACTATATACTACTCATGTTGTCACAATGAATGACAACTTTCCCATCAAGAGGCTCACATAAATCTGCCAAGAGACTCTTTAACCATATAGCCTCACAAGTAGCAATGGCATTAGGAAATTTTTGAGCTCATTTTGGGGCCCTGTAAGGAAGTTTGACCGGAATATTCCCTCACATAAATCTGCCAAGAGTGGCAATGGCATTAGGAAATTTTTGAGCTCATTTTGGGGCCCTGTAAGGAAGTTTGACCGGAATATTTCCTCCAAAAAGGGGCACTGGATAAAATTTTTGCAAACGAACTCCAAATTTGTCGGACCTCACATATTTAGATTCTACTCTTCAAAAGCTATCCATTGATATATAACACGATAGGGTTCAGAGAAGGGACAAGATAGATACCTAGAAGATTCCTTTTTGCCTACGAATCTTCTACGTTAAGTAGAAGATTCGTAGGCAAAAAGGAATCTTCTAGGTATCTATCTTGTCTAACGTAGAAGATTCGTAGGCAAAAAGGAATCTTCTAGGTATCTATCTTGTCCCTTCTCTGAACCCTATCGTGTTATATATCAATGGATAGCTTTTGAAGAGTAGAATCTAAATATGTGAGGTCCGACAAATTTGGAGTTCGTTTGCAAAAATTTTATCCAGTGCCCCTTTTTGGAGGGAATATTCCGGTCAAACTTCCTTACAGGGCCCCAAAATGAGCTCAAAAATTTCCTAATGCCGCACCCCTGTACTCAGCCTCTGTACTGGATAAAGCAACTGTAGGTTGCTTTTTGCTACTCCAACTCACCATGGCACTTCCAAGTGTAAAAGCATAGCCACTAGTAGACCTCCTGTCATATGCGCTACCTGCCCAATCAGCATCTGTGTAGCCATGTATGTCCAAGCTTTTACCACTCTCATAAAATAAACCATAATGTGCTGTGGTCTTCACATATCTCATGATGCGTCTCACTGCATCCAAATGTGGTTTCCTGGGGCTCTGCATAAACTGGCTAACTAGCCCCACAGCATAACTCAAATCCGGGCGTGTGATAGTCATATATATGAGACTACCAACCATCTTCCTGTACATAGAAGGATCATCCAATTCCTCGCCATAATCAGCCCGCAACTTCACATTTTGCTCCAATGGTGTACTCATAGGCTTACACCCTGTCATGCCATACTTTGCCAACATATCCAATGCATATTGGCGCTGTACTAACCAAGTACGTGCATGATCTTTCACCACTTCAATTCCAAGGAAGTATCTCAACTCACCAAGATCTTTCATGTCAAATTTCCCACTCAAAGCTTTCTTGACATACAACACATCTGCACCATGATCACCTGTGATAATCAAATCATCCACATAGATGACTAGTAAAACAATCCCATGCTGTGTCTTCTTCACATAGAGTGAAGAATCTGCTGTAGAAATTTGAAAACCAAGTGAGATAAGATATCTGCTCATCTTATCACTCCAAGCACGAGGTGCTTGCTTTAGACCATACAATGCCTTTTTCAACCTGCATACGTGAGTGGGATATCTAGGGTGTACATACCCTTCTGGCTGTGCCATGTACACTTCCTCTTGTAGATCTCCATTCAGAAATGCATTTTTGACATCCATCTGATGCATTTCCCAGCCATTAGCTGCAGCCATAGCAATGACTGCTCTCACTGTGCCCATCTTAGCCATTAGCTGCAGCCATAGCAATGACTGCTCTCATTGTGCCCATCTTAGCCACTGGACTAAACGTCTCATCATAATCCAATCCATGGGTCTGTGCATAACCCTTTGCTACCAATCTTGCTTTGTGTCTCTCAATAGAACCATCAGATTTGCACTTCACTTTGTAAACCCATTTACATCCAATAACATTCTTGTCCTTTGGTAGGGCAACCAAATCCCATGTATCATTATGGACCAATGCGTCCATCTCCACATCCATTGCTTTTTCCCATACATGCTCTCCAATAGCCTCTATATAGCATGTAGGTTCCACATGCTTCACCATAGATGTCATGTATACATATTGCATAGAAAAATCTCTATATGTCAACCTATCAACAGGATATCTAACTCTCTGGGATCTCCGTAATGCCTGCGGATCACTCTGTACACCTGTAACTCTAGCATGTGGTGGCACATATCTGTACTACCTAGCACCAGGTGTGCGTAAAACAGGTATGCCAAGCTCCTCATCCAAACTCTCATAACTAGATGACTCATATCCTGTGATTCCAATTCCTTCGACTTTCTTCTTTCCTTTGTCCATAGCACTACTCCCAGTGCTTACACTCTCATGCCTCAAACGTCCTGACCATGGACGTACACTGCTGCTCTCAGCTTCTGCTCTGCTGGCCCAGACATAGTAGTAGAACTAGAACTTGCTTGTGGTGGCAAGTTCACATGAACATCAGCCTCAAGTGACTCAATAACACCCTCATCTTTTGCTTTATACCAACTAGCAAGCTCATCAAACACCACATCACGTGAGATGACCACTTGTCTAGTTTGTGGATTATAACACTTGTAGGCCTTTCGATCCTGTGCATATCCAACAAATACACATTTCTCTGCTTTAGGATCCAACTTCCTTCTTCTTGCATTAGGCACATGTACATAAGCTATGCATCCAAAAACTTTAAGATGTCCAATGTCTGGCCTGTAACCTGTAAGCCGCATCTCTGGCGTGCTTCCATGAATGGCTGCTATAGGTGTTTTGTTCAGTATATACACTGCAGTAGCACATGCTTCTTCCCAATAGTAATCTGGCATGCTCTTTTCATTGAGCATCGCCCTAGCCACTTCACATATGACTCTATTCTTTCTCTCAGCCACACCATTCTGCTGAGGTGTATACCTGCAAGTCAATTGTCTTCTTATTCCATGCTTCCTCAAGAAATGCTCAAAAGCCTTTGAGGTGTATTCACCACCTCCATCTGTCCTCAGACATTTAATCCAACAGCCATACTGCTTTTCTGCAAAAGCTTTGAAATCCATGAATTTTTCCAACACTTCACTCTTCTCTTTCAGAAAGTATATCCATGTCATCCTGCTGAAATCATCTATGAATGTAACATAGTATAAACTGCCTTTGATAGATGGATTTTGTGCAGGACCCCATACATCACTGTGTACTATCTCAAGTGGCCTGTTACTCATATTTCCTTCTCTAGGAAATCTCAACCTTGCCTGCTTCCCAAACTGACAGGCTTCACAAACATGCATATGTCCATCATATTTGAACCTAGGCAATCCATTGACAATGCCTCTTGTTTGCATGTTCTTTAATCTCTGTATATTGACATGTCCAATCCTCTTATGCCACATATCAATATCCTGTACCACATTCCTGCTCTTTGAGAACATGGCTGATTTTAGCTCAGGAATTCCAGCATCCAGCTTAAACAGTCTTCCTTCTTTCTTGCCTTTAGCAATCACTCTACATCCATGTTTGAAGTCTTCAACGAAGCATCCATGCTCATTGAATCTAACCTGTAATCCCTGTTCTACCATTTGACCAACTGAGGCCAAGCTCTTAGTGATCGAAGGCACATACAGCACATCTGACATAGACTTTGTCTGACCATTATGCATGACCAATGGTACACTTCCAACATGTGTAATGACATGCTGGGTATCATCACTTGTTTCCACATAGCCTTTGACATCCATTGGCTTCATATGCTCAAACCATTCACCATGACATGTCATATGGTTTGATGCTCCTGAGTCCATATACCATGTATCATCATTCTCAGCATTTGTTGTCATAGAACCCACAACATGCTTCATGGCAAACAAATGATTTGCAGTTCCATCATTGCTACTTGATGCATAGTTACCACCATGTTGTGCATAGTTTCCACCATAATGACCACCACGCTGTGCTCTTCCCCCTCTCAAATCATTCTGTTTGCGGAAACAATCTCTCGCCATATGACCATATTTGCCACAATAATGGCATTCCACATCTTGCATAGAATTTTGTTGGCCTTGCCAACGTCCTCGACCACGGGGGGTACCTCTGCCTCGTTGAGGTGCATATCCACGACCACCTCGAGCACCATAAGAAGGCTGAAAATTCTATTGTGGAGGTCTATCCAGCCATCCACGATCATTACCACCACGTCCACGTGATGCAAATCTCCCCTTGCCTCTAAAGCCTCTCTGCGAGTAGAAAGCCTGATTTCTGCCATCATCATGGCTAGTAGATGCATCCAGAAATGAATCACTGAGCTTGATTTCCTCAACCAACAAGAGTGAAACCAACTCATCGAAGTCGGGTAAACCTGTACTCCTCACTGAGATAGATGTATCAAAAGATTTGTATTCCTTGCCAAGACCACGCAAGGTAATATCCACCAAATCATCATCAGGCATGGGGGCATTTATTGTGGCCAATGCATCTGCAAACTTGATTTCTTGCACATAATCATGTATGCTCCTTTTATTCCTTTTCACATTGTGTATCTGCTGTCGCAATTGAGACTTGCGAGCACTCGTATCTGTATCAAACATCTTGACCAAAGTATCCCATGCATCTTTGGGATTCTCAGCATCCTGAATGTGTATGAGCATAGCATCAGAAATGCATATAGACAAATAATGCAGCACTTTGAATGCTCTCTCTGACCATTGCTTATGAGCAATAAGCTGCTGCTGTGTAGGTTGCCGAGGTAGCTCAGGCTCAGGCTCAGCACCTGTAATGAGATTCCAAAATCCTTTCCCTTTCAAGAAACTCTTTATCCTGTACTTCCATGCCTGGAAGTTCTTCCTATCCAGCTTTTCACCAACAACCTGAACTGGATTGTCCGACATGTTGCTCAATGCATACACCTTCCGCACACTTCAAATCTGTAAATGAGCCTTCCTCAGCTCAACCAAACTCCAATGAATGTTCGAGATACTCCAAGGTAGTCAACAAACTCCAAATTTGATGTAGGAAATCAACCTGTAATCATCCGAGATGAACTGACTCACTCAGTGCGGGATACCCTGAATTGACACGCCTTCCAAGGCTCCAAATCACAATGTAATGGTGCAATCAAGTATGGGAAACTTGCATTGACACCTAATGAACCTCAATGTTGAGTATCAACACCATCTGACATGTGTACATATCAATTTTTGAAAACCCCTTTTTCTGTTTTTGGAAAAACCAGAAAAACCAGTAATGATTTGGCCCTAATTTCTTCAATATTTCACCAAATTGAGCAACCAGGCATTCATTGTCTTAGCAATAGTGTCCATCAACTCCATGTAAGAGGAATTTGTCCAATTGTAAAACACCAAAGATTAATTGCTCAATTAAAATGCTCTGTTTCTCTACAACCAGAGGACAGCCTGTTTTAATCAACTCATTCCCAGCTCAATTAGGCATCATTGACCAAACAAATCACATAGCCCTCTTCTCCAAAGTGTAAATCATCCAATTTCTAAAGAAATTGTGGAATATGTCAAGTACCAAGTGAGAAATTGATCTCCTCGTAGGCAAAAAACCAGAAAAATGCTCTGTTTTCTCCTGTCTGGCTGCGCCGCCTGCAAATGAGGGCTTTGGGAGTGATTAACTTGCTATTTGATGATGTATTTGAGTGCCCAACACACCTAGGCATATGTGTGACCCATCAATGCTTTGATTTTTACCAAAAACATGCTCCAAATGCTTCAATTTTTGACTTGCTTTTCTCTGTTTTGTGAGAGCTCAAAAACCAGAGTTTTCCACTCAATTAAATGCATTCAAATTGCTCCAAAATTTGTTCAAGGCTTGCACATGGGTTGCTAATACATCCCTCTTTGTCAAATACATATGTCTTTTGCCAGAATCACACGTATTTCCACCATACATCAATGTTCCCAAGCTTTATTGGAAAGCTTCAAAAACCAGAATTTTTCTTTGCTTTGATTTGCTCTATTTTGCTTTGCTTTTGCCTGTTTCACCTGCAATCCGCTCAAGGATGTTTAGAAGACCTTACCCAGTAGGCCAAGCTCTCAGATTTGATAGTATTTGGTGTGCTCTAAGCTTCATAGCTCCAATGGCCAGCTTCACAGCTTCTTTTCACAGCTTCTTCTTCTCCCTCTTCACTCACTCACACATAAACCCTAATAAACAGCACAAGGCTCTGATACCATGTTAAAAGAACGGTAGAGGAGGAGGAGACACACACACAGAAGCAAACCCTAATGTATATTGCAAACCCTAACCATAGAGGGAAGCCATGTCCACTCTCACACAAAGCATAATGCACTAATCCATAATCCACACAACACACAATGAGTTGTGTCCACACTCTACTAACCCTAGCTAATGTCCACACACTATGACCAGCTGGACACGCGGTCATTTATGTCTCACACATGTTCCTACCTAAACTACCAGCACATAGCATAGCTGGCTCACACTGACATCGAGCTTGAATCTCAACAGGTCAGATCAAGGAAGAAACTTGCACTTGGATCATTGGGATCAACGCTTTTTTCCCCATCAAGAGGCACAGCCATTGATTCCTATCCATAGAACAATTACTATCTGGGATTTACTTCATCTATCGTAATAACAGAAATTGAATCTCGGTTTATGGATCCATCAGTCCAACCTAACCCCATCCAGTCCCATGGGTTAGCCAACCGCCCAACCACTGTAGTGATGGGATCCAATGAAGAATTTGGTTAGGTTTTGTCCCCGGTACCAAGGAAAAGAGTTCCAAGGCCCCCTAGCCAGAAGTTCATGCAAACATAAAACTAGCCACACCACTTACACACCCAATATGAAATTGCCTTTTTCTTAGCATCTTTAAAACAATACTTTAATGAAACCATTATGTCACTGATGACAATCCTCAAAGTCTCTGGTTGAATCCTTATTTCCAGTCATTCATTCATCGGTATACTTATGGCATCATTGGCAACCAGAACGCTCACCACCTGTTCACTCAGGGGTCTTTTTCATAGTTCCTAGCTCATAGTAACCTGCAATATATTCATATAACAGAATGGAATCTCCGTGGAAGATCAGCAAGATCAACCCACAGATCCATATAAAAGAGCCATGGACTCATCCATTGAGGACCAGCAAGGTCAATCAACCAGATCCATGCCCGGTTTCAGAAAACAACTCTTATTCCTTGTTTCAATATCTTTCACGACGCACGTGTGGGTATCTTCGGCGACCCAGAGCTCGAGCACCGTATGGTCAGCACCCTCTAGGATCCTTCTCGCAGGTGACCTAGTGCTTCACTCATAGGCCGCTTCCTTGGTCCCTCATCCACCGTACCGGAACCTCACCATTTAAATCGAATCGAGGATGGTCAAGACCTCGGTCGAGACCTTGCTACGCGAGACGTCCTCCATTGACTCTCCGTCAGCACTTGTAACTTTATCAGTTAGGTCTCCATGACCTTAATCCACAAGACGGTCAAAATGCTTCCCCAACATTCTCGACATAAAACAGTCATTTACAAACAGTCACAAAATACAGATTCTATATCGAACTCTCGTCTTTCCACATTATCCCTCCTCAATCCACATTACTTAATCCACATTCCATTCAATGTGTCCATTTTCATCCATTTACTCATATCGACGACACATTATTTTTCATACACATTCACGTTCATTATTCTACATACACATCCATGCATACCTCCATTTTCACATCCTCATTCATACATCCACATCCACATACATAACCATCCATCCACATCTCCATGCATACATCCACATCCATAATCACATTCACATCCATACATCTACACCTATATGCGTACATCCACATCTCCATGCATACATCAACATCTCCATGCATATATCCACATCCATAATCACATTCACATCCATAATCACATTCACATCCATACATCTACATCTACCTACATCTACATCTACCTACATATATCTGCATCTCCATGCATACATCAACATCTCCATGCATACATCCACATCCACATTCTCATTCACATCTATACATCTACATCTACATGAATACATCCGTTTTCACATCTCATTCACATCTACATCTACATGAATACATCCGTTTTCACATTCATACATCCACACTCCCATTTCCACATCCACACATCCACATACATACATCCATTTCCACATTCCCATTCTTATAGCCACATATGCCTTCACATCTATTCTTTACATCACATCCATTCTCGCCCTATCACAACCCATATACATCTTATCCCATCACATACACTTCTTATCTCATCCCGTACACATCTTATCATATCTTAACTCATCTTATCACATCCTAACTCATCTCATATGCATCTTATCACATCTCATACACCTCTTATCACATCCTATCACATCTCATACATATCTTATCACATCTTAACTCATCTTATCACATCCTAACTCATCTTATCACATCTTATCACATCTCATACACCTCTTATCACATCCTATCACATCTCATACACATCTTATCACATCCTATCACATCTCATATGCCTCTTATCACATCCTATCACATCTTATTACATCCTATCACATCTCATATACCTCTTATCACATCCTATCACTTCCCATATCTATTTATAGAATACAAGAGAATTCTTATATTTGATATAAGATTTCTCTACACATTTATTTATGCATAAATTCCATTTAAGGAGACTAACACTTTCGAAATAAAAATCAATCTTTTATGCATCTTCCTATGCATAAATTCATTTTAAATGAAAATGACACTTTTGAATTAAAATTCAATCTTTTATGCATCTTTCTATGCATAAACTCAATTTAGATGAGAATTGACACTTTTGAATTAAAACTCCATCTTTTATGCATCGTCCTATGCATAAATTCAATTTGGATGAAAATAATACTTTTGAATTAAAAATCCATTCTTTTATGCATCTTCCTATGCATGAATTCAATTTGGTAGAAATTACACTTTTAGAATAAAAGAATTTCTCTTATGCATCTAAGTTATGCATAAAATCCATTTATGATGAAAATCACACTTTTAGTATAAAAAGAATATCTTTTATGCATACCTCTATGCATGAAATCCAATATGATAAAAGTAACACTTTTACAATAAAATAATCAACTTTTATGCATACCTCTATGCATGAATTCCAAATATGATAAAAGTAACACTTTTATATTAAAATAATCAACTTTTATGCATACCTCTATGCATGAAATTCAAATATGATAAAAGTAACACTTTTATAATAAAATAATCAACTTTTATGCATACCTCTATGCATGAAATTCAAATATGATAAAAGTAACACTTATATAATAAAATAATCAACTTTGATGCATACCTCTATGCATGAAATTCAAATATGATAAAAGTAACACTTTTATATAAAAATAATAATCTTTTATGCATACCTCTATGCATGAAATTCAAATATGATAAAAGTAACACTTTTATAATAAAATAATCAAATTTTATGCATACCTCTATGCATGAAATTCAAATATAATAAAAGTAACACTTTTATAATAAAATAATCAACTTTTATGCATACCTCTATGCATGAAATTCAAATATGATAAAAGTAACACTTTTATATTAAAATAATCATCTTTTATGCATACCTCTATGCATGAAATTCAATTATGATAAAAGTAACACTTTTATAATAAAATAATCAACTTTTATGCATACCTCTATGCATGAAATTCAAATTTTATAAGAGTAACACTTTTATATTAAAATAATAATCTTTTATGCATACCTCTATGCATGAAATCCAAATATAATAAAAGTAACACTTTTATATTAAAATAATAATCTTTTATGCATACCTCTATGCATGAAATCCAAATATGATAAAAGTAACTCTTTTACATTAAAATAATAATCTTTTATGCATATCTCTATGCATGAAATCCAATTATTCATAGTATAAAAATCAATTTCTCTATGATTACAATGAATATCTTTCAATCAATCTAGGATAATAATTCCTAGAATATGGTAAGAAGTTCTCTTTTCATGCTTTGAATGAAATTATTTTATGTGTAATTTTTATAAAAATTTTGCCATAGCTCCGTTACTATGACTGATAAATCTCAATTTATTTTGAAAGATAAAGCTTATCATTAAGGAAATGATTAGAATGATCCCTAATTGGATCATTAACCCAATAATGGATTGAATCATCAATATTCATGAAATACATAAACTAAAAGCATAGAAAAAAGCCATTAATTTGGCCTCAAGCATAGATTAATCTTGGATTAAGGAAAAGCTTTATGAAAAGCTTCATTTGGATTGAGAATGGGTCATGAGTATGACCATTTCTTGAGTGAGAGAGAGAAATTACATAAAACCATTAGAATTAAGCATAAATGAAAATTTATGTAATTCTTAACTATCATTAATCAATTAACTTCAATAGCATTCATCAAATTATGTAACTCTTCATCAATTCACTTCAATAGCATTCAAAAATCATTCCAATTAAGCTTCTCAAGCTTGAGAGGGGTTGAGAAGAGAGAAACATTGAGAAATTATAGAAAAGATCTAAATTCACCATTTACCTTACAAATTGCTTGATTCTTTGTTCGCGGTAGAGGCCCCCAACCAATCAATTGGTTTAGTATGTTGATGGAGCCACCAATGGGGATTGAAGAAAGAGGGAAGCTCCAATTTCTCCAATTTGGAGAGAATTTTAGAGAATAGTAGAAATTAGCATTATTTCAGCATAACTTTAGTATAGTAAAATTCTCCTCTTTTTTTCAAAGGATTCATGTTTTATTTATAGGAGAGGGAAGCTCTAACCAAAGCTAAATGATTTCTAAAATTTTCTAGATTTCAATTTGGTTGAATTTGGACTAGATTTGGACCTAGTTTGGTTACTTTTTTATTCGGTTTGGTTCCATTTTGATTTGGTTTGGTTCAAGAGGGAGGAGAGATAATAATATCACATTATTTTTGAGTTTAAAACTCATTCAAGCATGTGAAGTATGCACCTCCTTTAAGGGACTCCCCTTCCTTACATATGTGTCAAAATGGAATCATTATACCCAAAATATCTCATATTTTTTTTATTACTCATAGTTTCTTACTAATAAACCTTGTACATACTCAACTCTTCATCTTATGTGAGCATTTACTCATTTTTGGGTATCTTCTTTTACAAATTGGATTTATCTCCTCCCCACACATGGATTGATCCTATTGGCCCATAGGAACCTTAATTGGACCATAATCCAAAAATTTCTGAAAATCTAGACCCTTAGGCTAAGGTCCTTTATACCCATTTCCAGTTAATTCCAATTGCACATTGGAAAGTTCTTTTTGAATTTGTGTTTCAGGGGAACTCATTTTAATAATATGAGAAATTTTTCTATCTAAAAATATTCAAAATCTGAATATTCTCTCTCTAGAATATTCTCTCTCTCTAGGTTAAAATAGTTAGAAATAAGATCTTTTATATTTCTGAAGAGGGGATTGATTATAGGGGAAGATGCTAAATATCTTGAGAGGCTGGGGAGGAATCCTAAATTCTCTCACTTGAAAACGCGAGATGTCCTCATCTCGCAAACTGGGGGTAATTTTGCAAAATGCACAAAGAGAGCAAGACTCAAGACAAGAACAAGATTTCAACTTTATTCACTCTTGGAACACATATACAGCAAGGTAGAAGAACTTTTCTTGGTGGTTAATTAAGATTAACCACCAAGAAAAGTCTCAAAGAGAGCAAGAATCAAGACAAGAACAAGATTTCAACTTTATTCACTCTTGGAACACATATACAATAAGGTAGAAGAACTTTTTACAATTCCATAAGCCCGTCCATCATATATCACAAAAGTAGTACTCACAAGCAGCACACGTATAAGGTAACTCATCTTTGGGAATAATTCGGTCGGTTATTGCAGTACCTATCTCATTGGTATGAGGTGACCTAATAAAATGATCTCTAAGAGGCAAGCCGAAATTGGGATAAAGGCATATCTTCTGGTGAGGAAGAAAACACGATGGTAAGAAGACCCGCTCAGAAAATCCACCATGCCTTGAACTCATCACGCAATAGTATCGGGGACCCAAACCCAAGGCTTCAATAACCATAGCCAAGCGGATATTGTTACGAAAGTGCTGCTGGCCCCACGGTGTTACCCTAGTTATGTCTTGATAGGTCCGCCATTTGGTCTGAGCTACAGAAGTTCCCAAGTGAGGGAAAAGTGAGCGCTCATACAGTTCTATAAAATCCTTCGTCACAGACTCGCTTGTGTCTTGAAGGTGAGAAATCATCATGGATAAAATCAATTCCTGCTTCCAAGCCATAAAGGAGATTAAAAAAGAAAGGAGATCAATGGAAGTAAGATTACTACGAGTGACAAGTAAGAGTTATGACTTATATAAAAGAAGGAACTAGCGTAACCTAGAAGCCAACGGGGTATCTTGCCATTGAAGTTTTACCGTCTTTCCATGATTCGGGTTTGGCACATATTTATATAGAAGGCTTTCATGCGATACATTATGAACTTTGAGATGAGGAGGTAAAAAAAGCTCATAGGCTAAGTCACCTATTTTCTTTGAAATCAGATAAGGCCCACAATATCTGGGGGATAACTTCTTATACTTTCCAAGAGATAAAGAACTTCTTTTGGGCCGTACTTAAATGAAGACCATTTCTGCTTCTTTGAATTCTCTCACTGTCCTCTTCTTATCTGCATACTGCTTCTGTTGACCCTGGGCAATCTTTTAACTGATGACAAATTCCGTGGCATCTAAAACACTAGTTCTTACTTCTGAACTCATCGTTCTGAATCCTTAAAACAGATGGGGCTCCTGAGAAAGTATTCTGGGGAAAGGTCTTCCTTCTTTAAATAGAATCTTTCTTTTATTTTAGAGAGGGAATAATTATAAAATCAGAAAGGGAGGTTCTTACTCCTGTATACCTCGAAGGCTAGGGGAGGAATCTTACACTGATACCAACTGTAAGATCCCTGTCCCTACCATGCAACTGATTCGGGATGCTAGCAGCGGAAGTAGCACATCATGCGCGGGGCAGGGTCCCACACTTGGGGCCTCGTCCACGGATATCCGGACAATCCGTCGGTTTTTCCAAAACCGAATCCGAAAAAAACTTCCTTTACCCGGAAAACACGGACGATTCCACCAGGATAACTTTTTACTCTAACGTAGTCAAGACCATTACTGATCAAACTGATCCGACTGCACCTATAAAGGTACTCGGTCAGATCAAGGAAGAAACTTGCACTTGGATCATTGGGATCAACGCTTTTTTCCCCATCAAGAGGCACAGTCATTGATTCCTAGGATCCATAGAACAATTACTATCCGGGATTTACTTCATCTATCGTAATAACAGAAATTGAATCTCGGTTTACGGATCCATCAGTCCAGCCTAACCCCATCCAGTCCCATGGGTTATAGCCAACCGCCCAACCACTGTAGTGATGGGATCCAATTAAGAATTTGGTTAGGTTTTGTCCCAGGTACCAAGGAAAAGAGTTCCAAGGCCCCCTAGCCAGAAGTTCATGCAAACATAAAACTAGCCACACCACTTACACACCCAATATGAAATTGCCTTTTTCTTAGCATCAGCTAACTTTAAAACAATCCTTTAATGAAACCATTATGTCACTGATGACAATCCTCAAAGTCTCTGGTTGAATCCTTATTTCCAGTCATTCATTCATCGGTATACTTATGGCATCATTGGCAACCAGAACGCTCACCACCTATTCACTCAGGGGCCTTTTCCATAGTTCCTAGCTCATAGTAACCGGCAATATATTCATATAATAGAATGGAATCTTCGTGGAAGATCAACAAGATCAACCCACAGATCCATATAAAAGAGCCATGGACTCATCCATTGAGGACCAGCAAGGTCAATCAACCAGATCCATGCCCGGTTTCAGAAAACAACTCTTATTCCTTGTTCCAATATCTTCCACGACGCACGTGTGGGTATCTTCGGCGACCCAGAGCCTGAGCACTGTATGGTCAGCACCCTCTAGGATCCTTCGCAGGTGACCTAGTGCTTCACTCATAGGCCGCTTCCTTGGTCCCTCATCCACCATACCAGAAGCTCACCATTTAAATCGAACCGAGGCTGCTCAAGACCTCGGTCCGACCTTGCTACACGAGACGTCCTCCATTGACTCTGCGTCAGCAGTTGCAACTTTATCAGTTAGGTCTCCATGACCTTAATCCACAAGACGGTCAAAATGCTTCCCCAGCATTCTCGCCATAAAATAGTCATTTACAAACAGTCACAAAATACAATTTCTATATCGAACTCTCGTCTTTCCACATTATCCCTCCTCAATCCACATTCCATTCAATGTGTATTCATTTTCATCCATTTACTCATATCGACGACACATTATTTTTCATACACATTCACGTTCATTATTCTATATACACATCCATGCATACCTCCATTTTCACATCCTCATTCATACATCCACATCCACATCTCCATGCATACATCCACATCCATAATCACATTCACATCCATACATCTACACCTATATGCGTACATCCACATCTCCATGCATACATCATCTCCATGCATATATCCACATCCATAATCACATTCACATCCATACATCTACATCTACCTACATATATCTGCATCTCCATGCCTACATCTACATCTACCTACATATATCTGCATCTCCATGCATACATCAACATCTCCATGCATACATCCACATTCACATTCTCATTCACATCTATACATCTACATCTACATGAATACATCCGTTTTCACATTCATACATCCACACTCCCATTTCCACATCCATACATCCACACACATACATCCATTTCCACATTCCCATTCTTATAGCCACATATGCCTTCACATCTATTCTTTACATCACATCCATTCTCGCCCTATCACAACCCATATACATCTTATCCCATCATATACACTTCTTACCTCATCCCATACACATCTTATCATATCTTAACTCATCTTATCACATCCTAACTCATCTCATATGCATCTTATCACATCTTATCACATCTCATACACCTCTTATCACATCCTATCACATCTCATACACATCTTATCACATCTTAACTCATCTTATCACATCCTAACTCATCTCATATGCATCTTATCACATCGTATCACATCTCATACACCTCTTATCACATCCTATCACATCTCATACACATCTTATCACATCCTATCACATCTCATATGCCTCTTATCACATCCCATCACTTCCCATATCTATTTATAGAATACAAGAGAATTCTTATATTTGATATAAGATTTCTCTACACATTTATTTATGCATAAATTCCATTTAAGAAGACTAACACTTTCGAAAGAAAAATCAATCTTTTATGCATCTTCTTATGCATAAATTTATTTTAAATGAAAATGACACTTTTGAATTGAAATTCAATCTTTTATGCATCTTCCTATGCATAAACTCAATTTCGATGAGAATTGCACTGTTAAATTAAAAATCCATCTTTTATGCATCGTTCTATGCATAAATTCAATTTGGTAGAAATTACACTTTTAGAATAAAAGAATTTCTCTTATGCATCTAAGTTATGCATAAAATCCATTTATGATGAAAATCACACTTTTAGTATAAAAAGAATATCTTTTATGCATACCTCTATGCATGAAATCCAATATGATAAAAGTAACACTTTTACAATAAAATAATCAACTTTTATGCATACCTCTATGCATGAATTCCAAATATGATAAAAGTAACACTTTTATATTAAAATAATCAACTTTTATGCATACCTCTATGCATGAAATTCAAATATGATAAAAGTAACACTTTTATAATAAAATAATCAACTTTTATGCATACCTCTATGCATGAAATTCAAATATGATAAAAGTAACACTTTTATAATAAAATAATCAACTTTGATGCATACCTCTATGCATGAAATTCAAATATGATAAAAGTAACACTTTTATATTAAAATAATAATCTTTTATGCATACCTCTATGCATGAAATTCAAATATGATAAAAGTAACACTTTTATAATAAAATAATCAACTTTTATGCATACCTCTATGCATGAAATTTAAATATGATAAAAGTAACACTTTTATAATAAAATAATCAACTTTTATGCATACCTCTATGCATGAAATTCAAATATGATAAAAGTAACATTTTTATATTAAAATAATAATCTTTTATGCATACCTCTATGCATGAAATTCAAATATGATAAAAGTAACACTTTTATAATAAAATAATCAACTTTTATGCATACCTCTATGCATGAAATTCAGTTATGATAAAAGTAACACTTTTATAATAAAATAATCAACTTTTATGCATACCTCTATGCATGAAATTCAAATATGATAAAAGTAACACTTTTATATTAAAATAATAATCTTTTATGCATACCTCTATGCATGAAATCCAAATATGATAAAAGTAACACTTTTATATTAAAATAATAATATTTTATGCATACCTCTATGCATGAAATCCAAATATGATAAAAGTAACTCTTTTACATTAAAATAATAATCTTTTATACATACCTCTATGCATGAAATCCAATTATGCATAATATAAAAATCAATTTCTCTATGATTACAATGAATATCTTTCAATTAATCTAGGATGATAATTCTTAGAATATGGTAAGAAGTTCTCTTTTCATGCTTTGAATGAAATTATTTTATGTGTAATTTTTATAAAAATTTTGCCATAGCTCCGTTACTATGACTGATAAATCTCAATTTATTTTGAAGGATAAAGCTTATCATTAAGAAAATGATTAGAATGATCCCTAATTGGATCATTAACCCAATAATGGATTGAATCATCAATATTTATGAAATACATAAACTAAGAGCATAGAAAAAATCCATGAAATATTCATGAAATACATAAACTAAGAGCATAGAAAAAAGCCATTAATTTGGCCTCAAGCATAGATTAATCTTGGATTAAGGAAAAGCTTTATGAAAAGCTTCATTTGGATTGAGAATGGGTCATGAGTATGACCATTTCTTGAGTGAGAGAGAGAAATTACATAAAACCATTAGAATTAAGCATAAATGGAAATTTATGTAATTCTTAACTATCATTAATCAATTAACTTCAATAGTATTCATCAAATTATGTAACTCTTCACTACCATTCATCAATTAACTTCAATAGCATTCAAAAATCATTCCAATTAAGCTTCTCAAGCTTGAGAGGAGTTGAGAAGAGAGAAACATTGAGAAATTATAGAAAAGATCTAAATTCACCATTTATCTTACAAATTGCTTGATTATTTGTTCACGGTAGAGGCCCCCAACCAATCAATTGGTTTAGTATGTTGATGGAGCCACCAATGGGTATTGAAGAAAGAGGGAAGCTCCAATTTCTCCAATTTGGAGAGAATTTTAGAGAATAGTAAAAATTAGCATTATTTCAGCATAACTTTAGTATAGTAAAATTCTCCTCTTTTTTTCAAAGGATTCATGTTCTATTTATAGGAGAGGAAAGCTCTAACCAAAGCTAACTGATTTCTAGAATTTTCTAGATTTCAATTTGGTTGAATTTGGACTAGATTTGGACCTAGTTTGGTTACTTTTTGATTCGGTTTGGTTCCATTTTGATTTGGTTTGGTTCAAGAGAGAGGAGAGATAAAAATATCACATTATTTTTTAGTTTAAAACTCATTCAAGCATGTGAAGTATGCACCTCCTTTAAGGGACTCCCCTTCCTTACATATGTGTCAAAATGGAATCATTATACCCAAAATATCTCATATTTTTTTTATTACTCATAGTTTCTTACTAATAAACCTTGTACATACTCAACTCTTCATCTTATGTGAGCATTTACTCATTTTGGGGTATCTTCTTTTACAAATTGGATTTATCTCCTCCCCACACATGGATTGATCCTATTGGCCCACAGGAACCTTAATTGGACCATAATCCAAAAATTTCTGAAAATCTAGACCCTTAGGCTAAGGTCCTTTAATACCCATTTCCAATTAATTCCAATTGCACATTGGAAAGTTCTTTTTGAATTTTTGTTTCAGGGGAACTCATTTTAATAATATGAGAAATTTTTCTATCTAAAAATATTCAAAATCTGAATATTCTGTCTCTAGAATATTCTCTCTCTCTAGGTTAAAATAGTTAGAAATAAGATCTTTTATATTTCTGAAGAGGGGATTGATTACAGGGGAAGATGCTGGATATCTTGAGAGGCTGGGGAGGAATCTTACAACCTACTTCAAACTCTAGGGTTATTCAAAAAGAGACCATTGGTACAATAGAAATGAGCCCTGAGAAGACATCTCAAAGACCCTTGAGCACATGGATGGAAGAAAATCTCAAAGGACATGTTTATGGATCTTGTCACCAAGAAATGACATCCTTTGGTTTGGCAAGCACTTATGCAAGTAGCCATCGAGGACCTTGGAATTGAACCTATTATTCATTTAATAATGCTAGCACTAGATCACTCCGTGGAAGAAATGAGAAAAGAGAAAAAAAAAGTTTCTAATGCCAAGAAATATCAAGAACTCTCAAAGTCGGATGCACCTTTAGTTGCTAAGGCCTCTAAGCAATAGGACAAGACATTAGCTAATTCACGAACGGCATCTAGCTTGACATCCCTGTGATTTTTTACAAAGCCATAAACTGCTCCATAAAATCAAGAAAAGGTCCAAGAACCATCTAAAAAATGAGCATGAATAGAGCTCTAGAGGAAATCCTAGCTAGTGACCCATATGTTCCTCTAGCTACTAGTGAAACCATGGCCATGATCATATCTTTGGAAAACTACTGCAATGTTGCCACATCTTGTAAATCTAATCACACGGGTGAGATTATTCCAAAAGCTGCTATTTCATGTGTTAAAGCACCTAGTTTCAGCTACAACAACTCTAGAACCAAAAAGAAAATGCATTGAATTGTGGCTAGTCCCTATGGGAAAGTGCTATTTAGTGCTTTGATTGATGGGAAAACCATGCACAACTTAATCTCTTTTGCTGCTTGGTGGAAAGCCCAAGCTTCAATAAAGTGAAGCTAGAGTGATGGGTAGCAAGAAGAAAAATACAAAAGTGCTTAGTTTGTAAAAAAATTACACTAATTGTGATAATCAACACATCAGCACGTGATTGGTGACTTCCTAGTCTTGCCTAAAGGTAACTTCAAAGGGCCAATCACCCTTGGTTACAATTGATAAGTGAAAAAGGTAAAAGAGACTCTGCAAAAGAGATTGAACATATGGTAGAACATCCTAACAGCAAAACTCTGGTGTTTATGCAACCTTCACAGTGAAGTTGCTACCTCTCAAGGATGATCACAAGGAGGGAGCTTTTCCAACAAATGGATTTGAAGCTACTCCAAAAAAGAAGAATCAAAGAGCTCATAAACGAAAACCAAAACATACTATAGATTCCACATATGAACCTACTAGGGAGCATACTTCCTAAGGATTTCAAATAGTTTGTCCTACCATAGACTCCTCTCCATCAAAACGAAAGCTTACAAGAAGTCTCAAAAAACAACAACAGATGGAGAAGGTCAAAGTTACAAACTACTCCTCGGTGGATCCAAAAAGTGATTTTACAAGCATAAGTACATCAAGGTTTCTTCAACAATGACCATAACCAAAGTGCCCCACTGTCCAAATCACACTTGGAAGAGAAAACCTATCTGAACAGAGACTGTGACAACTCCACCACAAGCAAAAATTGCTTCACTGAGAGAGTAGACAAGGGCAAGGCACTTATGGATGTGTCTACAACATCCCCACTTCTCCAAACTTGGCTACCAAAAAATATTTTGAGGGTACAACATAGCTCAAGAAGGAGGGATTCCAACCATGCTTTAACATAAAAAAAACCATAGACCTCCTTTGCCAAGAGGCTTCTTCACCCATGAAAGCATCAACTCAACGGCTACTGAACTCCAACTCCTTAGTGCAACACCCCCTCAAGAGGAAATAAAAATGCCAATATATCATGAAGAGTACATCAGCCAAATTCACTCTTATGAAAGCACATTGCCAACTCTTCAGTTGCATTTAAGCACTTCTCAAGCACTCACATTGCCAACTCTTCAGTTGCATTTAAGAACTTCTCAAGCACTCACATGTGGACCATCACCAAGGCCTTCTCAACATATCATTTGGAAAGGATGGTTACATCAAGCCTAAACCAAAGTGAGTAAATGAAAAACTTGAGATGGTGGCCCAAGGAGATACTCTCAACTTCCTTAAAACCCTCTACAACACCTTACTCCATGACATTTGAGAGGGAGATTGTTGGAAAATTAAGACCATAAAAATTGGTATTGACCCAATGTGTATAGCATTAATACTTTGTAGACAACTTCATCTGGAACATGCACATATGCAATGCATCCAAAGACTTTCAGATGAGACAAATCAGGTTTTCTGCCAGTAAACATCTCCTCTGGAGTTACATGTATGGCTATAGTTGGAGTCCTATTCATGATGTAAACTGCTATAGCAATAGCCTCAGCCCAATAGCTATGCGGCATATTCTTCTCTCCCAGCAATGCTTGCGCAATCTCAGCAATGTGCCTGTTTTTCCGCTCAGCAACTCCATTTTGCTGCATAGTGTATCTGCATATAAACTGTCTTTGAATACCATTCTTCTTCGAAAATTCAGAGAACTCATCATTGGAGAAGTACTCTCTCCCTCCATCTAACCTTAGGCACTTTACATATTTCCCTGTTTGCTTTTCAACCATCATTGGAGAAGTACTCTCCCCCTCCATCTAACCTTAGGCACTTTACATATTTCCCTGTTTGCTTTTCAACCATAACTCTAAAATTCTAAAAATGAGTGAACACCTCACCCTTCTCCTTCATGAAGTATACCCACACTTTCCTTGTGTGGTCATCAATAAATGTCACATATACCTGCAGCCTCCCATAGACATGGTCTTCGTAGGACCCCATACATCTAAATGCACAACATCTAGTCCATTTCTGCTTACATTTCTATCACGTGGAAATACATGCTTTGTTTGCTTTCCAAATTGGCATGCTTCACATATTTTCTGCATACCTTCAACTTTAAACTTTGGCAGTCCTGTCATAATTCCTTTAGTCTACATAGACCTCATTCTCTGCACATTCACATGTCCAATTCTTTTATGCCAAATGTCTGTGTCTGCAACAATTCCTGAACCATTTGCAAACATCGCAGCACTCACTTCAAGCATGTTTACATTCAATATAAACATTCTACCCACTTTGTTGCCTTTTGCAACCAACCTGCACTTGTCTTTAAAGTCTTCAACATAACAACCATCAGGGTTAAACCAAACCTGCAAACCCTACTCAATCATCTGGCCAACTGAAACCAGATTTTTTGTTATGTTTGGAACATGAAGTACATCTGCAAGGTACTTCACTTTGCCATCCTGCATAGACAATGGCACATCTCCAACATGGGCAATTGGATGAGCAGTGTCATCCCTTGTTTCCACAAAACCTAGTCTTTCAAGGTTTTTCATCTCCTTGAACCACTCCCCATGACTTGTCATGTGGTTCAAAGCACCTGAATCAATGTACCATACATCATCTTTATGTGCTGCTTCAACATTTTTAGACATGGCATTAACGACATGCTGCATAACAAACAACCTTTCATTATCCTCATTGTTTCTGCTTGAGGATGCATAGTTGTTTTGCTGTAATTTTTCATTTTTCATGTGAGCCTGCTTCTTATAATAATCTGCCTGCACATGTCCAGGCTTACCACAATAAAAGCATCCATGTGTATCATTATACTATCTTTGCCAATTTCCATGACCTCTTTGACTCCCCTTGCCTCTGAATTGGCCTCTTCCACCTACGTGTTGTTGTTGTTGTGAATTCTGGGACTGTTGTTGTTGCTGCTCTGCTGACCATAATTTTGATTACCTATTTGGCCACCTCCTTGGCCGCGTCCACAGCCTCCTCTACCTCGTCCTCTTCCTGAACTTGTGTAGAAGGCCTGTTGCTCTGAACTGTTTTTGTTTTGTGAAGGTTGTTGGTCTTCACCCAAGCTCTTCTCTTCTATAATCAACATAGACACCAAATCTGTGAAATTGGGAATGTTTTCTCGAGTCTGAATAGACGTCTTGAATGCCTTGTATTGTGGCCGGAGACCACATAGACAGACTTCCACCTTATCATCATCATCTACTGAAACGCCAATAGATGAAAGGGATTCCACAATACCCTTGATCTTCAATGCAGAGTCATTCATAGACATACTCTTTTTCTCCATAGTATGAAGTTCATTCTTCAACTGTATCTTTCGTGCCTTGGTATTCATTTCATAGAGTTTTACCAAGGTGTTCCACGCCTCCTTGTTGGGGGACTTGGCATCCTATATGTGCCCAATCCTCGCCCAATCATGGTGTCCTGTATACTGATAGAGAGCCAACATAACTTTTCTGGCTCCTTGGTTCCAATCCTTGAACTCTTTCACATCTGAAGCAGTCGGATTGATCTCCGGTATCTCCGGTATCTCCGGTGCCTCTTCATGCTTTGTCAACCTGAACCTCCAAGCATGGAAGTTATTCTTATCAAGCTTCTCAGCAACAATTTGGTTTATGCCATCATTTGACATCTTACCAGACACACAAATTTACCAGAAACAACACTCTGATTTGTCCTGCACAAACTGCTATATTTTCTGCAGCGGTACTGTATTACACTCAAATGTCACAACCAGTGACCTCAATGTGCATACATACACCCAATGGCAACTGTTGACCTCCTTGCAGCACACACAATGTCTGCACAACCAATCTGTCTTCCTACAGTTCTTAAAACAGAGTTTTGCAGAGAATCGATGACTTACCCGTAGTAATCAAAATCGCCTGCTTTCCAAAAAACAGAGGTCCTAACGTGCCCGAAACGCGTTTTCGGCCCAAAAAATGTTGTCCGATAGGATGGTATAGTTGCCCTATAGCTTTACTCCCGCGAAGAAAGCTCTTCAATCAGAGATCGTTTGCCGGTGCCTCCCGTAGAGCTCCCGACGAGGGTGTAGTCACGCCAACACAAATAGGGGGATGAGTAGTTGAAGCTCTTACCCTCGTACCGCTTCCTGTGCTTCTCTTGCTTACAACTCAGCCCTTAGCATAAACCAGGCTCTGATACCATGAAAAGATGCAAGGGAGAAGAGAGCTTAAGCTCTTGCAAGCACACACACACTCACAAAACCCTAAAGGAGAACACAAGGTGAAAGGCTGAAAATCTTCTTCTTCTTTACACAACATTCAACACACCATATACAAAGATAGGAGTACACCATATGAAAAGGTACTCAACCAAATACATACTAGGGTTCTTTATAGTGTGAACCCAACTAAATGATCTGGCGCTTTAACTATGCCAGTCTCTAGAATGGCTGTCACACAGCCTGTCATCTCACTGGCCGCATATCACCCATGATCTCATCAACCATGCCAGTGGTGTAAGTGTGGGGCCTATCCCCCAGGCGGGTCATCAAATATGCCTTCTTGAAAAGTACATGGGTTCAAGCCATTCAAAATTTTTGTTAAGGCAAAGATAGAGTTTACTTTCAATAGTACATATTGTCATTAACTATCTTCTAGTACACCAAATGTTTGAACTTTGAATTCTTTAAAGAATACAAAGTGAGCACTGGGTTGAGAATAATTTATTTAAATTATTACTCTTCACTTATTTGTAATATTTTACTAAAATATCTCTAAAAAAATTTATATTTATTTATTGAAATCTCTCTCTCTCTCTCTCTCTCTCTCTCTCTCTCTCTCACACACACACACACACACACACACACACACACACACACACACACACACAGAGCCCATAAGGAAATCTATGCCCGCAAGTATCACCCATGGAGTTTACTAAAATATCTCTAAAAAGTTTTATATTTATTTATTGAAATCTCTCTCTCTCTCTCTCTCTCTCTCTCTCTCTCTCACACACACACACACACACACACACACACACAGAGCCCATAAGGAAATCTATGCCCGCAAGTATCACCCATGGAGTTTACTTACAAAAACTTGCAAAAGCATACTAATCAAAAAGGAAACATCAAACCAAATGTTTCATGTTTTTTGTAAGATCAACCAAATCTGGCTAAAGATTAAAAACAAAAAATGGTACAAGAACCCTAAGTTCCTCTACCTTATAAAGAAGTTAATTAATAAAAAAACCACTCAAACCTATATACGATACATTTGCATCATGTTATAGGTTATGCAGAATACAAAGATAAAGCACTATGAATTTCTATACCTAAAAACGAAACACTTCACTTCACAAAGAAAGTGAAACCCTTCAAACATTGACCTTGCTATTTGATTTGATAGTGACCTTCATATAAACATAAAAGAGGAAAATAATGCTTAGTAAAAAAACTCAAAATTCTTTAAGAGCATAAAAATGGATATAGAAGATGAAATATACTTTACTTGTCTTCTTACAGTGACATTTCCATAGTAAGAAGGGATGCTTGTAAACAAATAATAAAGGCTTCATGACCTCATTCTCCTACCTGTAATCCAAATAGAGAAAGACAAACCATTATCAACAATAATTAGAAATTGCTTTTCTTATTAAATACAAGAAAATATATCACTACTCCCAATACTTACCCCTCCACGTGATTCTTTCTAGATACTTGATTAAGAATACACAAAAGATAAGGAGATAGAAACAAAGAAAGAATATTGTTCATGCCATAGAGAGGGTTTGATAAGTGAAGCCATTCAAAATTTGGGTTAAATGCTTCCAATTTTGAGAAAGAAGCACCAAAGATGAATTTCTTTTCAAGAGTAGAGATCAAAATTAATTATTTTATGGTATTAAACTCCAAATTTTATGTGTGGTCCCCCCACCTACAAAGCCTATATACTGATGTGACTCGTAAAGTCCGCAAGTGTACAAATGAAAACACTTATTGGTCAATAAAGAGAGAGATGATTCTAGAGAGAGAAAATTTAAAGGGCCCTTTTTAGGACCTCCCTAGGCACCTACTGTTGGTGGCATTTGACACAGGTCCACGTTGTGGCAAACAAAGTACTATAGTAGGCTTCTTTCAGTTGACCAAGATCACCTCAATGAAAGTAGGCTCTCCCAAAATTGTGGCACCATGTGAGGCTTTGTGTCTCATATTCTTTGCAGACTTCTTTGGACTCCCTTTTTTGTTTCATGGAGGTTTATCTTGCACTTTATGACCTTCCACACTAGAAATTACCAAGATATAATGAGCTACTATTTTTCCTCTTTTTGTGGCATCACGACCTCATGAAGGACAATTTTGTGCTACTTGCAATGAGGTCATGAGAAGACATGAGAAGACATGTGTTCTCCTAAGAATGAGCCTTATTTTCTTCATCCAAAACGAGACTGGGGAGTGGCTAGAGATTTTTTCCTCTTTTTGTGGCATCACGACCTCATGAAGGACAATTTTGTGCTACTTGCAATGAGGTCATGAGAAGACATGTGTTCTCCTAAGAATGAGCCTTATTTTCTTCATCCAAAACGAGACTGGGGAGTGGCTAGAGATTTTCTACCCAAGAACCATCACCCTCCTTGACATGGCCCATTAAAGGCAATCACTCTTTGTCTACAGCCATACCTCCCAAATATGATTCATGCCACCTAGATAGGCTACATCGGTGATAGAAGAATCCTAGATAATATCTTCATGTTTTGAGAGGAAACAATAATAACAATAGTCAGCATGGGATGAGAGGACCCGGCTATACTTCTTTTTGGACTTTGAGAAATCCTACAACTAGGTGGATTGGGAATTCTTGGAGGGACCATGCTTTGACTCAATTTCTTGGGATCAAGGTGTTTTCTCCTCCTACTCTTGTGCCTACAGTTTGGATGTTTATACATGGAGCCTTACAAGGATCACTTCTTTATCTCTTGCTTTCTTTTGGTGGCAAGGTTACCCATTAGTTCCTTTTCTATTCATTTCTATGTCCAAGGCAATGAGCTACTCTCTATGTGCTTGTGGCATAGGTCTAACTCTACCTTTTGATCAACACCCCATAAGGAGAGTCTTGATTTGGAGTTTTCCATGTTATTGTACATCATCAGACGGTGGGACTTTTATGGATCTTGTATTAAAAACTTAGAGTGGCTAATTTGTAACCTTCTCTGGTTTGACGGAGATGGTAAAGCTTGCATGATCCAAATTGGCATGGAGAGTTCCCATTTATCCTCTTCACCAAGGGCGACTTAACCTCATCAACTCGATGGTCTAGAGCAGAGCCCACTTTGTCAAGGTAATTGTGCTTGTCTGTATCTAGAAAGCAAAGCACTAAATCTCCCTTAGACTTTTTTGATTGGCTACATCTCCCTTCTCTCCTGGTCCACTCAATGAGTGTGATTTCTAACTTGCATTCTGTGCAACCATGTTTCCACATTAGGAAGTGAATGGGGTCTTCTTGGGCCCTTTAATTTGCCCAAGCCTAATCAAGGTGATTAAGGAATAGCCAAATGGGGGGTTGCCATGTGGACTGAAATGTTGGGTTTTTAAGAGAGGTGTAAGAGTGGTCAAAGGGTGCACTTTTTTCCCAAAAAAGGGGAGGGGGGATTTTACAATTTTCGGACCTCCATAACTTCTACATACAAGCTCCGATTTGAGCGGAGATTACAGATCCGTGATCTATGCATCAAGAGCTTTCCATAGATATGTTACATGATATGGTTTTATTCGCTAGATTTTAAATTCCATTCTCCCCCCAAAATTCAAATTCGAATAAAGTAGCCGTTTTGAAGCTTCTAATTAGAAAACATTTCTTCTTAAGAGAAAAGGTTTGACTCCCTTAAATTGCCAAATAAAAGGGCCCAAGAAGCCTTCCATTGAGGTCCTAATGCACTAGGTGTTCTCATTGCTGGAATTCCAAGCTCCTTATCAAGGCTCATCTTTGAGCTACTAGACTCTCCATCAACAAGAGAATGCTCTGAAGAAATATTAGGCATACCAAGGGGCTCAACCACTTTCTCTTTGCGTTTATATGATGTACCAACTACATTTTCAAGACTAGTATTATGACGCAGTCTGCCACTCCATGGTTTATCAACAGAACAAGTGGATGAGGACTCTCCTGGTCCACTCAATGAGTGTGATTTCTAACTTGCATTCTGTGCAACCATGTTTCCACTTACATTAGCCCTAACAACATCTTTTTCAGTAGCATACCATCTACTCATCTCATCAAATACAACATCCCTACTTACCCCCTCGATTCACGTGTAGCAGGATTTGTTGTAGCAGGATTATAGCATCTATATCCCTTTTTCTCAAGGGAATACCCAATAAACACACATTGTTCTACCTTTTGATCCAACTCAGTACACAACTCAACTGGCACATGCACATATGCAATACATCCAAAAACTTTTAAGTGAGACAAATCACGTTTCTTGCCAGTAAACTTATCCTCTAGCGTTACATCATGTATGGCTATAGGAGGAGTCATGTTCATGATATAAACTCCTGTAGACACAGCCTCATCCCACAGCCTCAGCCCAATAGCTATGCAGAATATTCTTCTCTACCATCAATGCTCATGCTATCTCTGCAATGTGCCTATTTTTTTGCTCAGTAACTCCATTTTGTTATGGAGTGTATCTACATGTAAATTGTCTCTGAATGCCATTCTTTTGCAAGAATTTAAAGAACTCATTGGAGACGTATTCTCCCCCTCCACCATCTAATCTAAGCACTTCACATTCTTTCCTATCTGTTTTTTAGCCCATCACACTCTCTGAAATTCTGAAATGAGTGAACACTTTACTCTTCTCCTGCATGAAATACACCCACACTTTCCTCGTGTGGTCATCATCAATGAATGTTATGGTAGTACCTACAGCCCCCCATAGATATAGTCTTTGTAGGACCCCATACATCTAAATGATGCACAACATCTAGTACATTCCTGCTCACATATCTATCATGTGGAAATACATGCTTTGTTTGCTTTCTAGATTGACATGCTTTGTTTGCTTTCTAAATTGACATGCTTCACATACTTTTTGCATACCTTCAACCTTAAACTTAGGCAGCCCTGTCACATTTATTTTGTCTGCATAGACTTCATTCTTTGCACATTTACATGCCCAATTCTCTTACACCAAATGTCTATATTTGTAACAACTCTTGAACCATTTGCAAACATTACAACAATCACTTTAAGAGTATTTACATTCAATGTAAACATTATGTCCACTCTGTTGCCTTTTTGTAACTAACCTACACTTATCATTAAGGTCTTCTACATAACAACCATCAAGGTTAAACTGGACCTGCAAACCTTGCTTAATCATTTTGCCAACTGAAACTAAATTCTTTGTAATGTTTGGAACATGAAGTACATCTACAAGGTACTTCACCTTACAATCCTACATAGACAATGGCACATCTCAAGCATGGGCAATTGGATGAGTAGTATCATCCCCTATTTCAACAAAACTTGGTCTTTTCAGACTCTTACTTTCCTTGAACCACTCACCATGACCTTTCATGTGGTTCGAAGCACCTGAATCAAAAAACCATACATCATCCTTACATGCTGCTACATCATTTCCATACACATCATTAACTACATGTTCAATAACAAACAACCTCTCATTATCCTCATTATTTATGCTAGAGGATGCATAGTTATTTTGCTGCACTTTTTTATTTCTCATGTCAATCTGTTTCTTATAGCAATCTGCCTGCATATGTCTAGGCTTAGCATAGTAAAAACAACCTCGTGTATCATTATGATACCTTTGCCAATTACTACAACCTCTTTGACTCCCCCTGCCTCTAAACTAGCCTCTTCCACCTATATGTTGTTGTTACAAATCTTGGGACTGTTGCTACTGCTAACCATAATTCTGATTACTTATTCGGCCACCACCTTGGCCATGTCCATGACCTCTACCTTGTTTGGTACTTGCACTTGTGTAGAATGCATGTTGCTCTGAACTGTTTTTGTTTTGTAAAGACTATTGATCTTCACCCAAATTGTTCTCTTCAATGATTAACATTGACACAAAATCTATGAAGTTAGGAATGTTCTCCCGAGTTTGAATAGACTTTTGAACTCCTTGCATTGTGGCCCAAGACCATGTAGACACACTTCCACCTTATCATCATCATCAACAGAAACACCAATTGATGCAAGGGATTCCACAATACCCTTGAGCTTCAAGGCATAATCATTCACAGACATATTTTCTTCTCCACAGTATGACTATGCCTTGAGCTTCAAGGCATAATCATTCACAGACATATTTTTCTTCTCCACAGTATGAAGCTCATTCTTCAACTGAATCTTCCATACCTTGTTGTTAGTTTCATACAGCTTCACCAAGGTATCCCATGCCTTCTTAGGTGACTTGGCATCCTATATATGCCCAATCATAGTGTCATGTATGGTGATAGAAAGCCAAAACATGACTTTCCTTGCTCCTTGATTTCAATCCTTGAATTCTTTTACATCTGCCAGCAGTTGGATTAATCTGCGGTATCTCTGGTGCCTCCTCATGTTCACATTCAATGTAGTCTAGTAACCTTTTCCCATCATGAAATTTTTCAATCTAAACCTCCAAGCATGGAAGTTGTTCTTGTCAAGCTTCTCTGCAATCTGTTTTATTCTATCATTCGACATCTTGTCTACAACACAAATTTACCCAAAAAAACACTCTTGTTTGACATGCACAAACTGTTGTATTCTCTCTACAGTGGTACTATACTGCACCCAAACTATCACAACCAGTGACCTGAATTTGCATACATACACCCAATGGAAACTTTAAGAGCTCTTTGTAGTACACAGTGTCTGCACAACTAATCGCCCTTCCTATAGTTCCAAAAACAAAGTTCTACAGAGAATCGAAACTTACCTCTGCAGTGCCCCGAAACGCATTTTCGACGGTCCAAAAATTTTGTCCAATTGACTTTATAGTTTCCCTGTAGCTCTGCTCTTGCAAAGAAAGCTCCTCAATCGGAGTTTGTTTTCTAGTGTGCCTCTCGAAGAGCTCCCAATAAGGGTGTAGTAGCCAACACAAAAGGGAAAAGAGTAGATGAAGCTCTTACCCTTGTACCGCTTCCTGTACTTCTCTTAATTTTCGCTCAGCCTTATCATGAACCATGCTCTAATACCATGAAAAGATGTAGGGAAGAAGAGAGCTTGAGTTCTTGCAAGCGCGCACACACACACACGCACACACACACACACATATAATAGGATAGACTTAAGTAATGTCGCTGAAAAAAGCATAAGAATAGCTTTTAAACTTATCTAATTATAGATCCAGATATTTATTTTTAAAAATTTTCATAGTATATCATGGTTTTTTGTAATATTTAATTCATTAAGTGCACTCAAATGGCATTTTTCCTTTAATTTGAGTGGTTGGATGACTGTATTTGGACATTAGATGTAAGAGTTATTGTAATTTTGAAAAGTTGTCCCAAATACTTTCTGTTGAAAATGTGGTGCCAAAGAGAACAAGGAAGAGGTTGGGAGTGAGTAAGGTACAAGGTCATCTAGCAAGTTTCCACATCATCAAAGCTAATTCATACCACATGAGCTCTCAAGCAACTTAGTAGCCACCTCATATAAAAGGGGCACCTTCAAGCAATGTAAACACATTCAAATCATCTCAAGCAATCAACCATTGGAGCATTTTTAAGTAATTCTCTTGTGAATTATTTATCTTACCATTTTTGGTTTTGTATTAATTTAATCATGATTAGGTTTAGCTTTCGTCCTCCTTGGCAGGCTAGCTTGCTCTAGATCCATGAATCTTATCATGGTATCAGAACAAACTGAGCAAGCTAGCAAGAAGTAGGAAGCTTGCATTAGCATAGGTCTTGGTTAGGTGAGGTCTCTTCCTTATTTACTCTCATAAGTGGCTTCCAAAGAAGAGCTGCTGAGAGTGGGATTGAAGAAGAAGGGAGGAATAGTGTTGTATTTGAAGTTTCTCAACATAGATAGGACAAGCTGCATAGTCCTCAAGTAAGGCAAGCCAAGTGGAGGGAGCAAGAAAGATTACGAGAGAAAAAGCTTGTAGAGACTCGAAGAATTTCCCAGCACACAAGGAAAAGTTGAAGCAGGAGCCGGATTTCAAGGATTCATCATCACTCACTCTTTGCTTCATCATTTATTGCAAAGTTGAGCAAGCCGATAGCTCTTGGACCTTTGCCAAAGGTATCCCAAGGAGAAGGCAAAGGTGGGAACCACGTGTTCAATGTCATTTGAGCCATCAACACAAAGGCGCCATCAACTAACATTTGTCATGCATAGCCCAACCCAAAGCGACTAATTCACATAGTCGATCCCAGCACCAGCAGAGAGCTAGTTCACATGGCTTACTTATTAAGCTCCTCTCAAATGCTAGTGCACCTGAGTGAGTTGGGCATACAGCTCATTGGTCACATGGTGACAACTTCACGGACATCAACATTCTCTTATTTTGAGTCATTTCATATGACTTGTGATGACCAAGCACATGTATCATGGAAATGGCATCACAAAAAGAAAGGGCCGTTTACATGTATAAAATTTCCTTGTGTTTTTTGCTTCCGCTTGCATCAAATAAACACGCCCACATTGGCGAGAGTGTGTTCGCATCAAAGTTGTAAAATCTTGGACTAGAAGCTACCCGCGGATGACATTCTTGCATTGGTAAGACCTTTTCATAAAAATTTACATTCGAGATCTCAGACGACACTGCCCACGCCACAAGCGCGAAGTAAGACTACCCGCGCTGTCCACTCGATGCATTGACTTCCAAAATTGCCTCAGCATAGAAAGACAATTAAAAAAAGCTCCATGTAAGAACAAAAATCAAAAGTGCCACCACTCCCACAATCAACTACCACAATCAACTAAAAGAGACAAGAAGATCAAGTCCATAACAAAAATGCAAATAAGGCCAAGAAACCTACCGCCAACAAAGAGACAATGTTGAAAAAGAAGAAAAGAATTCAAGGAGAAAGCCAAAGAGGTGTAGAAAACCGTGAAGTCAGCAAAGAGGAAAACTCCAGCAACTCACTACCCCAGCCAACATTGTAAAGGCCACCAAATGAGTAGGCCAAAAATCATTTGAAATGTTGTAATACTCGAGCACTTGAGAGCAGCCAAAGATGCACCCAAGCGGAGTGAAAAATAAACCACCTCCAAGTAACCTCTGAGCTAGAGAGTGTCCAACCAAACAAGAGCCTCTAAGTCACCCAGCCAAGTTAGAATTAAGGGGGGGACCTCACTCTTAGAATGACCTCTAGGCCTCAAAGATAGCTCAAGTCACCACCAAGGGGGGTTGAAAATATGTTGTAAAAACCTTGCATCCGACTACCTTGAGTAGCCCAAAGATTTGGCACCAAGGGGGGGTGTTAAGAAATGTGGTGCCAAAGAGCACAAGGAAGAGGTTGGGAGTGAGTAAGGTACAAGATCATCTAGAAAGTTGCCACATAATCAAAGCTAATTTATCCCACATTAGCTCTCAAGAAACTTAGTAGCCACCTCATATAATAGCGGCACCTTCAAGCAATGTAAACACATTCAACTCATCTCAAGCAATCAACCATTGGAGCATTTCTAACTAAGTCTCTTGTGCATTATTTATCTTACCATTTTTGGTTGTGCATTAAGCTTTCGTCATCCTTAGCCAGCTAGCTTGCTTAAATCCATGAATCTTATCACTTTCACCAGCGAAAGTACTTAGGCTCACGAGCTATGCCAAGTACTTTCTCTAGAGAAAGTAATTGGGTTTGCTTTCATTCACACCAAGTTATCCTAGTTCATGTGCATGCAAAGGAGATCTTGCTATCTTAGGGACTCCTTCTTAAGTACTTTCCCTACTAAGGGGGAAGTAGAGAGGAAAAGGAGGTCATGGTAATGTAATGGAGAACATAGCCATGCTAGGGGCTCTTCCCTAGGTACTTTATACAAGTAAATAGGAAGGATATGGAGGTCATGTGTTCTTGTAGAGGAGGCCATGCTAGGGGCTCTTCCCTAGGTACTTTATGCTAGGGGCTCTTCCCTAGGTACTTTATACAAGTAAATAGGAAGGATATGGAGGTCATGTGTTCTTGTAGAGGAGGCCATGCCAATAAATTCTATTGAACATGTATCCCCACTAACCCTTTTCTCTAGTATGTTGTATAATTTCTTGGATAAATATGAATTAATGCATGTGGAAAATTATAGCTTGACATTTTTAACTCAGAGTTTTTAGTTCGGTAAATGTGCATACCCTCACTTTTGAGAAGAAATATGTTGCTACCACATTCGTGGTGGTGATCAGAGAGTGCTCCATGCAACCTTGATCCACTCATATCCTACAAAGAAGAGTAAGACTATCACAAACACCATTAGCTAGAAATTAACATTTTTTCCTCCATGGGGATCCATTCTTAGTTGTCCTGGTGGCGGTATGTGCTCGAGACTAGAAACAATTTGGGGCAGCACATTGTGCTTGGGACTAGTAAACTATGTGTGGTCCAAGTGGCACTTTGCATGACTCCTTGAGTATCTTTAGATGGAGTGACTTTAGAGATCGAGGAAAAACTTGGCTATATGACTCAACACTAACTCAGTCAACACCTTGGATTTGACATTTTCCCCACTAGATCTCTGGATAGTAGCTTGGATGGCCTCCTCCTTTTGTAAAGGGGTATCTTTACCAATTGTTGGCCTAGCATGAGGATTTAGAGTGATTATTTTGGCGATCATCTCTTAGGTGTCTTAGATAAGATGATTTCCCTTGTAGAGAAAGACCTTGGATATTATGTTTCCACATCCATATAGCAGTTTTGGAGGCTTTCATGAGTGTAAATGGAATATCAATAACTTGCCATCTCCTCATTCAAGGTGATGCCTTGAACGAGGAGATGGCTTCTATCACCCCTTTATTAAAGAGGGCGTAAATTCAAGAGAGTGGCATTGGTTTAACCCTAAATGCCATCTGCTTAATTCAAGAGAGTGGCATTGGTTGAACCCTAAAATGCCATCCACCAGCCATGTTGTACCCTTTATTAAGATTTATATTAAACTAGGTAGATAAATACTTACGCAAGCAAATTTTTTTATAGCACACTCAAACACCTAGCGAGTTATCTCTTCCTATAAGATTTCTAGCATTGACTTTAGGTCAACTTACATCCTTGGAGAGTAATGTTTTTCCTCTCATTAATAGCTCACAAGAGCCTCATGATGGTGGCCACCTAATCTTAGGGCAACCATAAGAGTACCCAATGTGAATGGCAATGTCATAACCTTTGGGATTTCCAAAAGGCTCAACAAGTATAGCCACACATTCTCTACAACACAATGTCATCACTTTTGGGATTTCCTAAAGGCTCAACAGGTATAGCCACACATTCTCTACCTTTTCATTTTTTATCCTTGATCTACCCTCATGGTGGTCACCTAAGGGATAACTTCCTAGACCACTGAGAGTAGCTAGGGCCCATGCTTTTCAGAACACAAACAACAATAATTGTTACAAACCTAGTCATTGCTAGTGCTGGGAGATGATCTCTAGAACTTGAGATAGCATGACACATCTCTAGCACACACATTGCACGAAGTCCATTGATGTTCAGATCACACCTCCTATAGAAATTATTTGTGCTATTTGGGTGAACCTCATCCACCCTTGCGTAGGTTATAGAGCTCTCTTGTATCTAATGTTGTAAAAAGAGTCATTTCTACCTCCCTTCCACTGAGCTTAGAGCCTATCGAGTGTGGAAATGGAGAGAAGGCAATAAGGACAATCTATCTCTTATACCAATATAGTCAATGTTGCCCTTCTTTGACAAACTCCCCATAGGACACACACTAAGGCAAGCTAAGGAATAAATTTGGACATTTATGAATTTATTTGATGTCAAAAATGTGTGGAAATGGAGAGAAGGCAAGAAGGACAATCTATCTCTTATACCAATATAGTCAATGTTGCCCTTCTTTGACAAACTCCCCATAGGACACACACTAAGGCAAGCTAAGGAATAAATTTGGACATTTATGAATTTATTTGATGTCAAAAATGTGTACATGTAAATGAGTCACCCCTGTAGGCTATTTGTGGAGTTGTGCGTAGAGTCATTTACTTGTTTTTGGACCTATCCAAATAGTCATAAGTATCCTATGGAACAATCACAAATTTAGAAGTCCTAAAATAAAAGCACCTAATAGAATTTCATTTTTAATTTTGATATTCAAAACATAACTCTAAAAGTCATTCTTGATATAACATGTCAAAAAATCTCTCAATCACATCACTAAATTAGATATATTATACAAGCTAATTGAATTTACTTAAGCTTCTCAAAAATTAGGGCAAAATATATTATTTTTTAATTTACTATGAAATAAACTCACTTGATCTTGAACCTTTTCTTGATATCATTATGAAACTAGCTCTTGGGATTGGTGTCAAAAGCCTTTATTTCCACCAATACACCTTGAGGATTGTTTGTGGGTCTCTTCCAACTCTTATATCTTGAGAGTTTACTTGACCTTCATGGAGAATCCTCCTTATATTATGAGGAACATTGTGTGTGTGACCTACCAACCATGAGTGCATCCAGGTTGCCAAATTTGTTTAAAATAGGGTGATGAGTACATGCTTAGGTTACATGCCAGGAATTAGGGGGAGCATGGACCTTACAAATAAAATGTTTGTTAAGGTTATAAAGAAATCACTATGATGATATTATGAAGCAATGTAAATGAATAGAAGGCATTAACTAGCAAGCTATGGGTGATATTATGAAGCATGTGGTAAAGCAATGTAAATGAATAGAAGGCATTAATAATATCACTATGGTGATATTATGAAGCATATGATGAAGAAATTTAAATGAATAGAAGGCATTAACTAGCAAGCTAGATTCCCTAGAACTAGGCACCTCCTATACAACTAGGGCTAGAGAATCCATAAAGTCTTCAATCAGCATTAAATGGGGCTAAAATTAAGGGGATGGATGCTAAATGATTTAGGGTAGGATTAGGAAAGTTTTTAAGCTAATACATGGGCTAGTGAATGATGTACTTGATCCCATTTAAAGGCCACCCATCTGATGGAAATGTGTGTGTGTTGGATCAAATCTCTTACCTTTTTATTATCTTCCTATTTGTGTTAATAATCACTCTCTTTATCTAAATTATACCAAAATCTTGAGTCTAATCCTTTCTATCAACTCCTAACTTGGATTTAAAATTGGTATCAGGGCCATAAATAATCCCTTAGCCATATATGCACTCTAGGGTTGCTAAATTAGTAATATCGTTGAGTCTTTATTAGCTCACTAATCGTATTTTTCCCTCTTTGACCCATTCTCACAAATCAGCTCAAACTAAGTTATTTGAAGACTTCTACATGAAGTTTCAGCTACCCACAAGACCATAACAACAAGGAAACCATCATCAACTCACATCAAGCAATTAAAGCAAATCAAATCAACTTGAGGGTGGTCTTTTTCTGGCTCCAACATTGATGCAAGTCTTCAACAAGTCTGGTAGCTTAGGTTGATCCCTAGCTCTTGAAATCATCAATCCACCAATGATTAATGATCAAGAAAGGAGGCGGCTTGCTTACCCCATGCGGTTGTCATGACGATCTCGTACCTAACATTATGTGGTTACTCAAATAACTAATCCAAATCGAGGTATTTTTTCAAGCCTCTATTTAAGATGGGATTAGTACATAATTAGTAGGAACAATGAGCTTGCATTCATCATATTTGTAATCATATTGATTGTACAAGGATAGATACTAGCCTTGACATCAATCAAGTGCTAAGACCCCCTTGTGATTTGTATAAGCTTGGCCACAACATTAGTGGTAGAGAAGTTCATGGGTAAAGGCTTCCACACATAGAAAGTTGAGTTTAAATGTTTACTCAAGAGAGATCATTTGTGGAGAAAGAGAGGAATTCCCAAACTATAGGGTTGAGATGAATAGGTCAAAACGTAGAGATGAAAAAGTTGTATCCATGCATTGGGATTGTGTGATTGATTCATAGACCACATTATAGTGGAGGAGAACTCCAAAGGGCCATGGGATGCATTCTAAATACTACAACACGTTGAGGGCATAGTAGCATTTACTAGCAACGTTTATTTTGTCGGGATGTTGAGGATTTTAGTCTTGCTGTCCCAAAGGCAAAATATCGTTGCTCAATCAGGCAAAATTCCACTGCTTTTAGCAGCGCTTATAGTAGCAAAATTTCATTGATGTTTAGTTGTGAAATTTTGCTGCTATACTGTAATTTTGCTGTTAAGCAATGAAAATAACAGTGAAAGTTTGTTGTTATTCTCGTTGTGTAAAATTCCAAAGTGTTGTTGAGTGCTGAATTTAAGTTATGCGTGTCACATACACACATAAAATGATTATAGTTAAAAAAACATCCATCAGAACCCTTGGAGCCATGTTTCGAGCCATTAAAAAAAAAGATAGTTGAAAACTTTTGAGAAGGGAAACTATGTCAAGATCACAAATCTATCCCATCTTGTAATAAATCCATATGTGTTGCTTCATCAATGTCTATATCTAATGGAAGCTTAATAAAAGATAGGGTTCCATATCAATATCACTATCATTATCCAACAATGAAGCATTGTCATGATTGATAGGTGACTCATTATCTTTTTCAGATTGATGTTCCTCATGCTCTTCATCGGCCTCCTCCAAATGTTTTTCTTTATTGTCTTCTTCCAATGAGTCGATTTAAGATAGTACTTGCACCTCATCCAAAGATTTGACCTCGACATCTGGATCTTGAAAGATATGTTTTGAATGAGGGAAAACTTATATACATATCACCACTTTGGATCAATTCGATCAACATGAAACACAACCTAATATCACAAAGTAAAGAGGTTACACTTTCATTATAATACATCAAGATTTATCTCTAGGGGATTGACTGGGTTACTAACCTGTTGATAGTGTTGAGGTGGTACAAAATTATCTTTCTCATCATTCCAAAACTTGGTGGAATCGATTTGAAAGAACCCATTTGGATGTTTCTTCATGGTTGCTTGAGCACCTCTATATATCACCTTGAACCATTTGACATCAAAGATGAATAGACTAAATACTCTAAACCCAACCTCAAGAATATCTTGAATAGTTTCACAATACTGAAGATTTTTCTCTATGACATTCGTATCATGTCTACTAGCTCGACTTTCTTGCTCAAAAGTTTCTATCACACCACAATCAAATATGTTTCTTTTAGAATCCACAAGCTCCATGCAAAAGTGCCTTACCTCTCACCATATTGCATTATATATTGTGTACTAACATTAGACAAAATCATGACATTTAGTTAGTGCATTAAACAAGGTATATAATGATCAAAGCATGAGACAAAGATGAAGAATGAGAATGCGCTTACTTGAGGGTCACATCCTCTTGCATACTCATGCTCTTCTCTTGTGATCATCTCTCCATTTTGTGACGCCATCGATATTGCCATACAAAGCCATTCTATATTGATCACATTTAGTAGAGGTTCCAAGCTGGGTGGGAATGGCAAGTCGAATTTCTGGTTTCTCTGTGCAGTCTGCGCTGCTTGCTCTATAGAGCTTTGTGTTTGTAATACTAATTGATGATGGGTTTGAGTCCCCAACACACCTAGGTATGTGTGCAACCAATCAATGCTTGGATTTTTGCCAAATGCATCAAATTTTGACCTCCTTTTCTCTGTTTTGTGAGAGCTCAAAAACCAAAAATTTTCACTCATTCAAATGCATGTAAATTGCTCCAAAATCACAGTAGGGCTTGCATATGAGTTGCCAATACATTCCTCCTTGTCAGATACATATGTCTTTTTCCAGATTTACATGTATTTCCACCATACATCAATGCTTCCAAGCTTTAATGGAAAGCTTTCAAAAACCAGAATTTCTCTTTGCTTTGAGTTGCCCTAAATTGCTTTGTTTTTGCCTGAATCACCTGCAATCCGCTCAAGGATGTTTAGAAGACCTTACCCGGTAGGCCAAGCTCTCAGATCTAATAGTAATCGGTGTGCTCCAAGCTTCACAGCTTCAATGGCAAGCTTCACAGCTTCTTCTCCCTCTTCACTCACTCACTCATAAACCCTAATAGACAGCACAAGGCTCTGATACCATGTTGAAAGAACGGTAGAGGGGGAGGAGACACACACACAGGAGAAAACCCTAATGTATATTGCAAACCCTAACCATAGAGGGAAGCCATCTCCCTTCTCACACAATGCATAAAGCCATAATCCATAATACACACAACACACTATGAGTTGTGTCCACACACATCTAACCCTATCTAATGTCCACACACTATGACTAGTTGGATGCGGTCATTTATGTCTCACACATGTTCCTACCTAACATGCCAGCACATAGCATAGCTGGCTCACACTGACATCGAGCTTGAATCTCAACATTAAATGGTCCCAAATTTTTTTGCCACATTCTTAAAGATATGAATGGGATCTAAGAGATTAGTGATCTTCATGTTACACCAATATGGAAGTCAAAAGAAGATTGAGTGTCTATTCTCCATGCCTCAAAACAATCTCTACCTCTCATCACACAAGTGGTGAGACATCATGTGGCACATACTTGGGATATGAAGGAGGGATAAATCGATGATGTTTGTCATACATCACTTTCTTAAGTGTATAGGTCTTTGCGAAACAAGTGATGGTTCACAAATCGAACATGAATGATGCTCGAGGGTTGGCAAACCTATTTTAAAATTGAGATGATTGAGAGGTAGAGATATAAACTTAAAGTTTAAAGTTTAAAACTTAAAGTTATTTGGTTCAAGTATGTACTTGAGCACTCTAAGAACTTGGGATAGTATGTACTTGAGCACTCTAAGAACTTGGGATAGTCATGGATTGTCCAAAGAAAAAGTCCTTTCACCTTTGCCTCATGCCTATTTATTGGCCTTGAAACATCATGCACTTTGATACCTTGCCATAGTGTCTTAATCTCCTTAGTCAAAAGGCTCGAGGTACACATAAATTTTTGCGGCAAACCTTATACTTGCCTGGTACGATGAGAGCAAGTATGATATGACCTTTCTTAATTGCCACCCATGGAGAGAGGTTGTAATTCACCAATATAATAGGCCAAGTAGACCATGATGCTGACTTGAAGCCAAATGGGTTAACACCATCCATGCTCAAGCCAAGACGTAAGTGATGGGGCTCATCTTTAAACTCTGGCCATTGATGAATCAGCCCTACGATCTTCATGATGCCATTGGTTGAGTGATGATGAGTAGAATGCCATGTCATGAGTTCTACAATCCTCTTAAATCTAAACATGTGTTGGATGCAGGGAATGATAGGGTAGTGTGTCTCAACACCTTTTGAGGAACTTTGTCTCCTTGCAAGTCATCCCTATAGAGGCTCTATCCACATTATAGACATTGTGTTGCATCTTTATTAACCCCTCAAAATAGCATGAAATCATTGGGACATGCATTTATTTTTGTGTAATCCATACCTAGTATAGAGAGCATTTTACGAAACCCATCTTGTGAGTCTAGTAATAGATTTTGAGGAGGAAGAATCTTCGTAAAAGAAGCCTACAACATAACATAAGAAATCATATGTCAAAATATTTGCAAGGCTATATGCATAAAGCTTCTATGCATAGGATCTATGCGTAGGCTTTATGCATAAGGACCTATGCGTAGAGCCTTATGCATAAGGCTCTATGTGTAGGCTTTATGCATAAGGCTCAATGCGTAGAGCTTTATGCATAAGGCTTATGCAAGGTCTATGCATAAAGCTTTATGAATAAGGATCTATGCATAGGATTTATGCATAAAGCTATATGCATAGCTCTATGCATAAAACTTTATGCATAAGGCTATATGCGTAGCTCTATGCATAAAGCCTTATGCGTAGGCCTTATGCATAAGGCTATATACGTAGATCTATGAATAAAGCCTTATGCGTAGGCCTTATGCATAAGGCTATATACGTAGATCTATGCATAAATCCTTATGCATAAGGCTCTATGCATAGAGCTTTATATATATGGCTCTATGCATAGAGCTTTATACATAAGGATCTAGGCTTAAGGCTTTATACATAAGGATCTAGGCTTAAGGCTTTATGCATAAGGCCTTTATGTCTTATGCTTTAAGCAATTGACTCTTATGCATGTATTTGGGTTGGGTTGTATGCATAGGCAATGTTGATTGACTCATCGCAAGACCCAGATTCACAAATATATTATCTATTATCAAAACAAACGATATAGGCAACAAGCTTGGTCACAATTTACTTAGACACAAGTATGGTTTAACACTAGTTTGGTACCAAAAAAGGACACTTAAGTGTCCTTTTTCGGACGATGCAAATAAAATGCTACTTGCGCTAGGAAAGACGTATTCAAAATCCCTCTTGAGGAGTTTGAATATGTGACCTAGTGTGTCTTTAAAAAATGTAACCTTGCAATTTGGATGCTGGCACGATAAGGAATTACACCCATAAATAGGACTTGCATGAGACTACAACTCAGGTTTGAGAAAACCGCCTTATAAGCTTAGAGAAAAAAATCACTAAGCCCCGTGAAAAATTCCAAGTAATTATTTCATATTTGTGTCAAAGATTTTGCCAAGTTTCACATGAAATAAAATTCAATTGAGTGTGTCTAAAATAGTAGGAAGTTGTGTGTGTTTGATACACCACTTTTTAGCATCCATTTGTATCCAAACCAATACATGGTTTTAATGTGTTTGCAAGTTTTTTAAGGTGATACAATGCTTACTCTATCCATTGAGATCTTAAAGTTATATGTAAAAGCCCCTTAGTAAGCTACAAATATTAATTGTTTCAAAATGTCAAAACTACACACAACAAAAACTCTGGATTTAGATTCTTGAGTCATACGCATTACATTCCTTAGTAAACTTGCAACATTTTGTCTGTATAGAATAATTCTGCTAAGGTACATTGTACAAACATAATTTGGGCACCTAAAACCTTTGTTTCATGGTTGTTGAGAGAGAATTTAGAAATTTTGAAAAATGTAGCACGATTGAAAAACTAAGATAGCGCTCAAGTAGCAAGATTTACTTGAGCTTGGGACCCCAAAAAATATGTATTAACTTGGTTTTGAACTATATAATCATTTCGGATTGCCAATTTGCACTAACATAACCCTAGTTTTATGGAAGTACCTTTGGAAGGCCAAAATTTTCCTCTTTTTCAGCATCTTGGTAATTATGAGATTTTTGTTATAGTTCACAAGTAGCTTAGGAACTAGGACCTAAAGGAGATTGTGTTGTTTTGAAACCCCAAGTTCTACCAATTGACTTTTACAAACATGAAAAACATGATTTATTCAAGAAGTTATAGGCATTTTATGGGATTTTTGACAAAACAGCTTCAAATTTCAATGAAAATTTCAAGTTAGAGTTTTTTGTCAAATTTTTAATATAGCTTATGTTTTGACATCATGAAAAATCACCTTTATTTTTTGACTTTTAACCGACCTATGGTTGAAACAAGGTGTAGAAATGTTGTTTCTAGGTTCCCCAAAAAATTCTAAAGTTTTGGTGAGAAACAGGCTGAGAACACTTTAGTGTCCAATTACAGAACTAGTGTTAACAAAACCTTTTCACATACACAAAGTTAACACTGTATGCATTCTATAAGTCTTATTGTTTAATCTTATAAAGTGGTCGGGCTTACCATTGGTCGAGTTGATGCCATGGGGGTAATCTACCGCACTTGGCTAGTCGGGGCAACCACACCTTTGATAGGCGCAGGTCCTGTGAGTGGCGTGGGTATGAGTGGTGCAGGCCCATCATGGTATGGTTGTGTCATATGAGCCTACACCACTTACCTCGACTAGAGCCACCCTCGCTCGTTCACGTTCATCTTCACCACACGTGACGACAACGTAGTAGGGAGTCTGGGGGGGTAGTAGATGTGCTAGCAAGGGGGATCAGGCTGCTTTTGCTTTGGCAAATGCAGCACTAGGTCTCCTAATACATCTCCCTAGCAGGGATCTCTTCATCTGCTCATTATGAGCCAACCCCCCCTAGGATATAGATTCCACCATTTGATCCACACACCCTACCATACAATGTGGATGTTTATGGTGCCCTCGTGAGATGGATGCACAAGGGAAGCAAGTCATGAACGGCATGCATGTACTTGCTAACATAGAGTTCATGAACTCCTTCAAAAAGTGAAAAGCACAAGATAAGCTTTCAAAGCAATATGTCATTGATGTCCTTAAGTAGGAGTTCCTTGTTCTACATGTGGGTCTTTTCTCCTTGGAGGAGTGCATGAAGAGAAGAATAAAGCTTTTTCTCTCTAATAGGAGAGCAAACATCAAGAGAGCGGCAAAGAATAATTTGGAAAAGCTCAGTGTTTGCACGCACGAGGAGTGGAGGCATGCATGCAGCTTCGTGAGAAAGCACGCACATGCTTTTCAAAAACAAGCGATGGTGTGGTTCCCGACTATTGAAGCAAGGGGCTTCACACTTCAGCTCGGGAGGAAAGTCCTCCTTCATTGCTCGTTTTGTAATACCTATTTTACTAATCATTTTCTTATCCTCTTTCATTTTGTTTTGTACTATATTGTTTTCTTTAATTAATTGTATATTTTCTTCTTCTTTTTTGTAGAGGGAGGTTTTTGGGTATGACCTAACAAAGGAGGAGTACGACTATGGCTATAGAGTCCCCCATCCACAATTGTGGACGTGGATACGTATGCAAGGCGTACACTTGGACAAGTCTATTTTGGGGACTCAAGTAGATGAGGTAAGTAGTGAAATAACTCTTCTCATTTCTATATCTAATTTTATTTTATTGTATTACACTTACCTTGTGCTTGATGGCATGTATGTAGGATGAAGGGGAAGAGGAAGAGGAAGATCTAGATTACGAGCATGAAATGGTAGAACGAAGTGAAGAGGATGACCAAGACGATGATGATGAGCATTCGAAATCTGATGAGGATTCCGATTAGCCCCACCTCTTCTTTGATATGTTTTTTGTATATATGGCCAAAGGCCCGACAATTCATGAAATATAATAAATTTTGGGCTCACTTGCATTCTTTTCAATCTATGTGTTTTTCATGTTTATGTTTGTATCATAAAACTATGACTCTATTTTAATTTAAAAAAACAGCTGGGGAAGACTAGGGAGTCCTATGTAGACTCCCCAGTCTGCCCCAACTTTTTTTTATCATGCATAAAAAATAGCAGCAAAATATCACTAATAAACAACACTATTTTGCTGTTATTTTCACTTGTTGTAGAGTGAAAATAGCAGCTTTTTTAGTAGCAAAAATAGCCCAACATCTCCCTACCCTTCCACACAAAAAAGTATTATGATTATTTCTGTGTGTACATGTGTGTGGTGTGATGGTGTGGTGGGGTGTGTATATGTGTGTGTTAGGCATCAAGAGGGATTTTTTTGATCATTACTGCTATTATACATGCTATAAAACAAGATTCTCTCTCTCTCTCTCTCTCTCTCTCTCTCTCTCTCTCTCACACACACACACACACACATTTTTAGAACTTGTCCTTAAACTTGTTGTAATTTCTTTGCTTTCTCTTTCTTCTTTCACTTCAAAATTTTCACGTATGTTATATTGATTATATAAGCTTGTGTCAATCAGTAATCACATAAAAATCCAAGAAATTATTTTGTATTATTAATCTCTCTCTCTCTCTCTCTCTCTCTCTCTCTCTCTCTCTCTCTCTCTCTCTCTCTCTCACTAACACCATATAGAGAGAGAGAGAGAGAGAGAGAGAGAGAGAGAGATTTATTCTCCCACTAACACCATATTGGGGAATATATATATATATATAGAGAGAGAGAGAGAGAGAGAGAGAGATTTATTCTCCCACTAACACCATATTGGGGAATATGGGAATTTCCCACAAGTTTGGGACACGTGGTCAAAAGTTTGGATTAACCATAACTTGAACACCACTAATCCAAAATGAGCGCTTTATAGCTCTTTAGATTCCATTTTTCAAGCGCTTTCTAACGATAGGTCATATGATAGGGTTTTGAGAAACTTACAATCATGTCATCCATGTCCCCTTTTTTAAGTATTCAAAAATGGGAATTGGGAAATTCCCAAATTCACTAATATGGTGTTCACTATTTCATTGATTAAGTCGTATTAATACCAATCTTGTATTTTTTCCCAAAAAGTGGGTTTAGCCATAAAAGTGGCTTAAGTTTGATTTACGTAAATCTAAAATAACTTTACGCACAATGTTGAAAACTCATGAAACTACTCAAGTGTGTCCAGGCCGGTATAAGGAAAAGATTGGGTAGCATTTTTAACTCAAAAAAATGCCATTTCAAAAATTAACACTTTTTAATAAATACAAAGAAAGCCACAAAAGTGGCTTTAATAGTCTTTTGCATACCTGATTTCGAGGGGCTCAGATAGTATGTCGACTTTTATTTAACTAAGGAAATGGTAATAGAAATGGATCACACACACACACACACACATATGAAGTTTGCAAGGTGTTAGTATACACTTAATGCCCGCCTCTCAACATGTATCTCACTTTGATGTATAATGCACAATTATTAGGCCCCCATTATGATGAGGAGTAGCCATGGTACATATGTCTTTAGTGGGAACCCCAGCTTAGAGGCCGATGGGGTCATTATTGTGACCATTGATGATGGGTTAGGAGATGGTCATTATTGTGGCCATTGATGATGGGTTAGGAGATGGTCATGAATATTCTCTAGAATATTTCCTCGAATACCAAGTCCATCATTAGTGGGCGGTGGTCGGTGGGCCATGTTTTTGATACGTGAGCGGTGACTCATGTCTATATAGAGTAACCGCCCTCGTTGTATACACATCTACCACACTGCCTACAGTATTATATATGGACATGGTTGCCATGAGCTTAGAAATCCAATGCTCATGAATATCCACCCCCTTCTATACTTTTACATCCTGCTTCTAGAGTCTGTCTAGATCGCCATCTAAGATCTACTTGAGAGCACATGGGTGGACAACACCATCACTTGTACTTCTTTAGTATAATCATATTTTTTTCTCTCCATTGTGTCTCTATTGCATTGTCTATTGTGCTTTGTCTTTCTATCTCTCTTTCCAATGTGCCATATTCTTAAATGGTATTAGAGCTTAGGTTCTCTTACCAAGAATAGTACGTAAAGTTTGGTCTTTCTTTGCATAGAATCCTAGGAGTGATGGCTTCTATCTTTGCTGCTACACTAGTCTTGCGCATTCGTCCACCTACTTTCACGAAGGCAAGCTTGATGGGATGAACTAAACTCTTTGAAAATTCAAAATCAATGCCATTCTAGACTCTCTTATGAGCTCCTAGAAACTATTCTAGGAATGGATGCAAAACCAATGTTATGAAGTCCCGACCCCAACAACCCTACAAACATGCTTTTGCCAGATGCTACACTTCTTCGGGTATGGAGAAGGCGCAATGCTCAGGCACTTTGTGCCATCATCACGCTAGCGTAAGTGATTCTATTCTCACTTTGATTTAACATACTTCCAAGGCTGCAGGGGCTTGGATCATACTGAGAAATTAATATGAGACTCGGAATCAGGCCAAGATTCAAACTTGGAGAATCAGCTCACTGTTGAAAAGTTTGCTGAAGAAGAAGTTGCTAAAGAATTTATATCGCGAATCAAAAATCTATGAGATCAAATGGCTGCTATAGGGATTACACACACTATTGTTGAGGAGTTGGCCCGGAGGAGCATCCGAATTCTTCCACAGAAGTATGATGGCTTGGCTACATCACTAAACACTCAGGCTAGAGTACCACCTTTATCATTTGATGAGTTTAGTGCTATGTTACTTGAGGAGGAGATGCAGCTAAAGACCCGCGATGGTGTGGTGATGTTGCATTTTTGGCCAATGCTAAAGGTAAAGGTGCAGCATCTTTTGATGAGAAGAAGCAGAAGCCAAAGAAGAAGAAGTTTCAAGGGAGTTGCTATTATTGTGAAAAGAAGGGTCATGCTGTCAAAGAATGTAGAAAGAAGCAGGTTGACGAGAAGAACGGCACCTTGAAGTCTTCATGGAAGGGAAAGGAGTCAGTCACAACAATGTCGAGACCGAGCTTGAACTTTGGGTCGCCATTGAAGAGGTATGTTCATCTGGATGACTCATGGATTTTGGATAGTGGGGAGCATCCCACACATGACCTGTAAGAAGAACTAGTTTAGTTCTTGGAAGCCTCTACAGGAGCCCATCAGTGTTTTTGTTGGGAATAATGCTAAATGTCCAACCGAAGGGTTTGGAACCATATCTTTTGTGGCAGTAGGTGAAGAGAAGAAGCTATCAGATGTGCTCTATGTATCCCAAATAAAGAGAAATCTACTATCAGTTCCTACTACAAAATGACAGATCATGGGATTGAACTACGTTTCAAGAAAACTGAAGCAAAAATTCTAGATGTTGTTAGCAAGGTAGTCGACAAAGAAGTAAGGCCCAACAATCTCTATAAGTTGAGTGCCCTTAAAGTTTCTGCAGATAAGAACACAAGCAAACTTTGGCACAAGCAATTTGGTCACATTGGATTTGCAGTGCTAAAGGAGATGTAGAAAACGGGTATGGTAGCTAATTTGCTTGCATTTTCAAAATTGCAGGAACCATGTGAAGCTTGCATGATGGGCAAGCAACAATGCAAGAGAGGCATTTCCACATGAAAGCAACAATTGGGCAAAGACTCCTCTAGAGCTGGTACATGCTGATCTTTGTGGTAAAATATGTACTATTGCATTAGGGGGATCTTCTTACTTTATGCTGATAGTTGATGATTACAGTAGGAAGATATGGGTTTATTTCCTTCAGGATAAGGCTGAAGCTTTTGTGGCAAATTCAAAAAGCGACATAAGCTTGTGGAAAATGAGACAGGAAAGTAGGTGAAGAAGTTTTGTACAGATCGAGGAGGAGAACTCATTTCAATGAAATTTAATAGCTATTGCAAGGAGAATGGCATTAAATGCCAACTCACCACTACTCACACCCCTCAGCAAAATGGTGTTGTAGAACGTTGGAATCAAACTGTCACATGGAGATGGCTCGATGCATGTTGAAAGCAAAGGATTTGCCTAATACATTTTGGGTTTGAAGTAGTCAACATAGCAGTTTATGTCCTCAATTAGAGCTACAAAAAGTCACTCAAGGATGCTACACCTCAAGAGACCTACTCTGGTAAGAAACCTTCAGTTTCTCATTTCTCAAAACATTTGGCTCTCTGTGAATGTTATGTGCATATTCCAGATGCATCCAAGACCAAGCTAGATCCCAAAAGAAATAAGTGTATACTTTTTGGATATAGTCAAGAGTTAAAGGCATATCGGTTCTATGATATAGAGGCAAAGAAGATTGTGGCCAACCGAGATGTGGTTTTTACAAAACAACCACACTCAGTGGAGAAAAGAGGTCCATCCACTCTATCATCAGCTGGAGAAATAGTCCACATGAGACCAACCCACCAGTCAGATATCCTCTCAAAGGAGGAGGAGTTTTTAGAGGATGAAGACTCACATACATCACAACAGCCTATTGGTTGCACCACAAGGAGGGCCACTTCCAAAGTAGGCACAACAACTCTTTGATGAGTGTAATCCAGTACCTGAGAAGCCAAAATATTTGACAGATGGACCACATAGATCAAGGAGAATATAGGAGCAGAGAAGAGCATCTGATCTCATTGTCAATATGGCCTTGATGGGATGAGATACTGGGAACGGTGAAGGAGACAACCACCTTGGATGAGAGTTTTGCACCCCTAGGAATGAAGAGGCTCTCCATTTTTCACAAACTTCCTTATTGGAGCGATCTACTAGACCCAATGTTAAAGATCCCAGTCCCCTCTGCGCAACAAATCTTGGGGTGCTAGCAGCGGAAGTAGCACTTCTTGCGCGGGGCAGGGTCCCTCACTCGGGGCCTCGCCCACGTATATTCGGACAAGAGACTAATCCCTCGATTCTTCCAAAATCGAACCAGGAAAAACTTCCCTCGCCCGAAAAGCAAGGGCGATTCCTCCAGCGTATTTTTACTCTAACGTAGTCAAGAGCCTTAACTAACTGAATTGATCTGACCAAATGCGTAAGTCCCATAGTCAGATCAAGGAAAAGACTTGCACTTGGATCATAGAGACCAACGTTTTTTTCCTCATTGAGAGGCAAAGCCATTGATTCTTTTCCATAGAAAATAATTTTTATTCGGGATTTACTTCATCTATCGTACCATAACAGAATTGAGTCTCATTTTAGGGATCCATCAGTCCAAACTAACCCCATTGTGTCCCGTGGGTACTGTAGTGATAGGATCTATTTAAGAATTTGGTTAGGTTTTGTCCTAGGCACCACGGAAAAGAGTTCCCAGGCCCCCTAGCAGGATATTCATGCAAACTTAAAACTAGTCACACGACTTACACACCCAATATGAAATTGCCTTTTCTTAGAGATTCAACTGTCTTTAAAACAATCATTTAATGAAACTATACTATCACTGATCATAATCGTCCAAAATATCCGATTGAATCCTTATTTCCAATTTTTCCTTCATCGGTGTACCTATGGCATCATTGACAACCAGAACGCTCACCACCTGTCCACTCAGGGGCCTTTTCGATAGTTCCTAGCTCATAGTACCCAGTAATATATTCACTTATAAAAATAAATCAAAATGGAATCTCTGTTTGAAGATCAGCAAGATCAACAAATAGATCCATATAGAGAGCCATGGACTTATCCGTTCGAGGACCAGCAAGGTCAATCAACCAGATCCATGTTCGAATTTAGAAAACAACTCTTACTCCTTGTTCCAATATCTTCCACAACGTACGTGTGGGTATCTTCGGTGACCCAGAGCCCGAGCACCATATGGTCAGCACCCTCTAGGATCCTTCGCAAGTCACCTAGCGCTTCACTCATAGGCCGCTTCCTTAGTCCCTCATCCACCATACCGGAAGCTTACCATTTAAATCAAACTGAGGCTGGTCTCAAGACCTCGGCCGTGACCTTGCTACATGAGACGTCCTCCGTTGACTCTCCGTTAGCTGTTGCAACTTTATCAGACAGGTCCCCACCACGACCTCATTCACAAGATGGTCAAAATGCTTCCCCAGCATTCTTGACATAAAATAGTCGTTTAAAAAAAGGTCATAAATACAGTTTCTATAATGAACTCTCGTCTTTCCACATTGTTCCACATCAATCCTCATTTATTTCATATGTATTCCCATTCTCATCCAATCACATCATTTTCATCACATCACATCTTTCCTCATTTATCCTCATTAGATCTCATCCACTCGCATCTACCCATATCCACATCTCATAACATCTTATTCATTCACATCTCATCCATTCATATCTACCCCAATCCACATCACATCACATCCATTTCACCTCACATCTCATTCACTCACATCTATCCCGTTTCACATCACATTCATTCACATCATATATCATCCATACACATCTATCCCAATTTACATCACATCCATTTCACATCACATCGCATTCATTCACTTCCCGATTCACATCACCTCACATCTCATCCATTCACATCCTATATCATTCATTCACATCCCGATTCACATGACATCACATCGCATTAATTAACATCCCGATTCACATCACATCTCATTCACTCACATCTATCCATTTCACATCACATCACCTCCATCCATTCACATCCATCACATCACATTCATTCATATCCATCACATTCATTCTCATCACCATCCCATCACATACATTCTATCCACATAACATCACATCACATCTAACCACTTCATATCTCATTCATACACATCTTATCTCATTCATCCACATCCATCCAATCGTTCACATGTACAACTACCCACATCTATCTATACATTCATATCTATCACTTCACATCCACATATATTCATGTCACATTACATCTCTTTACATCACATCACATTCTTTCACATCCACATCCACATCCATTCTTTCACATACATCCACATCCATTCTTTCACATACTCATCTCCACATCCATTCTTTCACATACTCATCTCCACATCCATTCTTCACACATACACATCCACATCCATTCTTCACATACACATCCATATCCATTCTTCACGTACACATTCACATCCATTTTCACCATATTACACATCCACATCCATCCATTTTCACCATATTACACATCCAAATCCACATCCACCCATTTTCACCATATTAAACATCCACATCCATCCATTTTCACCATATTACACATCCACATCCATTCTTTCACATACTCATCTCCACATCCATTCTTCACATACACATCCACATCCATTCTTCACATACACATTCACATCCATTCTTCACATACACATCCATATCCATTCTTCACGTACACATTCACATCCATTTTCACCATATTACACATCCACATCCATCCATTCATTCACATCTATCTGATTCACATCGCATCTCATCTCATCTATTCACATCACATCTATTCACATCACATCCCCTCCACATCTTATCGCATCCTATTTACATCTTATCACATCCTATTTACATCTTATCACATCCATTCACATCCTATCGCATTCCATTTACATCTTATCACATCCATTCACATCTTATGGCTTCCTATTTACATCTTATCACATACATTCACATCCTATCACATCCCATTTACATCTTATCACATCCATTCACATCTTATCGCTACCTATTTACATCTTATCACATACATTCACATCCTATCACATCCCATTTACATCTACATGCTATTCCCATTTAGTAGCTTTTTCTATTTTGATTTTCTTTTGAATACAAGAGTATTTCTTGAATCAGTATTCCCAAAACTTCTTGATCGAAATTTTGAATTTCATACCAGAATTCCTCGAGTTCTATAACCTTGATCCATTGATCAATTTGAAGGGTCTTAAACTTAGTTTAAAATTTGGTGGAGTTTTGAGTGTATTTTTCTAAACTGGTCACAACTTCTTTCCTCAAAACTGGTCACAACTTCTGAGTTTTGAGTGTATTTTTCTAAACTGGTCACAACTTCTTTCCTCAAAATTGATGAAAGAGTTGTCTCTTGGTCAGAGTCTGATTCAAGGTTCGAGTCGGATAAGATTTTTCCTGAACTATCTTTCTCGAAAAGGTTTTATAATTTAGTTACTATTTTACTGAATTTCTTTCTTTGAATATTCACTTAACTGATTTCTAAATTAGTTACAAATTCCAATGAGGAATAAATTAATCATTTATCTGAATATTTTGATCTCGATAGATTTCTTTAATTTTCTGTTAACAATCCGTGTGAATATAAAATGATAGAATTTCTCTCTTAGAGTATTTAATTATTCATTTATCAAATACTCAGAATTTAGATAAGAATAACACTTTTGTAATTAAAAAAAATCCATTATGCATCTTTCTATGCATAGAAATCAAATTTAATAAGAATAACACTTTTGTAATAAAAAAATTTCCTTAATGCATCTTTCTATGCATAGAAATCAAATTTAATAAGAATAACACTTTTGTAATAAAAGAATTCCATTATGCATCTTTCTATGCATAGAAATCAAATTTAATAAGAATAACACTTTTGTAATAAAAAAATTCCATTATGCATCTTTCTATGCATAGAAATCAAATTTAATAAGAATAACACTTTTGTAATAAAAAAAATTCCTTTATGCATCTTTCTATGCATAGAAATCAAATTTAATAAGAATAACACTTTTGTAATAAAAAACATTCCATTATGCATCTTTCTATGCATAGAAATCAAATTTAATAATTAATATCAGTGATATCCATGCATATTCATAGGTGAATATATACATGGAGTAATTATAATATTTCTTTTATATGCAAAAATGGTGGGAATTACTCTTTTGGAATAACATAAAAACAAACTTTCTTTTTCAAAAAATTCTAGAAAATTTTGGCATGACCTTCTTTGTATGGCTAACAATTTCGTATTTTTATCATCCTTTATTTGACTTAAATTAACCCAAATTAGATGTATAGAACTCTAATCTACACAATTTTCTAAATTCAAGAGAGTAAACAATAAGAAGAGTTTAATTAATCCCTTAGTTAATCTTTCTAGGATTGAGAAAGGTTGGAATGTAAAGAAGAGAAGGGGGTGGCCTTTCTATGAAAGGCATAGCATTTGAATTTAATTCAAACATTTGCAAAACATAAAAATTAAGAAAACCATAGATTTTTCATTAAACAAGTAGGAAAATTAGCTTACATGGAGCTTGTAAGCTCTCCTTTGGCTTGAGGGATTGAGGGTTCTACTCTTGTTTGAAGCAAGAGTGGCCACCAATTCACTTTGGAGAGGATTAGGCCAAAAACAATTGAATTATTAAGAAATTCAATGTAAATGGCTCTCACGAGACAGGAGTAGAGTAGCAGTGCATAAACACCATTAAGCTTTTACAAAGGGGGAGGCTTCTATTTATAGGAAAAAGTGAGCCTCTAAACCAAGCAAACTAATTCTAGAATTTTTCAAATCAATTTGCTCAAATTTTTTGGTCAGTTCAGCTTACTTTTTGGATCTAGTTTTGAAACATGAGAGAGGAGAGATGAAAATATCTCATTTTATTGATTAAGAATTGGGGGTAATGATGAGAAAAAGGCACCTACTTCATGAGGGGAGATCCCCACACTGAGGTGTCAAAATTTGATTTTTTAATTCTTTTCTTTGGTCCTTAGTCCACTCTTCATCTTATGTGAGCATTTACTTATTTTTAGGGGTGTTTTTCTTTTATTCTTTAATTTATATCCTCCCTACATTTGGATTAATCTTATTGGTCCACAGGAACCTTAATTGGACCATAATCCAAAAATTTCTAAAAATCTGGACCCTTAGGCTAAGGTTCTTTATACCTATTTTCAATTAATTCCAATTGCACATTGGAAAGTTCTTTTTGAATTTCTATTCCAAGGGAAACCATTTTAGACACTAAGAGGATTTTTATATCCAAAAATATCTCAATTTTGAATTACCTCCCTCTAGACATTTTCTCTCTCCAAGCCAAAAAAAGGTAAAACAGGATCTTTCTTTTATTTCAGAGAGGGGAATAATTATAAGATCAGAAGGGGAGGTTCTTACACCTGCACACCTCAAAAGATGGAGGGAGGAATCTTACATCCTACCCCACTTAAAAAACGCGAGATGTCCTGATCTCGCAAACTAGAGGACAACTTTTTCCCTTAAGATCCAACTGATTCTGGGGTTCCTTATAGTCTGGTGAACCCAACAGAATCCTAGGATAAAGATCCCTTATATAGAACTCATCATCAGATAACAATTCTTTCAGATCATATCATTCATATCCTTAACACAATAATGGTCCATTAGATCGAATTTTCCATCTAAACATTTCTCCATGGGAATTTCAATTATACAGGTTTTTAATTTGTCATCCCTTAACTAGATCCACTAGGTCAAGTGTTAATAGTAGCAATCTGTCAGCACAATCCACTAATCTCATAGTGATTTGCTGAAGTCATTATCGTCATTCCAGTTACGAACATCATCACAGGGACTCGTCCCATTCATCCTCATTGTGGTTTTGCTCAGCTTATCGCTTTTCAACCAAAATTTCGGAATCATCATTTTTCAATCAGAATCCAATTCAAGTCATCATTTTTCAATCAGAATCCAATTCAAGTCATCAGTTCTCAACCAGAGTTTTAAAATCATTTCAACCACATTAGAATTCATCATCTGGATATAGCATTTTTGCTTATAATTTCAAGGTCTTAGATTTACTCGTATATACTGCCAGTAAAGAACTGTAGTTATACCCTCGATATATACGGGTAGTCACACGATCCTCGGAATTATAAGGTAAATACCATCAGTCTAGGCCTCAAGCAAGTCATGGATTCCATGCAATTGCGGTACTTCCATCTGAAGACCCAATTACTAATTTATGAATTTCAGTCTGAATATCAATTTGTATTAATTTCATTACACATTTGTATTCATTCACATCTCATCCATTCATATCTACCCCGATCCACATCACATCACATCCATTTCACCTCACATCTCATTCATTCACATCTATCTCGTTTCACATCACATTCATTCACATCACATATCATCCATACACATCTATCCCAATTTACATCACATCCATTTCACATCGCATCTCATTCATTCACTTCTCAATTCACATCTCATCCATTCACATCCTATATCATTCATTCACATCCCGATTCACATGACATCACATCTCATTCATTCACATCCCGATTCACATCACATCTCATTCACTAAAATCTATCCATTTCACATCACATCACCTCCATCCATTCACATCCATCACCTCCATCCATTCAGATCCATCACATCACATTCATTCATATCCATCACATTCATTCTCATCACCATCCCATCACATACATTCTATCCACATAACATCACATCACATGTAACCACTTCATATCTCATTCATACACATCTCATCTCATTCATCCACATCCATCCAATCGTTCACATGTACAACTACCCACATCTATCCATACATTCATATCTATCACTTCACATCCACATATACTCATGTCACATCACATCACATCACATTCTTTCACATACATATCCACATCCATTCTTTCACATACTCATCCCCACATCCATTCACATACTCATCCCCACATCCATTCTTCACATACACATCCACATCCATTCTTCACATACACATTCACATCCATTCTTTACATACACATCTATATCCATTCTTCACGTACACATTCACATCCATTTTTACTATATTACACATCCACATCCATCTATTTTCACCATATTACACATCCACATCCATTCTTTTCTTTCACATACATCCACATCCATTCTTTCACATACTCATCCCCACATCCGTTCTTCACATCCATTCTTCACATACACATCTATATCCATTCTTCACGTACACATTTACATCCATTTTCACCATATTACACATCCACATCCATCCATTCATTCACATTTATCTGATTCACATCGCATCTCATCTCATCTATTCACATCACATCACATCCACATCTTATCGCATCCTATTTACATCCATTCACATCCTATCACATTCCATTTACATCTTATCACATCCATTCACATCCTATCACATTCCATTTACATCTTATCACATCCTTTCACATCTTATGGCTTCCTATTTACATCTTATAACATACATTCACATCCTATCGCATTCCATTTACATCTTATCACATCATTTCACATCTTATGGCTTCCTATTTACATCTTATAACATACATTCACATCCTATCACATCCTATTTACATCTTATCACATCCATTCACATCTTATCGCTTCCTATTTCAATCTTATCACATACATTCACATCCTATCGCATCCCATTTACATCTTATCACATTCATTCACATGCTATTCCCATTTAGTAGCTTTTTCTATTTTGATTTTCTTTTGAATATACAAGAGTATTTCTTGAATCAGTATCCCCAAAACTTCTTGATTGAAATTCTAAATTTCATACCAGAATTCCTCGAATTCTATAACCTTGATCCACAGATCAATTTGAAGGGTCTCAAACTTAGTTTGAGATTAGGTGGAGTTTTGAGTGTATTTTTCTAAACTGGTCACACCTTATTTCCTCGAAACTGACGAAATTTGTTTGGTCTTGGTCATAGTCTCATTCAAGATTTGAGTCAGATAAGATTTTTCCTGAACTATCTTTCTCAAAAAGATTTGATAATTAAATTACTATTTTATTGAATTTCTTTCTTTTAATATTCACTTAACTGATTTCTAAATTAGTTACGAATTCCAATAAGGAATAAATTAATCATTTATCTGAATATTTTGATCTCGATAGATTTCCTGAATTTTTTGTTCACAATCCGTGTGAATATAAAACGATAGAATTTCTCTCTTAGAGTATTTAATTATTCATTTATCAAATACTCATAGAATTTAAGAGAATTCTAATTTTGATATAAAAATTCTTTATGCATCTATTTATGCATAAAAATCAACTTCAATGGGAATAACACTTTTATAAAAATCAACTTCAATGGGAATAACACTTTTATTCAAAAAATCCTTTTATGCGGCTATTTATGCATAAAATCAAATTTAATAGGAATAACACTTTTAAAATAAAAAGACTTTCTTTATGCATCTATTTATGCATAAAAATCAATTTTTATAAGAATAATGCTTTTATAATAAAAAATCCTTTATGCATCTTTCTATGCATAGAAATCCAATTTAATAAGAATAAAAATTTTGTAATAAAAAAATTTCCTTTATGCATCTTTCTATGCATAGAAATCAAATTTAATAAAGATTAACACTTTTGTAATAAAAAAAATTCCTTTATGCATCTTTCTATGAATAGAAATCGAATTTAATAAGAATAACACTTTTGTAATTAAAAGAATTCCATTATGCATCTTTCTATGCATAGAAATAAAATTTAAAAAGAATAACACTTTTGTTATAAAAAACATTCCTTTATGCATCTTTCTATGCATAGAAATCAAATTTAATAAGAATAACACTTTTGTAATTAAAAAATTCTATTATGCATCTTTCCATGCATAGAAATCAAATTTATTAAGAATAACACTTTTGTAATTAAAACAATTTCCTTTATGCATCTTTCTATGCATAGAAATCAAATTTAATAAGAATAAAAACTTTTGTAATTAAAAAAATCCATTATGCATCTTTCTATACATAGAAATCAAATTTAATAATTAATATCAGTGATATCATCCACACGTCAATCCACATCATTCAAACATCCATGCACATTAATCCACATTATTTCATAAGCATTCCCATTCTCATCTAATCATATCTTTTTCTATCTCATCACTTATTTCCTCATTTTCCTCATAAGTTCTCACCCACTTGCATCTATCCATATATCTCATCACTTCACATACATTAACATCTATCCAGTTTACATCGCATCTTATCACATTCATTTCACATCACATCTCATTCATTCACATCCTGATTCACATGCTTACACATTCATTCATGTCCCTATCGTTCATTCACATCACATCACATCCATTCACATCCCTTATCATTCATTCACATCCCGATTCACATCACATCACATCCATTCACATCCCTTATCATTCATTCACATCCTATATCATATCATTCACATCTCGATTCATATCACATCACATCCATTCACATCCCTTATCATTCATTCACATCCTATATCATTAATTCACATCCCGATTCATATGCTATCACATTCATTCACATCCTATATCATTCATTCACATCCCTTATCATTCATATCTATCCAATTTACTTCACATCTCATCGCTCCAATTCTCGTTCATATCCATCACATTTACATCCACATATATTCTCCCACATATATCCACATCCATACTTATCACATACACATCTGCATCTATCCTTTCACATACATCCACATCCATATTTATCACATACACATCCACATCTATCCTTTCACATACATCCACATCCATACTTATCACATACACATCCACATCTATCCTTTCACATACATCCACATCCATATTTATCACATACACATCCACATCTATCCTTTCACATACACTCATCCACATCCCATTCTTTAACATACATCCACTTCTATTCTTCACATACATCCACATCCATACTTATCACATACACATCCACATCTATCCTTTCACATACATTCACATCCATATTTATCACATACACATCCACATCTATCCTTTCACATACATCCACATCCATACTGATCACATACACATCCACATCTATCCTTTCATATACATCCACATCCATATTTATCACATACACATCCACATCTATCCTTTCACATACACTCATCCACATCCATTCTTTAACATACATCCACTTCTATTCTTCACATACATCCACATCCATACTTATCACATACACATCCACATCTATCCTTTCACATACATCCACATCCATATTTATCACATACACATCCACATCTATCCTTTCACATACATCCACATCCATACTTATCACATACACATCCACATCTATCCTTTCACATACACTCATCCACATCCATTCTTTAACATACATCCACTTCTATTCTCACATACATCCTCATCCATCCATCCATTCATTCCCATCTATCTGATTCGCATCCCATCTCCTCACATCTATTTACCTCTCATTCTCATCACATCTATTCTCATCACATCTATCCATCCTTTCATTCTCATCTATTTGATTCATATCACATATCTACCTCTCATTCTCATTACTTCAATTTTCATCATATCTATTCTCTATTCATTCTCATCTATCTGATTCACATCCCAATCTCATCACATCCATTCTCAGAATGCAAGAGAATCCTTATTTTTTTATATAAAGATTCTTTACACATCTATTTATGCATAATTTCAATTTTAAGGAGAATAACACTTTCGAAATAAAAATAAATCTTTTATGCATCTTTCTATGCATAAATTCAATTTTAATGAGAATAACTCTTTTGAAATAAAAAAAAATTTCTTTATGCATCATTTTATGCATAAAATCAAAATTGATGAGAATAACTCTTTTGAATTAAAAATAAATTTCTTTATGCATCTTTCGATGCATAAAATGAAAATTGATGAAAATAACTCTTTTGAAATAAAAATAAATTTCTTTATGCACAAAATCAAAATTGATGAGAATAACTCTTTTGGAATAAAAAAAATTTCTTTATGCATCTTTCTATGCATAAAATGAAAATTGATGAAAATAACTCTTTTGAAATAAAAATAAATTTCTTTATGATTTATTTATGCATAAAATAAAAATTGATGAAAATAACTCTTTTGAAATAAAAATAAAAAATTCAGCCAAACTGAACCTGAAAAATTCTAAAAACTAGTTGGACTTGGTTAGAGGCCTCCCTCACCTATAAATAGAACCTAAGCCCTTTGTAAAAAAATATGAGAACTATACCATGCCAGTATTATACTGAAATAATGATATTTTCTATTATCCTCTAAAATCCTCTACAAATTGAAGAGATTGGAGCTTCTCTCTCTCTTCAATCTTCCTTGGAGACTTCATCAACATACCAAACCAATTTATTGGTTGGAGGCCTCTACTTTGATCAAAGAATTGAGCAATCTAGGAGGGTCTTTTTTCTTTAATCTCCAAATGTTTCTCTCTTCTCAACTCCTCTCCCCTCAAGCTTGAGAAGCATTCAATTGAATGGCTTTCTAATACAATTGAAGTTCTTTAATGAATTGTGGTGATAAAACACATAAATTTCCATTTATGCTTCAATTAAATGTTTTTTTAAGCATGTCTTTCTCTCCCCCAAAGAATGGTCATTCCTATGACCTATTCTATATTCAAATGAAGCTTTTCATGAAGCAATTCTCTAATCTAAAAGTAATTTCTATGCTTGTCAAATTAAAGGCCAAATAAGTGGCTTTTTAATGCTTTTATGCTATTTAATTTATGAAAAAATTAAGAATCAAGTCCATAATTGAATATTGATCCAATTAATGATTATTCTAATCATAGGGATATTACTAAACTTTATGCTTTCAAATTTTTGAGAATTATCAGTAATAGTAGTGGAGCTATGGCAAAATTTCTAAAAAGTTAAAACATAAATCATTTTCATTCATAATATGAAAAGAGGACTTCCTACCATATTCTAGGATTAATAATCCTAGATTAATTGAATGATTCTCATTATAATCATGAAAATTTTAATTTTTATGTTTATGTATAAATAGTTAATTAGGAAAAAGAGGAATTTCTAGTAATCCATTTTTATGTTAAAAGAGTAATCCCCATTGACAATGGAAATCCATGTATTCCAATGAAGTAAAAGAAAACTTGGGATGCTAAAATAATGTATATTTTATTTAAAATTAAATAAGGATTCTAGTTAAATTTATCTTTTTGTATAGATAAGTTTAAATGATGAAGAAAGAGGAATTCCCACCATATTGGAATTCAAATATTTAAATGCGGAAAGTGTAATTTTTAGCATATTGAAATTAATGGGTATTGTATTTAAATTCAAAGATGAATTTTAGATCAATTTATTTTATCTATGAGAAATATTTAAATGGTAAAAGAGGAATTCCTATGACATTTGGAATTCCATCATTTAGATGGGAAAAGAGAAATTCCTAGCATATTGGAATTAATGAGTATTGTATTTAAATTCAAAGATGAATTTTAGATAAATTTATTTTATCCATGAGAAATATTTAAATGGTAAAAGAGGAATTCCTATGACATTTGGAATTCCATCATTTAGATGGGAAAAGAGAAAGTCCTAGCATATTGAATTAATGGGTATTTTATTTTAGATGAAATTACTTTATGATAAATATTTGATGATAAAAGAGGAATACCCATGACATTGGAATGCAATTAATTAAATGCAAAAAGAGGAATTCCCATGGTAATTGAGATCCAAGAAATTAAATGGGAAGAAGATGAAAATTTAGTATAATTCAATTTATGATTATTTATCAAGTGGAAATATGGGTATAATTAATTTCTGTAAATCCCATGAATTCTTTTATTCAAAAGAGGAATATTTAATATAATTCATTTGAGAAATTGAGAATTAATTAGGCCAAAAAATTGGTAGAAATTTTAAAAAAGTCGCATTATCGGGATCAACCTAGAAAAAGCTATTAAATGGGAATAACATGTGAATGAATGAGATAAGGTGAAAATAGGATGCGATAAGATGTGTATGGGATGTGATAAGATGTAAACAGGATGCGATAGGATGAGAATGGATGTGATAAGATGTGTATGGGATGTGATAGAATGTGAATGGATGTGATAAGAGGTGTATGGGATGTGATAGAATGTGAATGGATGTGATAAGATGTGTATGGGATATGATAGGATGTGATAAGATGTGACGTAATGGATGCGTATGTGGAAGAATGGATGTGGATGTGTATGTGGAAGAATGGATGCGGATGTGTATGTGGAAGAATGAATGCAGATGTGTATGTGGAAGAATGGATGTGGATGTGTATGTGGAAGAATGGATGTGGATGTGTATGTGAAAGGATGTGATGTCGGTGTGAGTGAATGAATGAGATGTGATGTGATGTGAATGAATGAGATGTGATGTGATGTGATGTGAATCGGGATGTGAATGAATGAGATGTGATGTCATGCGAATTGGATATAAATTTATGATATGGGATGTGAATGGATGAGATGTGATGTGATGTGAATCGGGATAAGAATGAATGAGATAAGATGTGAAATGAATGTGATGTAAATTGAGTTAGATGTGTGAATGAATGATATGTGATGTAAATGAATGAGGTGTGATGGGATGTGAATATGGGTAGATGCGAGTGGATGAGATAAGATGAGGATAAACGAGGAAAGATATGATGAGATGAAAAATGATGTGATGAGAATAGGAATACATATGAAAAATGATGTGAGATCCCTGTTCCCACCGCGCAACGGATTCGGGGTGCTAGCAGCGGAAGTAGCATTTCTTGCGCGAGGCAGGGTCCCACACTCGGGGCCTCGCCCATGGATATCCGGACAAGAGACTAATCCGTCGGTTTTTCGAAGACCGAACCCGGAAAGCACGGGCGATTCCACCAGGATAACTTTTTACTCTAACGTAGTCAAGACCATTACTGATCAAGCTGATCCGACTGCACCTATAAAGATACTCGGCCAGATCAAGGAAGTGAAACTTGCACTTGGATCATTGGGATCAACGCTTTTTTCCCCATCAAGAGGCACAGCCGTTGATTCCTATCCATAGAACAATTACTATCCGGGATTTACTTCATCTATCGTAATAACAAAAATTGAGTCTCGATTTACGGATCCATCAGTCTAGCCTAAGCCCATCCAGTCCCATGGGTTAGCCAACCGCCCAACCACTATAGTGATGGGATCCAATTAGGAATTTTGTTAGGTTTTGTCCTGGGTACCAGGGAAAAGAGTTCCCACGCCCCCTAGCCGGAAGTTCATGTAAACATAAAGCTAGTCACACCACTTACACACCTAATATGAAATTGCCTTTTTCTCACCATCAGCTAACTTTAAAACAATCCTTTAATAAAACCATTATGTCACTAATGACAATTGCCTTTTTCTCAGCATCAGCTAACTTTGAAACAATCCTTTAATAAAACCATTATGTCACTAATGACAATCCTCAAATTCTCTGGTTGAATCCATATTTCCAATCATTCATTCATCGGTGTACTTATGGCATCATTGGCAACTAGAACGCTCACCACCTGTTCACTCAGGGGCCTTTTCCATAGTTCCTAGCTCATACTAACCGGCAATATATTCACATATAAAATCAAGATGGAATCCTCGTTGAAGATCAGCAAGATCAATCAACAGATCCATATAAGAGAGCCATGGACTCATCCGTTGAGGACCAGCAAGGTCAATCAACCAGATCCATGCCCGGTTTCAGAAAACAACTCTTACTCCTTGTTCCAATATTTTCCACGACGCACATGTGGGTATCTTCGGCGACCCAGAGCCCGAGCACCATATGGTCAGCACTCTCTAGGATCCTTCGCAGGTGACCTAGCACTTCACTCATAGGCCGCTTCCTTGGTCTCTCATCCACAGTACCGGAAGCTCACCATTTAAATCGAACCGAGGCTGGTCAAGACCTCGGTCGACCTTGCTACGCGAGACGTCCTCCATTGACTCTCCGTCAGCAATTGCAACTTTATCAGTTAGGTCTCCATGACCTTAATCCACAAGACAGTCAAAATGCTTCCCCAACATTCTCGACATAAAACAGTCATTTACAAATAGTCACAAAATACAGTTTCTATATCCAACTCTCGTCTTTCCACATTATCCCTCCTCAATCCACATTCCATTCAATGTGTATTCATTTTCATCCATTTACTCATATCGACGACACATTATTTTCCATACACATTCACATTCATTATTCTACATACACATCCATGCATACCTCCATTTTCACATCCTCATTCATACATCCACATCCACATCCACATACATAACCATCCATCCACATACATAACCATCCATCCACATCTCCATGCATACATCCACATCCATAATCACATTCACATCCATACATCTACATCTATATGCGTACATCCACATCTCCATGCATACATCAACATCTCCATGCATATATCCACATCCATAATCACATTCACATCCATACATCTACATCTACCTACATATATCCACATCTCATGCATACATCAACATCTACATGCATACATCCACATCCACATTCTCATTCACATCTATACATCTACATCTACCTACATATATCCACATCTCCATGCATACATCAACATCTCCATGCATACATTCACATCCACATTCTCATTCACATCTATACATCTACATCTACATGTATACATCCGTTTTCACATTCATACATCCACACTCCCATTTCCACATCCACACATCCACATACATACATCCCTTTCCACATTCCCATTCATATAGCCACATATGCCTTCACATCTATTCTTTACATCACATCCATTCTCGCCCTATCACAACCCATATACATCTTATCCCATCACATACACTTTTTACCTCATCCCATACACATCTTATCATATCTTAACTCATCTTATCACATCCTAACTCATCTCATATGCATCTTATCACATCTTATCACATCTCATACACCTCTTATCACATCCTATCACATCTCATACATATCTTATCACATCTTAAATCATCTTATCACATCCTAACTCATCTCATATGCATCTTATCACATCTTATCACATCTCATACACCTCTTATCACATCCTATCACATCTCAAACGCATCTTATCACATCCTATCACATCTCATATGCCTCTTATCACATCCTATCACTTCCCATATCTATTTATAGAATACAAGAGAATTCTTATATTTGATATAAGATTTCTCTACACATTTATTTATGCATAAATTCCATTTAAGGAGACTAACACTTTCGAAATAATCTTTTATGCATCGTCCTATGCATAAATTCAATTTGAATGAGAATAACACTTTTGAATTAGAAATCCATTCTTTTATGCATCTTCCTATACATAAATTCAACTTGGGAGGAATTACACTTTTAGAATAAAAGAATTTCTCTAATGCATCTAAGTTATGCATAAAATCCATTTATGATGAAAATCACACTTTTAGTATAAAAAGAATATCTTTTATGCATACCTCTATGCATGAAATCCAATATGATAAAAGTAACACTTTTACAATAAAATAATCAACTTTTATGCATACCTCTATGCATGAAATCCAATTATGATAAAAATAACACTTCTATATTAAAATAATCAACTTTTATGCATACCTCTATGCATGAAATTCAAATATGATAAAAGTAACACTTTTATAATAAAATAATCAACTTTTATGCATACCTCTATGGATGAAATTCAAATATGATAAAAGTAACACTTTTATAATAAAATAATCAACTTTTATGCATACCTCTATGCATGAAATCTAAATATGATAAAAGTAACACTTTTAAATTAAAATAATAATCTTTTATGCATACCTCTATGAATGAAATCCAAATATGATAAAAGTAACACTTTTACAATAATAATCTTTTATGCATACCTGTATGCATGAATTCCAATTATGAAAAAAGTAACACTTTTACATTAAAATAATAATCTTTTATGCATACCTCTATGCATGAATTCCAATTATGATAAAAGTAACACTTTTACATTAAAATAATAATCTTTTATGCATACCTCTATGCATAAAATCCAATTATGCATAATATAAAAATCAATTTCTCTATGATTACAATGAATATCTTTCAATTAATCTAGGATGATAATTCCTAGAATATGGTAAGAAGTTCTCTTTTCATACTTTGAATGAAATTATTTTATGTGTAATTTTTATAAAAATTTTGCCATAGCTCCGTTACTATGACTGATAAATCTCAATTTATTTTGAAGGATAAAGCTTATCATTAAGGGAATGATTAGAATGGTCCCTAATTGGATCATTAACCCAATAATGGATTGAATCATCAATATTCATAAAATACATAAACTAAAAGCATAGAAAAAAGCCATTAATTTGGCCTCAAGCATAGATTAATCTTGGATTAAGGAAAAGCTTTATGAAAAGCTTCATTTGGATTGAGAATGGGTCATGAGTATGACCATTTCTTGAGTGAGAGAGAGAAATTACATAAAACCATTAGAATTAAGTATAAATAAAAATTTATGTAATTCTTAACTATCATTAATCAATTAACTTCAATAGCATTCATCAAATTATGTAACTCTTCACTACCATTCATCAATTAACTTCAATAGCATTCAAAAACCATTCCAATTAAGCTTCTCAAGCTTGAGAGGGGTTGAGAAGAGAGAAACATTGAGAAATTATAGAAAAGATCTAAATTCACCATTTACCTTACAAATTGCTTGATTCTTTGTTCACGATAGAGGTCCCCAACCAATCAATTGGTTTAGTATGTTGATGGAGCCACCAATGGGGATTGAAGAAAGAGGGAAGCTCCAATTTCTCCAATTTTGAGAGAATTTTAGAGAATAGTAGAAATTAGCATTATTTCAGCATAACTTTAGTATAGTAAAATTCTCCTCTTTTTTTCAAAGGATTCATGTTCTATTTATAGGAGAGGGAAGCTCTAACCAAAGCTAATTGATTTCTAGAATTTTCTAGATTTCAGTTTGGTTGAATTTGGACTAGATTTGGACCTAGTTTGGTTACTTTTTGATTCGGTTTGGTTCCATTTTGATTTGGTTTGGTTCAAGAGAGAGGAGAGATAAAAATATCACATTATTTTTGAGTTTAAAACTCATTCAAGCATGTGAAGTATGCATCTCCTTTAAGGGACTCCCCTTCCTTACATATGTGTCAAAATGGAATCATTATACCCAAAATATCTCATATTTTTTATATTACTCATAGTTTCTTACTAATAAACCTTGTACATAGTCAACTCTTCATCTTATGTGAGCATTTACTCATTTTTAGGTATCTTCTTTTACAAATTGGATTTATCTCCTCCCCACACATGAATTGATCCTATTGGCCCACAGGAACCTTAATTGGACCATAATCCAAAAATTTCTGAAAATCTAGACCCTTAGGCTAAGGTCCTTCATACCCATCTCCAATTAATTCCAATTGCATTGGAAAGTTCTTTTTGAATTTCTGTTTCAGGGGAACTTATTTTAATAAGATGAGTTATTTTTTTTTCCAAAAATATTCATAATCTGAATATTCTCTCTCTAGAATATTTTCTCTCTCTATGCCAAAACAGGCAGAGACGAGATCTCTATATTTCTGAAGAGGGAATTGATTACAGGGGAAGATGCTGGACATTTTTAGAGGTTGGGGAGGAATCTTACATTCTCTCCCACTTGAAAAATGCGAGATGCCCTCATCTCGCAAACTGGGTGTAATTTCGCAAGATGCACGAATAGGAGACTAAGAAAAAATTTAATTAAGATTAACCACCAATAAAAGTCTCAAAGAGAGCAAGACTCAAGACAAGAACAAAGATTTCAACTTTATTCACTCTTGGAACATAACAATAAAGATAGAAGAACTCTTTACACTTCCATAAGCCCGTCCATCATATGGTCACAAAAGCAGCACTCACAAGCTGCACACATATAAGGTAACTCATCTATGGGAATAATTCGGCCGGTTATTGCAGCAGCTATCTCATTGGTGTGAGGTGACCTATTAAAAGGACCTCTGAGAGGCAAGCCAAAAACAGGATAAAGGCATATCTTCTGGTGAGGAAGAAAGCACGCTAGTAAGAAGACCCGCTCAGAAAATCCACCATGCCTTGATCTCATCACGCAGTAGTATCGGGGACCCAAACCCAAAGCTTCAATAACCATGGCCAAGCGGACATTGTTACGAAAGTGCTGCCGACCCCACGGTGTTACCCTAGTTATGTCTTGACAGGTCCGCCATTTGGTCTGAGCTACAGAAGTTCCCAAGTGAGGGAAAAGTGAGCGCTCATACAGTTCTATAAAATCCTTCTTCACAGACTCGCTTGCGTCTTGATGGTGAGAAATCATCATGGATAAAACTAAGTCTTGCTGCCAAGCCATAAGAGAGATTAAGAAGAAAGGAGATCAATAGAAGTAAAATTACTAGTTACACCTTATATAAAAGAAAGAACTAGCGTAACCTAGAGGCCAACAGGGTATCTTGCCACTGAAGTTTTACCGTCTTTTCATGATTTGGGTTTAGCACATATTTCTATAAAAGGTTTAGATGAGATACAATATGAACTTTGAGATGATGAGGTAGAAAAAGCTCGTAGGCTAAGTCACCTACTTCCATTGAGTTCCGATATGGTCCACAATATCTGGGGGATAACTTCTTATACTTCCCAAAAGATAAAGAATTTCTTTTGGGCCGTATTCGAATGAAGACCATATCTGCTTCTTTGAATTCTCTCACTGTCCTCTTCTTATCTGCATACTGCTTCTGTCGATCCTGGGCAGTCTTTTAACTGATGTTCCTTGGCATCTAAAAGACCGGTTCTTACTTCTAAACTCATCGTTCTGAATCCTTAAAACAGGTGGGCTCCTGAGAAAGTATTCTGGGGAAAGTGTCTTCCCTTTTTTAAACAGAATCTTTCTTTTATTTTAGAGAGGGAATAATTATAAGATCAGAAGGGAGATTCTTACTCCTGCATATGTGTCAAAATGGAATCATTTTACCCAAAATATCTCATATTTTTTATATTACTCATAGTTTCTTACTAATAAACCTTGTACATAGTCAACTCTTCATCTTATGTGAGCAATTTACTCATTTTTGGGTATCTTCTTTTACAAATTGGATTTATATCCTCCCCACACATGAATTGTTCCTATTGGCCCATAGGAACCTTAATTGGACCATAATCCAAAATTTTTTGAAAATCTAGACCCTTAGGCTAAGGTCCTTCATACCCATTTCCAATTAATTCCAATTGCACATTGGAAAGTTTTTTTTGAATTTCTGTTTCAGGGGAGCTTATTTTAATAAGATGAGTTATTTTTCTATCCAAAAATATTCATAATCTGAATATTCTCTCTCTAGAATATTTTCTCTCTCTATGCCAAAACAGGCAGAGACGAGATCTCTTATATTTCTGAAGAGGGAATTGATTACAGGGGAAGATGTTGGACATTTTTAGAGGTTGGGGAGGAATCTTACATTCTTTCCCACTTGAAAAATGCGAGATGCCCTCATCTCGTAAACTGGGTGTAATTTCACAAGATGCACGAATATGAGACTAAGAGAAAATTTAATTTAGGTTAATCACCAATAAAAGTCTCAAAGAGAGCAAGACTCAAGACAAGAACAAAGATTTCTTGCACGAGGCAGGGTCCCACACTCGGGGCCTCACCCATGGATATCCGGACAAGAGACTAATCTGTCGGTTTTTCCAAGACCGAACCTGGAAAAACTTCCTTTACCCGGAAAGCACGGGCGATTCCACCAGGATAACTTTTTACTCTAACGTAGTCAAGACCATTACTGATCAAGCTGATCCGACTGCACCTATAAAGATACTCAGCCAGATCAAGGAAGAAACTTGCACTTGGATCATTGGGATCAACGCTTTTTTTCCCCATCAAGAGGCACAGCCGTTGATTCCTATCCATAGAACAATTACTGTCCGGGATTTACTTCATCTATTGTAATAACAGAAATTGAGTCTCGATTTACGGATCCATCAGTCCAGCCTAACCCCATCCAATCCCATGGGTTAGCCAACCGCCCAACCACTGTAGTGATGGGATCCAATTAGGAATTTGGTTAGGTTTTGTCCCGGGTACCAGGGAAAAGAGTTCTCAGGCCCCCTAGCCGAAAGTTCATGCAAATATAAAACTAGTCACACCACTTACACACCCAATATGAAATTGCCTTTTTCTCAGCATCAGCTAACTTTAAAACAATCCTTTAATAAAACCATTATGTCACTGATGATAATCCTCAAATTCTGTGGTTAAATCCATATTTCCAATCATTCATTCATCGGTGTACTTATGGCATCATTGGCAACCAGAACGCTCACCACCTGTTCCATAGTTCCTAGCTCATACTAACCGGCAATATATTCACATATAAAATCAAGATGGAATCCTCGTTGAAGATCAGCAAGATCAATCAACAGATCCATATAAGAGAGCCATGGACTCATACGTTGAGGACCAGCAAGGTCAATCAACCAGATCCATGCTCGGTTTCAGAAAACAACTCTTACTCCTTGTTCCAATATCTTCCACGATGCACATGTGGGTATCTTTGGCGACCCAGAGCCCACCATATGGTCAGCACCCTCTAGGATCCTTCGCAGAGGTGACCTAGCGCTTCACTCATAGGCCGCTTCCTTGGTCCCTCATCCACCGTACTGGAAGCGCACCATTTAAATCGAACCGAGGCTGGTCAAGACCTCAGTCGACCTTGCTATGCGAGACGTCCTCCATTGACTCTCCATCTCAGCAGTTGCAACTTTATCAGTTAGGTCTCCATGACCTTAATCCACAAGACGGTCAAAATGCTTCCCCAGCATTCTCGACATAAAACAGTCATTTACAAACAGTCACAAAATACAGTTTCTATATCGAACTCTCGTCTTTCCACATTATCCCTCCTCAATCCACATAATCCACATTCCATTCAATGTGTATGCATTTTCATCCATTTACTCATATCGACGACACATTATTTTCCATACACATTCACGTTCATTATTCTACATACACATCCATGCATACCTCCATTTTCACATCCTCATTCATACATCCACATCCACATACATAGCCATCCATCCACATCTCCATGCATACATCCACATCCATAATCACATTCACATCCATACATCTACATCTATATGCGTACATCCACATCTCCATGCATATATCCACATCCATAATCACATTCACATCCATACATCTACATCTACCTACATATATCCACATCTCCATGCATACATCAACATCTACATGCATACATCCACATCCACATTCTCATTCACATCTATACATCTACATCTACCCTACCTACATATATCCACATCTCCATGCATACATCCACATCCACATTCTCATTCACATCTATACATCTACATCTACATGTGTACATCCGTTTTCACATTCATACATCCACACTCCATTTCCACATCCACATACATACATCCCTTTCCACATTCATACATCCACACTCCCATTTCCACATCCACATACATACATCCCTTTCCACATTCCCATTCATATAGCCACATATACCTTCACATCTATTCTTTACATCACATCCATTCTCGCCCTATCACAACCCATATACATCTTATCCCATCACATACACTTCTTACCTCATCTCATACACATCTTATCATATCTTAACTCATCTTATTACATCCTAACTCATCTCATATGCATCTTATCACATCTTATCACATCTCATACACCTCTTATCACATCCTATCACATCTCATACATATCTTATCACATCTTAAATCATCTTATCACATCCTAACTCATCTCATATGCATCTTATCACATCTTATCACATCTCATACACCTCTTATCACATCCTATCACATCTCATACGCATCTTATCACATCCTATCACATCTCATATGCCTCTTATCACATCTTATCACTTCCCATATCTATTTAAAGAATACAAGAGAATTCTTATATTTGATATAAGATTTCTCTACACATTTATTTATGCATAAATTCCATTTAAGGAGACTAACACTTTCGAAATAAAAATCCATCTTTTATGCATCGTCCTATGCATAAATTCAATTTGGATGAGAATAACCCTTTTGAATTAAAAATCCATTCTTTTATACATCTTCCTATACATAAATTCAATTTGGTAGGAATTACACTTTTAGAATAAAATAATTTCTCTTTTGCATCTAAGTTATGCATAAATTCCATTTATGATGAAAATCACACTTTTAGTATAAAAAGAATATCTTTTATGCATACCTCTATGCATGAAATCCAATATGATAAAAGTAACAATTTTACAATAAAATAATCAACTTTTATGCATACCTCTATGCATGAAATCCAATTATGATAAAAGTAACACTTCTATATTAAAATAATCAACTTTTATGCATACCTCTATGCATGAAATTTAAATATTCAGATAAAAGTAACACTTTTATAATAAAAGAATCAACTTTTATGCATACCTCTATGCATGAAATTCAAATATGATAAAAGTAACACTTCTATATTAAAATAATCAACTTTTATGCATACCTCTATGCATGAAATTCAAATATGATAAAAGTAACACTTTTATAATAAAAGAATCAACTTTTATGCATACCTCTATGCATGAAATTCAAATATGATAAAAGTAACACTTTTATAATAAAATAATCAACTTTTATGCATACCTCTATGCATGAAACCCAAATATGATAAAAGTAACACTTTTATATTAAAATAATAATCTTTTATGCATACCTCTATGCATGAAACCCAAATATGATAAAAGTAACACTTTTATATTAAAATAATAATCTTTTATGCATACCTCTATGCATGAAATCCAAATATGATAAAAGTAACACTTTTACATTAAAATAATAATCTTTTATGCATACCTCTATGCATGAATTCCAATTATGAAAAAAGTAACACTTTTACATTAAAATAATAATCTTTTATGCATACCTCTATGCATGAATTCCAATTATGATAAAAGTAACACTTGGTTACAATGAATATCTTTCAATTAATCTAGGATGATAATTCCTAGAATATGGTAAGAAGTTCTCTTTTCATACTTTAAATGAAATTATTTTATGTGTAATTTTTATAAAAATTTTGCCATAGCTCCGCTACTATGACTAATAAATCTCAATTTATTTTGAAGGATAAAGCTTATCATTAAGAGAATGATTAGAATGATCCCTAATTGGATCATTAACCCAATAATGGATTGAATCATCAATATTCATGAAATACATAAACTAAAAGCATAGAAAAAAGCCATTAATTTGGCCTCAAGCATAGATTAATCTTGGATTAAGGAAAAGCTTTATGAAAAGCTTCATTTGGATTGAGAATGGGTCATGAGTATGACCATTTCTTGAGTGAGAGAGAGAAATTACATAAAACCATTAGAATTAAGTATAAATAGAAATTTATGTAATTCTTAACTATCATTAATCAATTAACTTCAATAGCATTCATCAAATTATGTAACTCTTCACTACCATTCATCAATTAACTTCAATAGCATTCAAAAACCATTCCAATTAAGCTTCTCAAGCTTGAGAGGGGTTGAGAAGAGAGAAACATTGAGAAATTATAGAAAAGATCTAAATTCACCATTTACCTTACAAATTGCTTGATTCTTTGTTCACGGTAGAGGCCCCCAACCAATCAATTGGTTTAGTATGTTGATGGAGCCACCAATGGGGATTGAAGAAAGAGGGAAGCTCCAATTTCTCCAATTTGGAGAGAATTTTAGAGAATAGTAGAAATTAGCATTATTTCAGCATAACTTTAGTATAGTAAAATTCTCCTCTTTTTTTCAAAGGATTCATGTTCTATTTGGATTGGTGTGTGTATGATGAGTGAATGATGTGGATGATGTGGATGGATGTATGGATGAGGTGGATTGATATGTGGATAATGTGGATTGATGTGCATGGATGTTTGAATGATGTGGATTGACGTGTGGATTGATGTGGATGGATGTATGGATGATGTGGATGGATGTATGGATGATGTGGATTGATGTGTGGATGATGCGATTGGATGTGATTTGATGTAGGAATGATGTGATGTGATAGGGATCGATGATGAAAATAAAATTGTGGTAAGATGAAAAAAAAAGATGGGGTCTAATGTGAAAGGATGCGGAGTAATGAGAAAAGATAGAAATATTGTTGGATGTGATTTGATGTAGGAATGATATGATGTTATAGGGATCGATGATGAAAATAAAATTGTGGTAAGATGAAAAAAAAAGATGGGGTCTAATGTGAAACGATGCGGAGTAATGAGAAAAGATAGAAATATTGTTGGAACTATATTTGTTTGTGAAATCTGTTTTTAAATGACTGTTTCATGTCAAGAATGATGAGGAAGCATTTTGACCGTCTTGTGAATGAGGTCGTGGAGACCTATCTGTTTAAGTTGCAACTGCTGTCTCGCGTAGCAAGGTCGGTCGAGGTCTTGACCAGCCTCGGTTTGATTAAATGGTGAGCTTTCGGTACAGTGGATGAGGGACCAAGGAAGCGGCCTATGAGTGAAGCACTATAGGTGTGTAAGAAAGCGCATTATGGGCCCAAGGCCATGGACAACTAGTAAGTAGGTGTGAACTCTTGGGTGGAGTATAAATACCAATGTAAATGGGATTATGGCTCATTCATGATAATGTTATTTGTTCCAAGAATCAATGGTGAGCTTCTCCCGTGAGATGCTAAGTGGTGACTCCTTCATGAGCCACTCCCTTGGTGAGGGACTAACCCACCCCTGTTACTTTCTTTCATTGGTATCAGAGCATGGCTTTTGATCCATGATTTTTAATTTTCTTTTCTTCTTCTCATTTCGTGAAATTTCTGCTTCATTTGATTCATGGGGGAAGGGGATATGGCTAAGGTAGAGTTTGTGGTTCAAATCTGAGCACATGGACCTAATTTTTTTTTGAATGAGTGGACCAAATTGGGAAAAATTCACTAATCTTGATTAGCAGTTGTTAATCAAAAACGTTTTTCTGTTTGGGAGCTTTCTTGCAAACCCTAGCCATGGAATCTCAACATGAGCAAAGGGCATTGAGTCTCTCATGTATCTAGCAATGTTTTATGAAGTATTTCACCTATTTTCCATGAGCAATGGGGCTCCCAATGTGGCTGAAAATCACTACCAAAGCTGCCCATGTTTTTCACCAAAGTGACCCTAATCTTCATCTCCTTCAACAAATTCAAGCATTAAGGCTTCCCGGGTGACATTGGTGAGTTGCTCCATCACTTCCTTACAATTTTGAAGCATTCTTTCAAGCTATGGAGTGAATTAGGGTTTTATTACACATAAAACCCTCATTTTCAGAAATTGGACTTTAATCATGGCCATTCATGCTCTTCTTTATGCATTATGAATGCTTGAATGCTACACATAGCCATTCAATGCTATGCCTTGCATATTGGCATAAGTGAGCATAGCTTGGGGCACATTTGGGGGATTGAATAAAATGTTTTGGGTTGGAAGCCCACTTTGTGGTGACACCGTTTTCCATTGCCGGTTGCACGTTTTTGGTCATAACTCTCTCATACGAACTCCGTTTTTGGAGTTCTAGTACTCAAAACGACCGACTCGTCGTCCTCTTCGAGACGAGCTATAGGTCTTGAGGTGCAGGATTCAGCAAGTGCTCTCTGTTTTCACTTTTGTACTGGATTTTCTAGTCCCGAGCGGAAACTCGCGCCCAGAACGCGACCCGAGATCACCGCTCCATGACACTTGGATGTTGTTGATGTATATGGAAATGTATTGACATTGCCATGAGTGGATGTGATGAAGGAAGCACTATGAACCATGTATTATGATATGAATGAGCATGAGTCATGCTATAAATCAATTGTAAGTCAACTCTACTCATTCATTTGAGCTTGTAACCACATTCCACTCACGATTGTACCCCACTTTATTCCTAGAATCTAGAATGAAGTAAGGGTACCTTGGCATTTGGAGGAGAGGCCAAGGGGAGATTGTCTTGAATCTTCCTTGCCGTTAGTGCCGGGTAACGCGGTAAGGAAGAGGATTAGGTAATTGGTGGTAAAGAAATGGCCTCAACCTTCACCTTGGATGTAAATGTAAACTTGGTGATGAAGGGGTGAGAAGTGCTTGGCCGAGAGATCGGCAAGCATCGACGCACTTCATCGACCACTTCATTCGACTTGAGCAAACAAGCAAATCCTCTACATCGACTTCTTATGCAAAAGGACAAAATTGATGCCATAAGGTCACATGCTCAGATGGAAAAATGATTGAGGATTGATTTGCTTACAGTGGTCAAATGCATAAGGATTTTAATACTTGATTGAGATGCTTTGATTTGATTGAGATTTGGTGCAAAAAGAGGGGAGACTATGGTAAAATTTTTACAAAATTTGCCTACTTGTAGCCAAGACAAATCCTTGAATTTCTAGGGTTTTTCAAAAACTTTTCAAATCTATCCTGAAAGCCCTTCAATCTACCCGAAAACCTCTTTCAAACAAGCTAAAGATCACTCAAATCGGAGTAGTATTGAGCGGTCAAAGTCAAGAGTTGACTTTCAGCTAGAATAGTTGACTGGTCAAAGGTTGTTGACTTTTTCAAATCTGTTTTTGGGGATCCTTACTCGTCTCATCAAGAGCTTCGCATCGATATAAAGATCACCCAAATCGGATAAGAATTGAGCGGTTAACATCAAGAGTTGACTTTCAGCCGGTGCAGTTGACTGGTCAAAGACTGTTGACTTTTTCAGATCTGTTTTTGGGGATTCTTATTCGTCTCGTCGAGAGCTTCGCGTCGATATAAAGATCACCCAAATCGGATACCGTTTGAATAGAGAAAAAAAAAATCAAGTAAGTGGTCTTTGCAAGGAGGGATCAATTGCGCGCATGGAAATGACTAGAGGAGGTCAAAACAAGGGAGCCCGGAATGAAAATGATCAAAGACAACCGGAAGCAATGATGGCAACGAGTTCATCAACGAGGAATGAAGAAAGTTCAACCATAAAAGCACCATCTCCAGATGAATCTCAGCCAGTGGAAATGCCTCAATCTTTGGGAACTACTCCGCTAACAGTGGACATGATGTTAATGGCTTTGGAGAGTATGTTTCAAAGGATTGAAAATAACCAAACAAATCGGCAACAACAATTTGGTGAACACCTCATGGAACGGTTCGACAAGCGACACCACTACCTAGATGACATGATGCAAAGAGGGTTAAAAGACTTGGAGAAAGCCATTAGTGAATTGGCTCCTCTCAAGCTCAACCAAGAAGCCGATATGAATGCAATGGATGGTGTACATTATGATGCCAAACATGATAGAAAGCCTTCTATGCCAGAAGAGAACAAAGTAAGACAAATGATGCCACCTCAAATGATGCCACATTCTTCTTACATGGACAAGGGCAAGAGACCTATGGGTGATGCTTCTTATGAGAGATCCAATGCCAGTATTCCAAGAACTTCATCCTTTATGCAAGATGCAAGAAGAGGGTATGAACATAAGGGATTTAAAGATGCAGGTGATTGGCAATTGGAAGATGAGCAAATGCATAGACACTTGGGTGAAGGAAGAGGATTTGATGATTCAAGAGCACGGCAGAGGGGTTCAAGAATGCATGGTGATTTTGACAATGCTGTGAAGGACAAAATCATATTTAATAAGTTCAAAGGAGAATCAAATTCTATCGAAGACTTTGAAGAGTGGGCAAACAAGATGGATCTCTACTTCGAAATCAGCCCAAGGAGCGAGATTGCCATCGCCTCACTTCATCTTGAAGGTTTTGCTCACACTTGGTGGAGGAGGAAGCAATCTCATGGTTATGTCATCACTACTTGGGAAGAATTCAAGAATGACATGGCAGAAGAGTTTACTTCTCGCATGCAAAGGGACAATCACATTGTGGAATGGGACAAGCTAGAGCAAATCACTACCGTGAAGGAATATCCTCACAAGTTTCTAAAGCTTCTATTATACTTGGACGACTTTGATGAGCATTATCTTGTTGTCAAGTATATAAGGGGCTTGAAAGCTCCTATTGGTGGTGATGTCAAGTCTCATGAACCCGCCACTTTGAAGAAGGCAATGATGCTTGCAGAAATTCATGAAGAGAAGTACTTGACAAAGTGGGCTAGCAAAGGGAATATCAAAGGGGAAGTGATCACAAGGACTGACATGGGTTCTCATGCAAACACAAGACCTAATCTTCCAAGATTTCCTACCGTGTATGGTAGAGGGTCTAATAGACTTCCATTTAAACCACCATTTATGTCCAACAAAGCTACATACAATGAGTCCAAGCCAACAAATGGGGGTTCAAAAAGCAAGGTTATCAAGGAGGACCGTTTGCATGAAATGAGACTCAAAGGTCTATGTTTCAAATGTGGAGAAAAATGGAACAAGGATCACTTCAAAGTATGTAAATCCAAGGATATTTCCATAAGCTACATTATCACTGAGGACAATGCTAATCATGAGGAGGAGGAATTCCTTGAATGCAATGATGCCTTAGGATGGGGAGATCCTCATGAGGGTGGAGGTTCTCATGATGATGATTTTGATGAAGAAAATCCCGAGTTTCCTTTTGATCCGGGTGGGAAACTAAAGTTTGCTCATGACAAAATGGATGATGGGATGCCTCTATGCATGTGGAATGAAAACAATAGTGCACATACTACCTTGTGTACAATCTCTCATGATGCTTATGCGGGAAGTAAGGGTGCCAACACATTGAGATTGAAGATCAAGGTGAATGGGAGAACAGCATATGCACTCATTGATACTGGAAGCACGCATAGTTTTGTCAATAAAAGGTCTTTGAACACTCTCAAAATGCAACCAACTTCTTTACCAAACAAGCACATGGTGCAAGTGGCCAATGGTGATTCAATGGGTTGCAATATGAAGTGTCAAAGTACAGAATTGGAGTTGTCCAAGAGCTACTCTTGCAAAGTTGATCTTTTGGTGATTGAGTTGGGACCAATTGACATAGTACTTGGATGTGATTGGCTGTCCACTTTGAACTCTTTTACCATGAACTTACAGAAAAGTTTCATGAGTTTTGTGCATCATGGAGGGGTTATTACATTGAATGGAATGCAAGGGTCCAAGCTCTTCATGATCAATGCAACTCAAATGAAGAAAGAGTTCAAGAAAGAGGGCTATGTTTATGTACTACAGCTTTGCAAAGAGGAAGATAATAGCAAAAAGGATTGCATCGAAAATGTGGACATGGTTAAGCTACTCAAGGATTATGAAGATGTGTTTACCATGCCAAAATCAATGCCGCCAAAGAGGAGTGTTGATCACGCTATTGATTTGGAACCAAATGCCAAACCAATCAACAAGCCTCCCTATCGTTTGTCAAAGGTTGAAAAGGAAGAGGTGGCAAAGCAAGTCAAAGAACTCATTGACATGGGATGGGTTGAACAAAGTCAATCTCCTTTTGCTTCTCCGGTGCTACTTGTGAAGAAAAAGGATGGTACTTTTCGCATGTGCATTGATTACCGTGATTTGAATAAGATCACCATCAAAAATCGATTTCCAATACCAAGGGTGGATGATCTTTTGGATGAGTTGAAGGGTGCCACATGCTTTTCAAAGATTGATTTGCATTCCGGATACCATCAAATAAGGATGAAAAGTGGTGATGAGTTCAAAACAGCATTTCGTACAGAAAGGGATCTTTACCAATTCATGGTTATGCCGTTTGGATTATGCAATGCACCGGAAACTTTTCAAGCATTGATGAACAAAGTGCTTCAACCTTTCCTCTACAAGTTTGTATTGGTCTTTTTCGACGACATACTTATCTATAGCAAAGATGAGGAAGTGCATTTGAAGCACGTGAAAGAGGTTTTGGAGGTCTTGAGGCAAAACAAGTTGTATGTTAAGGAGACAAAATGTACCTTCATGAGGTGGAATATTTGGGTCACATTGTGAGCAAGGATGGCATTTGTGTGGATCCAAAGAAAGTGGAATGTATTAGGAATTGGCCGGTTCCTTCAAACACTACTCAATTGAGGGGATTTTTGGGGTTATCTTCATTCTATAGGCGCTTTATTGCCCACTATGCAGAAATTGCAGCCCCAATGTGACGGACAAATTGAAGAAGGAAACCTTCTTTTGGGATGCCATTGCCAACAAAAGCTTTGAAGATATGAAGAAGATGCTCACATCAGCACCTATTTTGGTATGTCCAGACTTCACCAAACCTTTCACAATAAGGGCGGATACAAGTGGAAGAGGGATTGGTGCGGTACTTTACCAAGACCATGGAGTCATTGCTTATGAAAGTAGAAAGCTAAATGACAAAGAAAGAGAACTCCATGTGTATGAGCAAGAGATGATTGCTATACTCCATGCTATCAAGAAATGGCACCATTACTTATATGGGAGTCATTTTTATGTGAGGAGTGATCATAGGGTGCTGAAGTATTTCCTCACACAACCCAATTTGTCTCCTAAGCAAAGAAGGTGGGTAGCAACACTACAAAACTATGATTTTGAAATCACATACACAAAGGGCAAAGAAAATGTGGTTGCCGATTCCTTGTCTCGTATGTGGGCCTGCTCATTGTATGCTATTTCTGAGGTGCATAAAGATTGGATCATGGAGATACAAGAAGAGTACTTGTTTGATGAAGAAACCTCACAAATAGTGCAGAAATTACAGCAAGGTGTATGTGAAGAGTTACCCTATTATGAGCTGAAAAATGGTCTCCTCTACTACAAAGGAAAAGTCTACTTGGCTCCTACTTCATCATTTATCAAGAAGATCATGGAAGAGATGCATTGTACTCCTATGGCTGGTCATTTGGGTGTCTACAAAACCTTTGATGCAATAAGGAAAAGTTTCTTTTGGAAGGGGATGTGGAAGAGCATTCATGCTTATGTAAATGGGTGCCGGTCATGTCAATTGAACAAGGATCCTACACATAAACCGGGAGGTTTGCTTCAGCCATTGCCCATTCCCGAAGGCAAATGGAGTCATATATCAATGGATTTCATTACTAACCTTCCGCGCACAAAGAAAGGGTGGGACAGCTTGTATGTTGTGGTGGATAGATTGACCAAAGTGGCCCATTTCATTCCTTCCAAGGTCACATATTCAGCCCAAAATGTTGCCAAGCAATTTGTTGATGGGGTTTTCAAGTTGCATGGTATGCCATCACAAATTGTGAGTGATCGTGATGTCAAATTCATGAGCACTTTTTGGAGAACATTGTTTGAATGTATGGGAACCAAGCTTACTCCAAGCACCGCCTATCATCCCGAAACCGATGGTCAAACAGAAAGAGTAAACAAATGGGTGGAAACATATCTACGCCACTATTGTCATGATACTCAAAGCACATGGGATGATTGGTTACCTTTGGCTGAGTTTGCTTACAACTCAACATATCATGTGAGCATTGGCATGTCACCCTTTGAGGCTTTATATGGTTACAAGGTCAATTTGCCTATGTTGGTGGGTATATATGAGACTTCTAACCATAATGCCAAGGAGGAAGCTGAAAGGATGCAAGCTTTGTTGCAACAATGCAAAAGTAATTTGAAGGTTGCACAAGAGAAAATGAGACAATATGCCAATGTTCATCGAAGACCATTGGAATTCAAAGTGGGAGATTGGGTTCTTTTGAGAATACCAAAGTCAAGATATGGGTCTTTGAAGGGAAGCACCAACACCAAGCTAGCTCATCTCTATTATGGTCCTTATCAAGTGATACGAAGAGTTGGGGAGGTTGCATATCAACTCTTACTTCCATCTACAACAAAGATTCATGATGTGTTTCATGTCTCTCACTTGAAAGGATATGTGTGTTGAAATATACAAGTGAATAGGGTGTGTGTGGGAACAAGCTCTTGGATAGAGGCTGTAAAAGAGGAGATGTAATTGTGAAAGAACCTGTGAAAAGATGAGAAGAATCTACTGGGAGAGAATAATGGGTAGCATGAGGGAATTTAGGAGTGTGGAGATATTCTGGGAGATATTCAGGGAAAAGAGAAGAGGTGGAGAGAATCAGGCAAAAGGTGGAGATATTCTGGGAGTGAATCATGGAGAAATCAATGGGATTTGATGCTTGATATAAACACTATAAATTGAGGCATAGCCCTAATGAGAATTTACTGGTTTTTGAGTATCCATGCCTACATTAATCTATCTGCTAATTATTCACTAATTACGTCTTAATCATTTCTTAATCACTTTGTTAATCATGTTGATTCTAGTGTATGATCCACCCTAGCTCATCATTTTGCTCAAATTTCAACATGGTATCAGAGCCATGCCTAGAATCAACCAGATTTATGAGCCCATTAGTGAATTAATCAGGATTAGTAGGTAATTAGCAAAAAAATCAAGTTTTTTAGTGAGTTTTCACTCTTCCCCTTCACCCCCAGCCAGTGGAGGGTCTCTAGCACCTTGCACACATCAAATTAGGGCAAGCCCTTCTAGCATATGGTAGCCACTTCAAAGATCTTCACCGTCAAGCGATGAGGGAGAAATCGCTGTTTTGCTGGGGCGCCGTTTTTCTGAGCTATTTTTGACATTACTCCTTGCTCAAATCAAATTGCTTCAATTCCTCCTAGCCCAAGGTGTAATCAAGCATGATCTACAAGCTGGTGAAGACAGAAATCAATTTCATCAAGTCTACAGAGAGATCCAAGCTCTTCATCAAATCTGCAGGTGACTTTGGTAAAACAGAGATTAAGCTTTCATTATTTGGTCAAATCTTGTGTTTCTTGGCTTAATCCTCTACTAGACTCATTGCTATTGATGCCTTTGAAAGCATTTGAGCTCATTTGAAGTGGAAGGCACCAGATCTGAGCTCCCCGCATACTCTGTTTTTTGCACACAATCCAGAGCATTAATTTGCTAATCAGTGATTAATCAATGCTAATCACTGTACTTTGGTGCAATTGAGGGTTCAAATTAACCATTAGGTATCTGATAGAGATCCCTAAAGCTTCAGATTGCAAATCGGAGTTGGTTTGATACTCCAACCATCCCGTACAAATTGGTTACTCTCAATTTAATGTAATTTCTGGTAAAATTATGCTGATAAATTTATGAAAATCATCATTTTGCATTTAACCCTTGGTTAATGCCTGTAAATCTCATTCAAATACAAGATTATTCACAGCCAGAGTTGCATTTGGAATGTGCATGAGAATGAATGCTATACGCATTATGTATTGGGCACATTTTATTAGTGTAAAAATGGGAACAGACACTGCCCTTGTCCAGATTAAGGCAAGAGGTAAGACCTCCCGCATAAATTTGGGTTTGCATTGCATAATGATACAAAATAAACATAAAAAGCCCAAAGGAACTGTCAGCAAAACATTGAAACATGTTGCTCACATGGAGCAAAATGACCTGACGGATGAGCTCATGGCCCCAACCATGAAAGAAGAAGAATATCTCTTCCCAAGAAGAGGATCCACACCAAGAAGAAAATCTGAAGGAAGACATGGACACGAGAAGAGAAGCTGCCACAAGAAGAGAAGCTGCCCCAAGAAAGAAGAGACGGACGCGTGGAGAGATGCTGCCACGAGAAGAAGACTGAAGACAAGAGAAGATGTGAGGCTCCAAAGAGTGAGGAACCATGTGAAAATCTTTGTGAGAGAGAGAGAGAGAGAGACCCCACAACCCAATGTAACCTGCCCCAATAAAGTAAAACCACCTCTGAGCCACCGATGATGTAGGCCACGTGGTAGAGAGATGTATGTGTGAGTACTTTAGTCAAGGTCACGGGCACTTATAGTAGCCTTGGACACATAGAGAGAGAGTGTGTCAAGGACTATGGAGTTTAGGGACTTGAGGCACTGGTTGCGGACTGTCAAGTAAGAAAGAAACTTGATACAGGGTCCAGGTGTGCTGAGATAACTTGAGGGGAGGAGTAGACACTGGTCGCGGACTTCCAAGTAAAGGGAGGCAAACTTGGTATAGGGTCTAGGTGTACTAGGATTATTCACTTGAGGGGAGGTGTTGAAATATACAAGTGAATAGGGTGTGTGTGGGAACAAGCTCTTGGATAGAGGCTGTAAAAGAGGAGATGTAATTGTGAAAGAACCTGTGAAAAGGTGAGAAGAATCTACTGGGAGAGAATAATGGGTAGCATGAGGGAATTTAGGAGTGTGGAGATATTCTGGGAGATATTCAGGGAAAAGAGAAGAGGTGGAGAGAATCAGGCAAAAGGTGGAGATATTCTGGGAGTGAATCATGGAGAAATCAATGGGATTTGATGCTTCATGTAAACACTATAAATTGAGGCATAGCCCTAATGAGAATTTACTGGTTTTTGAGTATCCATGCCTACATTAATCTATCTGCTAATTATTCACTAATTACGTCTTAATCATTTCTTAATCACTTTGTTAATCATGTTGATTCTAGTGTATGATCCACCCTAGCTCATCATTTTGCTCAAATTTCAACAATGTGGGTATGATCGATCAAATGGTTGATGAGTTACCTCCAATGAATGAAGAGGGAATGATTGAATACATTCTAGAAGCTATCTTGGGTACAAGGAAAAAGGTACTTCGCACTCGTACCTTGGTGGAGTATCTTGTTCAATGGAAAGGTTTACCTAAGGAAGAAGCTTCATGGCAACCTATTTCAGCATTGGAGGGATATGAAGCATTGATAGAGCAATATGGGTTGGTGTAAATTCAGCCACATGGAACATTCTTCTCCGAATTTGGGGTATTCATTTGAGGTTTCGAGGACGAAACCATTGGGGAAGGGATGGTTGTAAGAAAGCGCATTATGGGCCCAAGGCCATGGACAACTAGTAAGTAGGTGTGAACTCTTGGGTGGAGTATAAATACCAATGTAAATGGGATTATGGCTCATTCATGATAATGTTATTTGTTCCAAGAATCAATGGTGAGCTTCTCCCGTGAGATGCTAAGTGGTGACTCCTTCATGAGCCACTCCCTTGGTGAGGGACTAACCCACCCCTGTTACTTTCTTTCAAGGTGACCGGCGAAGGATCCTAGAGGGTGCTAACCATATGGTGCTCAGGCTCTAGGTCACTGAAGATACCCACGAGTACGTCCGGGAAGATATTGGAACAAGGAGTAAGAGTTGTTTTCTGAATTCGGGAATGGATCTGGTTGATTGACCTTGCTGGTCCTCAACGGATGAGTCCATGGCTTTTTTATAAGGATCTGTTGGTTAATCTTGCTGATCTTCGACATAGATTCTATCTGGATATTTTTATGTGATTATATTGTCGGGTACTATGAGCTAGGAACTATTGAAAAGGCCCCTGAGTAAACAGGTGGTGAGCGTTCTGGTTGCCAATGATGCCATAGGTACATCGGTGAAGGAAGGAATTGGAAATTAGGATTCAACTGGATAATTAGAGGATTATGATTAGTAACACTATGGTTTCATTAAATGATTGTTTCAAAGATTTGTTGAATCTGTGAAAAAGGCAAGTTCATATTGGGTGTGTAAGTGGTGTGACTAGTTTTATGTTTGCATGAATATCCGGCTAGGGGGCCTAGGAACTCTTTTCCCTGGTACCCGAGACAAAACCTAACCAAAATTCCTAATTGGATCCCATCACTACAGTGGTTGGGCAGTTGGCTAACCCATGGGACTAGATGGGGTTAGGCTGGACTGATGGATCCCTAAATCCACACTCAATTTCTGTATAGTACGATAGATGAAGTAAATCCCGAACAAAAATTGTTCTATGGAAAAGAATCAACGATTGTGCCTCTCGATGAGGAAAAAAGTGTTGGTCTCTATGATCCAAGTACAATCTTTTCCCTGATCTGACTATGGGACTTACGGGTTCCGTTAGATCAGTTTAGTTAGTTCAGGCTTTTGACTACATTAGAGAAAAGTTATCCTGGAGGAATCGCCCGTGCTTTCCGAGCAAGGGAAGTTTTTCCGAGTTCGGTTTTGGAAGAACCGATGGATTAGTCTCTTGTCTGGATATCCGTGGGCGAGGCCCCGAGTGTGGGACCCTGCCCCATGCAAGAAGTGCTGCTTCCGCTGCTAGCACCCCTGAATTCGTTGTGCGGTGGGGATAGGGATCTCACATTATTCATTCACATACCGATTCACATCACATCTCATTCACTCACATCTATCCATTTCACATCACATGACCTCCATCCATTCACATCCATCACATCACATTCATTCATATCCATCACATTCATTCTCATCACCATCCCATCACATACATTCTATCTACATAACATCACATCACATCACATCTAACCACTTCATATCTCATTCATACACATCTCATCTTATTCATCCACATCCATCCAATCGTTGACATGTACAACTACCCACATCTATCTATACATTCATATCTATCACTTCACGTCCACATATATTCATGTCACATCACATCACATTCTTTCACATACACATCCACATCCATTCTTTCAGATACATCCACATCCATTCTTTCACATACTCCACATCCATTGTTCACATACACATCCACATCCATTCTTCACATACACATTCACATCCATTCTTCACATATACATTCACATCCATTCTTCACATACAAATCCATAACCATTCTTCACGTACACATTCACATACATTTTCAACAAATACGCATCCACATCCATCCATTTATTCACATCTATTTGATTCACATCGTATCTCATCTCATCTATTCACATCACATCTCATCAGATCTATTCACATCACATCCCATCCACATCTTATCGCATCCTATTTACATCTTATCACATCCATTCACATCCTATCGCATTCTATTTACATCCTATCGCAATCTATTTACATCCATTCACATCTTATCTCTTCCTATTTACATCTTATCACATACATTCACATCCCATTTAAATCTTATCACATTCATTCACATGCTATTCCCATTTAGTAGCTTTTTCTAATTTGATTTTCTTTTGAATACAAGGAGTATTTCTTGAATCAGTATCCCCAAAACTTCTTGATCGAAATTCTGAATTTCATACCAGAATTCCTCGAATTGCATAACCTTGATCCACACATCAATTTGAAGGGTCTCAAACTTAGTTTTAGATTTGGCAGAGTTTTGAGTGTATTTTTCTAAACTGGTTTCCTTGAAACCGACGAAAGAGTTTGGTCTTGGTCATAGTCTGATTCAAGGTTCGAGTCCGATAAGATTTTTCCTGAACTATCTTTCTTGACGAAAAGGTTTGATAATTCAGTTGCTATTTTACTTAATTTGTTTCTTTGAATATTCACATAACTGATTTCTAAATTAGTTACAAATTCCAATGAGGAATAAATTAATCATTTATCTGAATATTTCGATCTCGATAGATTTTTTGAATTTTCTTTTAACAATCCGTGTGAATATAAAACGATAGAATTTCTCTCTTAGAGTATTTAATTATTCATTTATCAAATACTCAGAATTTAAACATAGAATTTAAAAGAATTATAATTTTGATATAAAAATTCTTTATGCATCTATTTATACATAAAAATCAGCTTCAATGGGAATAACACTTTTATATTAAAAAAATCCTTTTATGCATCTATTTATGTATAAAACCAAATTTAATAGGAATAACACTTTTAAAATAAAAGGACTTTCTTTATGCATCTATTTATGCATAAAAATTAATTTTTATAAGAATAACGCTTTTATAATAAACAAAATTCCTTTATGCATCTTTCTATGCATAGAAATCAAATTTAATAAGAATAACACTTTTGTAATTAAAAAAATCCTTTATGCATCCTTCTATGCATAGAAATCAAATTTAGTAAGAATAACACTTTTGTAATAAAAAAATTTCCTTTATGCATCTTTCTATGCATAGAAATCAAATTTAATAAGAATAACACTTTCTATGCATCTTTCTATGCATAGAAATCAAATTTAATAAGAATAACACTTTCTATGCATAGAAATCAAATTTAATAAGAATAACACTTTTGTAATTAAAAAATTCCATTATGCATCTATCTATGCATAGAAATCAAATTTAATAGGAATAACACTTTTGTGATAAAAAAATTTCCTTTATGCATCTTTCTATGCATAGAAATCAAATTTAATAAGAATAACACTTTTGTAATAAAAAAATTCCATTATGCATCTTAAAGAAATTCCTTTATGCATCTTTCTATGCATAGAAATCAAATTTAATAAGAATAACACTTTTGTAATTAAAAAAATTCCATCATGCATCTTTCTATGCATAGAAATCAAATTTAATAATTTAAGAATAACACTTTTGTAATAATAAAAATTTCGTCATGCATCTTTCTATGCATAGAAATTAAATTTAATAATTAATATCAATGATATCCATGCATATTCATAGGTGAATATGAACATGGAGTAATTAGAATATTTATTTTAGATGCAAAAATGGTGGGAATTACTCTTTTGGAATAACATAAAAACAAACTTTCTTTTCCACAAAATTCTAGAAAATTTTGCCATAACCTCCTTTGTATGGCTGACCATTTCTCATTTTTATCATTCTTTATTTAACCTCAATTAACCCAAATTAGATTTATAGAACTCTAATCTACACAATGTTCTAAATTCAAGAGAGTAAACAATGAGAAGAGTATAATTAATCCCTTAGTTAATCTTTCTAGGATTGAGAAAGGTTGGAATGTAAAGAAGAGAAGGGGGTGGCCTTTTTATCAAAGGCATAGTATTTGAATTTAATTCAAACATTTGTAAAACATAAAAGATAAGAAAACCATAGATTTTTCATTAAACAAGTAAGAAAAATAGCTTACATGGAGCTTGTAAGCTCTCCTTTGGCTTGAGGGATTGAGGGTTCTACTCTTGTTTGAAGCAAGAGTGGCCATCAATTCACTATGGAGAGGATTAGGCCAAAAACAATTGAATTATTAAGAAATTCAATGTAAATGGCTTAGGACAGGAGTAGAGTAACAGTGCATAAACACCATTAAGCTTTTACAAAGGGGGAGGGTTCTATTTATAGGAAAAAGTGAGCCTCTAACCAAGCAAACTGATTCTAGAATTTTCCAGATCAGTTTGGTTGGTCAAATTTTGACCATTTTTGGGTCAGTTCAGCTTACTTTTTGGATCTAGTTTTGAAAAAGGAGAGAGGAGAGATGAAAATATCTCATTTTATTGATTAAGAACTGGGGGTAATGATGAAAAAAAGGCACCTACTTTATGAGGGGAGATCCCCACACTGAGGTGTTAAAATTCAGTTTTTTGATTCTTTTCTTTGGTCCTTAGTCCACTCTTCATCTTATGTGAGCATTTACTCATTTTTGGGGGGGTTTTTCTTTTATTCTTCAATTTATCTCCTCCCTACATTTGGATTAATCTTATTGGTCCATAGGAACCTTAATTGGACCATAATCCAAATTTTTTTAAAAATCTGGACCCTTAGGCTAAGGTCCTAGGCTAAGGTCCTTTATACCTATTTTCAATTAATTCCAATTGCACATTCGAAAGTTCTTTTTGAATTTTTGTTTCAAGGGAAACCATTTTAGACACTAGGAGGATTTTTATATCTAAAAATATCTCAATTTTGAATTGCCTCCCTCTAGACATTTTTTCTCTCCAGGCTAAAACAAGGTAAAATAGGATCTTTCTTTTATTTCAGAGAGGGAATAATTATAAGATCAGAAGGGGAGGTTCTTACACCTGCACACCTCAAAAGCTGGAGGGAGGAATCTTACACAATGCACATCTTCAAGAATGTAGCTAAGGTGCTTTGGAAAACCATGTGGGGCCAAATAAAGCAAGAGACAAAGAGATGATCTGGCAGTGCAAGTCATATGGAAGAATTGTGGCCACAACCATGACCTGATGGGAAGGTGCTCCTACCTAAATCACCCTAGGTCTTAAATAAATTGGAGGAAAAACAAGTAAAGAGGACAATTACAGAGTTTTACATCCCAACTAGATGTATGCGAGAGACTAAAGGGTGTATTCACAAAAGATGACAAGCTTAGTGGTTTAAAGTCCCACGATTGGCACAAATTTCTTTAATTTGTGCTTCTAAAGGGATGCCTCACCGTGAAGAAATAAGAGCTACCATATACAAGATAAGTACATTGGTGCATTGGATCTCCCACCAAGGAAATAAGGTGAGATACCTTAGAGTCATCACATCTAAACTCCTTCGAAGCCATGTGCATGGTAGAAAAGCATATTGACCATTCAGATGCACCTCTTAGTTCATGTCATTGATGAGGTTGCAATTGTGTGTAGGGACTATCCATAGTCGGTGATTGGTGGATTTGTTTTCTAGAGAGATTCATGAAAACCTTAAAAAGATGTGTGCGACAACGAGCTCGGCTAGATGGCCATATGGCTGAAGGATGGCTTGTACAAGAATCTCTTGTTTACATAACAAAATTTCTCAGTACATCTAATCCAAAGATGCCTCAGCTATAATGCCATGAAGAAGATGATAGAGTAGCTAGGGAAGAGCCACAAGCAAATGGGCTCATAAAGGCAATGGCTAATAAATACCTTACGAGATAAGATCAATAAATTTTACATCTTGAACTTAAAAATGCCATGGTTAAATGGATTGAAAGATATCAAGAGGTTAAGGTAAAACATATCATAGCCCGATAAAATTTTAGGAGTCAATTAACAAGAACCCTACCATACCCTCGAGCTTGCACAAGTATCTTCCTTTCCTTTGAGTAGATGGCTTGATGCAAAAATAACAAAAGCAATGTATAATGGTGAGACTATCATTGACATTAGGGCTCATTTTTGGGCCCTCTAAGGAATGCCACATCATCAAAAATGGGGCCATGGTAAAAAAATTTTGTAATTCAACTCCAATTTTTTCGGAGGTATACATATATAGAATCTACTCTTCAAGATCTTTCCATTGATATATAACAAGATGGGGTTTGGACAATACCCATGGAAGATGTACAAAAAGTAGGTTCAAAAGTGATGATGTGAACCGTTTTTACAGTAGCCTTTAAACTTGATTTTGAGGAAAATGGTATATCTTGAGCTTAGCAACTCCAAATGTTTCGGAGTTTGAAATTATAAGATCTAATATTCATGATCTTTCTAATGATATGTCATATGATGGGATTTTAACATAAGGTAAGAAATGTTCACCGCGGCTCCCATTTTCAAGGCAAAGATGGCAAAAAATCCCTTAGAGGACCCAAAAATGAGCCCAAACTTTCCCTAAAATGGGAGGAGGAGGAGCTTGTTACAAAAGGTTGTGATTGGCATGTAAGTAATCATTCTCCTTGACTAATGTCTCATTAATAATAAAAAGGTTGTGATTGGCATGTAAGTGTAATCGTTCTCCTTGACTACTATCTCATTACTAATAAAAAGAGTTTATTTATCATGCATCACCTTGCATGCTGATTCTTGGTGTGCTTGTAGTATCATAAATATGGTGCACTATGGTCACACGGGCATCATTTTTTAGTGTAACAAATAGACCTTAAAAGAGAAACTTTTGATAGCAGCGTTAAATCTAGATTTGTGTAAGAAATCCAGTCAAGTACAAGTGACTGGAATGTAGAAGATGGCATGCTTGATTATTGTGGAACTATTCAAAACATCACAAAAGTTGCTTTTAGACGGTTTGACATGCTTATTTTTTATGTGAAATGGTTCAAGTTCATAACAAATAGACCAAATGCAACTATAAGGAAGGATAAGACTCGGGGGGTTCACTATATGTAAACCCTCTGTATCACGTGCATTTAAGGCCTACTTTTAAAACCCCTTATATGCCTTGCTAGAACATTATGAGAGCAAGTCATCTTTAAAGCAGATCCAAAGGATCCAAGGTGGGTCTTGTAGTCTAAAGTGCTCCTCGTAAGTAAAAAAAGTTTTGAAGGTGATCAACTAGAAGAAGAACCACACAGAGTCATAATGATGGAGTTGATGTTATTGAAACTCAGGAGCCAAATAATAGAATTGATGTTGAAATCCAAGAGCCAATTGCCTTGAGTATATTAGTTGCGGAACCTACGTGGCCTGAGGGATAGATTCAAGAGCATATGGAAGAAAGGTCATCGAGTTCTGATGGAGAGCCAAGTACATCATGCGATGATAGGGAGCACATAGATGACCTTGATCCTATAGAAGAGCAAACCATTGACCAATTGGTTCAACACTCTTTTGCTGACATTGAAGAGGATACATAGACATTTCTAGAAATTGACCTTTTTGGGGCCATGGATCTAGCTGAGGATGATAGAATAAATGATGATCTATGACTTTGTAACTTTGATTATAGTGAACTTTGAATTTGTAAATATGAGCAATGAATTTTGAATTTGTAAATATGAGCAGGGAATTTTTCTTGAAGTTTTTTAGATAAATTAAAAAAATATTATTTTTTCATTACCAGCGCTTACCGACGCCCGTCAAATGACATTTTAATTTTGATTTACCATCGCTTATACCGACACCCGTAATAGTTACACTGGTAACCAAGCATCGGAACTAATAATTTCCTTGTAGTGCCTTTGCAACCAAGCAACATTGATTTTTGAAGTCTTCCACAAAACTCCCTTGAGGATTAAATCTTACTTTTAGACCCTACTCAACTGTCTGTCCATATAAACCACATTCTTTATAATATTTGGAATATGAAGTACATCTGCCAAGTACTTCATTTTTCCATCCTGCATAGACAATGTTACTTCATTACCCTGTAATCATTCCCTGTTTCTGAATACAAGAAAATATTATTTTTCCTTGTTTTGCCTAATGAGATAAAAATTTCTAAAGAGTGGTAAATCAATATTGAGATATTTTTAGATATATAAATTCTATAAATATCAAAAATATGTATCCCTGAAACAAAAAATCAAATAAGTTTTCGAAGGTGCAATTGGAATTAATTAAAAATGATTTAGAAGACCTTAGCCTAAGGGTCAAGATTTTCTTTAAAAAAATAGATTATGGTCCAATTAAGGTTCCTATGGACCAATAAGATTAATCCAAGTGTTGGGATGAGATAAATCCAATGAATAAAAGAAAATACCCAAAAATGAGTAAATGCCCACATAAGATGAAGAGTTGACTGAGTATAAGATTTATTAATTAAAAATTATGAGATATTACTAAACAAATGAGATATTTTGGAGTAATCATTCATTTTTGACACCTTGGTAAGGAAAGGGGGAGCCTTCAAGGAGGCACCTATTTCACATGTGTGGAGGAGTTTTAAACTCAAAAACAATAGGATATTTTTATCTCTCCTCTCTCCTGGATCAAACCAAATAAAAAAGGGAGCCAAACTGGTCCAAATCTTGTCCAAATTTAGCCAAACTGAAGATGAAAAATATAGAACTTAGTTGGACTCAGTTAGTGGCCTCCCTCACCTATAAATAGACCCTTATTCTTTTGTATTTTCATCTGTGAACTAAACTATGCCGGTATTACTCTAAAATAAGTATATTTTCTATTATCCTCTAATAATCCTCTACAAATTGAAGAGATTGGAGTCTCTCTCTCTCTTCAACCTTCCTTGGAGTCTTTGTCAACATACTAAACCAATTGATTGGTTGGGGGCCTCTCCATAGACTAAACAATCAAGCAAATTAAGAGGTAAAGTGTGGTTTATGGTCTTTTCTCTTAATCTCAAAATGTTTCTCACTTCTCAACCCCTCTCAAGCTTGAGAAGCATTCAATTGAAAGGCTCTTCAATGCAATTGGAACTCTCTAATGAATTTTAGTGATGATAAATCTTATAAAGTTTCCATTTATGCTTAAATTAAAATATTTTTTAAGCATATCTCTCTCTGCCCCAAAGAATGGTCGTTCCTATGACCTATTCTACATTCAAATGATGCTTCCCAACCATGAAGCAATTCTCAAATCTAAAAGTAATTTCTATGCTTGTCAAATTAGAGGCCAAATAAGTAGCTTTTTAATGCTTTTATGCTATTTAAATTATGAAAAACTTAGGAATCAAGTCCATAATTGGATATTGATCCTAATGATAGTTATTCTATCATATTGTATTACTAAAACTTTATGCTTTCAAAATTATTGAAAAATTATCAGTAATAGCAGCGGAGCTATGGTAAAATTTTTAAAAAATTAACACATAAATCATTTTCGTACATAATATGAAAAGAGGACTTCCTACCATATTCTAGGATTAGTCATCCTAGATTAATTGAATAATTCTCATCATAAACCATGGAAATTTTGATTTTTATGTTTATACATAAATACTTAATTATGAAAAAAGAAAATTTCTATTAATTCATTATTATGATAAAAGAGAAATTCCCATGACATTAGAAATCCATGTATTCCAATAAGGAAAGAGAAAAATTTGAAATACCAAAAAAATGGATATTTTATTTAAAAATTAAAGAAGAAAATTTAGTTAAATTTATCTTTTTGCATAGAAAAATTTGAATGATGAAAGAGGAATTTCCACCATAATTGGAAGTCAACCATTTAACTGAGAAAAATGAAATTTCTAGTGTAAAAGAATTGATGGAGATTTTTATTTAATTTTTAAGAGAAAAATTAGTTAAATTTATCTTTTTGTATACATAAATTTAAATGATGAAAGAAGAATTCCTACCATAATTGGAATTTAACCATTTAAATGAGAAAAATGGAATTTCTAGTGTAAAGAAATTAATGGAGATTTTTATTTAATTTTTAGAAAAAATTTTAGTTTAATTTATCTTTTTGCATAGATAAATTTAAATGATGAAAGAGAAATTCCCACCATATTTGGAATTCAATCATTTGAATGAGAAAAGTGGAATTTCTAGCTTAATGGAATTAATATTTTTATGTAATTTTTAAGAAGAATTTTAGATAGATTTATTTTATGGTAATAAAAGAGGAATTCCCATGATAATTGGATTGCACTCATTAAATGAGAAAAAGAGGGATTTTAAGTTTATTCAAAAAAATAGATATTAATATTTAGTTAAAAGAAGAATTTTTATGATATTTAAGAAAAGATGGATTTGAATTAAATCTTAGTGTCAAAAGATGAATTTCCACCATAATTTTACCTAATGAATTAAGGTTGAGAAATTATGTGGCATAAGGAATATCTTTGGATATTTTAATTGAGAAAATCACTAAATTGATATTTACCCAAAACTAGATGTTTATCTGAAGGGAATCCTTGTTAGAACTAAACCTGAAAGATCCCTGTCCCCTAAGCGCAACAAATTCAAGGGTGCTAGCAGCAGAAGTAGCACTTCTTACGCGGGGCAAGGTCCCTCACTCGGGGCCTCGCCCACGTATATCCGGACAAGAGACTAATCCCTCAGTTCTTCCAAAAACTGAACCCGAAAAAACTTCCCTCACCCGGAAAACACGGGCGATTCCTCCGTGATATTTTTACTCTAACGTAGTCAAGGTCATCACTGACCAAACTGATCCGACTGAACCCGTAAGTCACTTGGTCAGATCAAGGAAGAAACTTGTACTTGGATCATAGAGACCAACGCTTTTTTCCTCATCGAGAGGCACATCCATTGATTCTTTTCCATAGAACAATTACTATCAGGGACTTACTTCATCTATCGTACCTTAACAGAATTGAGTCTCATTTTAGGGATCCATCAGTCTAGCCTGACCCCATCCGGTTAGCCAATCGCCCAACCACTGTAGTGATGGGATCCAATTAGGAATTCGGTTAGTTTTTGTCTCGGGTACCAGGGAAAAGAGTTCCCAGGCCCCCTAGCCCGTGCTTCATGCAAACTTCAAGATAGTCACACCACTTACACACCCAATATGAAATTGCCTGTTTCATAGATTCAGCTGACTTTAAAAATGAAACCATAGTATCACTGATCATAATCCTCCAAAATATCCGGTTGAATTCTAATTTCCAATCATTTCTTCATCGGTGTACCTATGGAATCATTGGCAACCAGAACGCTCACCATCTGTCCACTCAACGGCCTTTTCGATAATATAAAACATGATCTTTCTTTTATTTCAAAGAGGGAAATAATTATAAGATCAGAAGGAGATATTCTTACACCTGCATACCTCAAAAGCTCGAGGAAGGAATCTTACATCCTACCCCACTTAAAAAATGCGAGATGTCCTCATCTCGCAAACTAGAGGACAACTCTTTCCCTTAAGATCCAACTGATTCTAGGGTTCCTTATAGTCTGGTGAACCCAACAGAATCCTGGGATAAAGATCCCTTATATAGAATTCATCATCAGATAACAATTCATTCAGATCATATCATTCATTTTCTTAAGACAATAATGGTCCATTAGACCGAAATTTCCATCTGAACATTCCTCCATGGGAATTTCAATTATACAGGTTTTTAATTCACAATAATGGTCCATTAGACCGAAATTTCCATCTGAACATTCCTCCATGGGAATTTCAATTATACAGGTTTTTAATTTGTCATCTCTTAACTTGATCCATTGGGTCAAGTGTTAACAGTAGCAATTTATCAGCACAATCCACAAATCTCATAGTGATTTGCTGAACTCATTATTGTCATTCCAGTTACAAACATCATCACAGGGACTCGCCCCATTCATCCTCAATTTGGTTTTGCTCAGCTTATCGCTTTTCAACCAAGTTTCAGGAAGCATCATTTTTCAATCAGAATCCAAATCAACTCATCAGTTCTCAACCACAATTTTAAAATCATATCAACCACATTTGAATTCATCATCTAGATAGTATTTTTGCTTATAATTTCAAGGTCTTAGATTTACTCGTATATACTGCCAGTAAAAGAGTTGTAGTTATACCCCTAGGCCTCAAGCAGGTCAGGGATTCCATACAATTGCAGTACTTCCATTTGAAGACCCAATTACCTATTTATGAATCTTCATTCTGAATATGAATTTATATGAATTTCATCACACAATTATAACCTTTTATTGCTACTTCATAAATTTTTGGCATTTCTGGTTTCTGGGTTGATCCACTTTAGCCAATATGCTCTAATACCAGCTGAAAGATCTCTATCCCCTCAGTGCAACAAATTTTGGGGGATGCTAGCAGCGGAAGTAGCACTTCTTGCACGGGGCAGGGTCCCTCACTTGGGGCCTTGCCCACGTATATCCGGACAAGAGATTAATCCCTCGGTTCTTCCAAAAACTGAACCCAGAAAAACTTCCCTCGCCCAGAAAACACGGGCGATTCCTCTATGATATTTTTACTCTAATGTAGTCAAGGTCATCACTGACCAAACCGATCCAGCTGAACAACCCGTAAGTCACTTGGTTAGATCAATTAAGAAACTTGCACTTGGATCATAGAGACCAATGTTTTTCCTCATCGAGAGGCACAGCCGTTGATTCTTTTCCATAGAGCAATTACTATCTGGGATTTACTTCATCTATCTTACCATTAGAGAATTTAGTCTCATTTTAGGGATCTATCAATCCAACCTAACCCCATCCAGTCCCATGGGTTAGCCAACCACCCAACCACTGTAGTGGTGGGATCCAATTAGGAATTTGGTTAGGTTTTGTCTCGGGTACTAGGAAAAAGAGTTCCCAGGCCCCCTAGTTGGTGCTTCATGCAAACTTCAAGATAGTCACACCACTTACACACCCAATATGAAATTGACTGTTTCACAGATTTAGCTGACTTTAAAACAATCTTTTAATAAAACTATAGTATCAATGATCATGATCCTCCAAAATATTTGGTTGAATTCTAATTTCCAAGGTTGGCATCATTGGCAACCAGAACGCTCACCACCTGTCCACTCAGGGGCCTTTTTGATAGTTCCTAGCTCATAGTACCCGGCAATATATTCACTTATAAAAATCCAGATGGAATCTCCGTTGAAGATCAGCAAGATCAACCAACAGATCCATATAAAAGAGCTAGGGACTCATCCGTTTTGAGGACCAGCAAGGTCAATCAACCAAATCCATGCACGAATTCAGAAAACAATTCTTACTCCTTGTCCAATATCTTCCATGACACATGTGTGGGTATCTTTGCTGACCAGAGCCCGAGCACCGTATGGTCAGCACCCTCTAGGATCCTTCGCAGGTCACCTAGCACTTCACTCATAGGCCGCTTCTTTAGTCCCTCATCCATCATATCGGAAGCTCACCATTTAAATCGAACCAAGGTTGGTCAAGACCAACCTTGCTATGCGAGACATCCTTCGTTGACTCTCCGTCAGCTGTTGTTGCAACTTTATCAGCAGTTAGGCCTCGAGGATCTCATTTACAAGACGATCAAAATGCTTTCCTAGCATTCTTGACATAAAACAGTCATTTAAAAATAGGTCATAAATACAGTTTCTATAACAAACTCTTGTCTTTCCACATTGTTCCACATCAATCCACATTACTTAATCCACATCCAATTCATATGTATTGCCATTCTCATCCAATCACATCTTTTTCCATCTCATCACATCTTTCCTCATTTATCCTCATCACATCTCATCCACTCGCATCTACCCATATCCACATTACATCACATCACATCACATTCATTTCACCTCACATCTCATTCACTCACATCTATCCCGATTCACATCCCATCACATCTCATCCATTCACATCACATCTCATTCATTCACATCTATCCCGTTTCACATCACATCACATCACATTCATTAACATCACATATCATCCATTCACATCTATTCCAATTTACATCACATTTCATTCATTCACATCCTATATCGTTCATTCACATCTATTCCATTTCACATCACATTTCATTCATTCACATCCTATATCGTTCATTCACATCCCGATTCACATGACATCCCAACTCATTCATTCATATCCCGATTCACATCACATTACATCTCATCCACTCACATCCCATATCATTCATTCACATCCATCTCATTCATTTACATCACATCCATTTACATCCATCACATCGCATTCAGTCGTATCCATCTAATCATTCACATGTATCATTACTCACATCTACTCATACATTCACATCTATCATTTCATATCCACATATATTCATGTCACATCATCACATCTCTTTACATCACATCACATCTTATCCGCATCCACATTCACAAGGCTTACATCACACCACATCCACATTCACATCCATTTACATCACATCACATCCTTTCACATCCATTTACATCACATCACATCCTTTCACATCCACATCCACATTCACATTCATTTGCATCACATCACATCCTTTCACATCCACATCCACACTCACATCCATTTATATCACTTCTTTCACATCACATCCTTTCACATCCTTTCACATCCATTTGCATCACATCACATCCTTTCACATTCACATCCATTTGCATCACATCACATCCTTTCACATCCACATCCACATTCATTTATATCACTTCTTTCACATACATATCCACATTCATTTATATCACATTCTTTCACATGCACATCCACATCCACATCTTATCGCATCCTATTTACATCTTATCACATCCATTCACATCCTGTCACATCCTATTTACATCTTATCACATTCTCACATTCATTCACATCCTATCGCATCATCCCATTTACATCTTATCACATTCATTCACATCCATTCAATCAAAATCCAAATCAATTCATCAATTTTCAACCAAAATTCTAAAATCATATCAACGAGCATTCAAAAAATCATCATCTAGGATAGCATTTTTGCTCATACCTTCAAGGTCTTAGATTCACTCGTATATATTGTCAATAAAGAGCTGCAGTATACCCACGATATATATAGGTAGTCACGGTCCTTGGTGTTATAAGGCAAATACCATCATATCTAGGCCTCAAGCAAGTTGGGGATTCCACACAAACGTGGTACTTCCATCTAAAAACCCAATTCCCAATTTATGAATTCCCATTTTGGATATCAATTTGTACGAGTTTCAATACTCAATTACAATCCTTCACTGGTAACTCATAAATTTTTAACATTTCTTGCTTCTTGGTTTATCAACTTCAACCAGATTGCTCCGATACCAACTGTGAGATCCCTGCCCCCTCGCGTAGGGCAGAGCTTCCCACTCGGGACCTCGCCCACCCCACGAATGTCTAGACAAGAGACTAATCCCTCGGTTCTTCCAAAATTGAACCTGGAAAACACTTCCCTCGCATAGAAAGCATAGGCGATTCCTCGCAGTCAAGGGCCTTAACTATCCTTTGTATTCCGACCAAACCCGCGGCGGTGGGTCACATGGCCGAATCAAAGGAGGAACTTGCACTTGGTTCATAGAGACCAATGCTTTTTTCCCCATCAAAAGAGGCACAACCTCCGTTGATTCTTTTCCATAGAACAAGAATTATCATGTGACTTTGTAAGATTCCTCCCTCCAGCTTTTGAGGTGTATAGGTGTAAGAACCTCCCCTTCTGATCTTGTAATTATTTCTCTCTTTGAAATAAAAGAAAGATTTTATTTTACCTGTTTTGGCCTAGAGAGAGAAAATATCTAGAGAGAGATAATCCGAAATTGAGATATTTTTGGATATAAAAATCCTCCTAGTGTCTAAAATGGTTTCCCTTGAAATAGAAATTCAAAAAGAACTTTCCAATGCGCATTTGGAATTAATTGAAAAGAAGTATAAAGGACCTTAGCCTAAGGGTCTAGATTTTCAAAAAGTTTTAGATTATCAATCCAAGTGTGTGGGGAGGAGATAAATCCAATTTATAAAAGAAAAACCCCCAAAATGAGTAAATGCTCACATAAGATGAAGAGTTGACTAAGGACAAGGTTTATTAGTAAAAAACTATGAGTATTATTGAAAAAATGAGATAGTTTGGGTATAATGATTCAATTTTGGCATCTTGGTAAGGAGAAGGAGGGATCTTCAAGGAGGCACCTATTTCACATGTGTGGTGGAGTTTTAAACTAAAAAATATTGTGATATTTTTATCTCTCCTCTCTCCTAGATCAAACCAAATCAAAAGGGAGCCAAACTAGGTCCAAATCTTATCCAAATTCAGCCAAACTGAAGCTGGAAAATTCTAGAAACTAGTTGGACTTGGTTAGAGGCCTCCCTCACCTATAAATAGATCCTTAGCCCTTTGTAAAAAAATATGAGAACTATACTATGCCAGTATTATATTGAAATAATGATATTTTCTATTATCCTCTAAAAATCCTCTACAAATTGAAGAGATTGGAGCTTCTCTCTCTCTCTTCAATCTTCCTTGGTGACTCCAACAACATACCAAAGTAATTGATTGGTTGGGGGCCTCTACTGTGATCAAAGAATCAAGTAATTCAGGAGGTAAAGTGTGGATTATTATCTTCTTTTTCTTAAATCTCCAAATGTTTCTCTTCTCAACCCCTCTCAAGCTTAAGAAACATTAATTTGAATGGCTTTTGAATACTATTGAAGTTCTTTAATGTATTGTAATGAAGAAATACATAAATTTTTATTTATGCTTAATTTATAATGGTTTTTAAGCATTTCTCTCTCTCTCCCAAAGAATGGTCATTCCTATGACCTATTCTCAATTCAAATGAAGCTTCTCATAAAGCATTTCCCTAATCTAAAAGTAATTTCTATGCTTGTCTAATTGGAGGCCAAAATAATGGCTTTTAATACTTTTATGCTATTTAATTTATGGTAAAATTAAGAATCAATCCATAATTGGATAATGATCCAATTAGTGGTTATTCTAGTCACATGAATAATACTAAACTTTATTCTTTCAAATTTATTGAGAATTATCAGTAATAACAGAGCGGAGCTATGGAAAAATTTCTAAAAAAATAAACACATAAATCATTTTTATTTATATTATGAAAAGAGGACTTCCTACCATATTCTAGGATTAATCATACTAGATTAATTGAATGATTCTCATTATAATCATGGAAAATTTAATCTTGATGTTTATGCATAAATAGTTAATTAGGAAAAAGAGAAATTTCTAGTAATCCATTTTTATGTTAAAAGAATAATCCCTATGACAATGGAAATCCATGTATTCCAATGAAGTAAGAGAAAACTTGGGATGCTAAAATAATTTATATTTTATTTAAAAATTAATAAAAGATCTTAGTTAAATTTATCTTTTGCATAGATAAGTTTAAATGATGAAAGAGGAATTCCCACCATATTGGAGTTCAAATATTTAAATGAGGAAAGTGTAATTCCTAGTGTAAAGTAATTAATGGAGATTTTTATTTAAATTTTAAGAGAAAATTTAGTTAAATTTATCTTTTTACTTAGATAAGTTTAAATGATGAAAGAGGAATTCCCACCATATTGGAATTCAAATATTGAAACAAGAAAAGTGTAATTCCTAGCATATTGGAATTAATGAGTATTTTAATTTAATTCAAAGATAGAATTTAGATGAATTTATTTTATCTATGAGAAATATTTAAATGTTAAAAGAGGAATTCCTATGACAATTTGAATTCCATCATTTAGATGGGAAAAGATAAATTCCTAGCATATTTAATTAATGGATTTTTTTAGATGAAATTACTTTATGAGAAGTATTTGATGATAAAAGAGGAATACCCATGACATTGGAATGCAATTAATTAAATGTAAAAAGAGGAATTCCCATGGTATTTGAGATCCAAGAAATTAAATGAGAAGAAGAGGAATTTTTAGTATAATTTAATTTATGATTATTTATCAAAAGTGAAAATATGGGTAGAATTTATTTCTGTAAATCCCATGAATCCTTTTATTCAAAAGAGGAATATTGAATATAATTCAATTGAGGAATTGAGAAGGAATATGGAAATAGGCGTCGAGAAAAAGAACCTTTAATTAGACCAAGCAATTGGCAGAAATTTAGAAAAAGTCCCATTATCGAGATCAATCTCGAAAAAGCTATTAAATGGGAATAGCATGTGAATGGATGAGATAAGCTAAAAATAGGATGCGATAAGATGTGTATGGGATGTGATAAGATGTAAACGAGATGCGATAGAATGAAAATGGATGTGATAAGATGTGTATGGGATGTGATAGAATGTGAATGGATGTGATAAGAGGTGTATGGGATGTGATAAAATGTGAATGAATGTGATAAGAGGTGTATGGGATGTGATAGAATGTGAATGGATGTGATAAGATGTGTAGGGGATGTGATAGGATGTGATAAGATGAAAATAGGATGTGATAAGATGTGATGTAATGAGAGTGAATGTGGATGTGTATGTGTATGTGGAAGAATGGATGTGGATGTGTATGTGGAAGAATGAATGCGGATGTGTATGTGGATGTATGGATGTGGATGTATGGATGTGGATGTGGATGTGAATGTGGAAGAATGGATGTGAATGTATGGATGTGGATGTGTATGTGGATGTATGGATGTGGATGTGGATGTGTATGTGGAAGAATGAATGTGGATGTGTATGTGGAAGAATGGATGTGGATGTATGGATGTGGATGTGGATGTGGATGTGTATGTGGAAGAATGGATGTGGATGTGTATGTGAAAGAATGGATGTGGATGTGTATGTAGAAGAATGAATGTGGATGTGTATGTGAAAGAATGGATGTGGATGTGCATGTGAGAGAATGTGATGTCGATGTGAGTAAATGGATGATATGTAATGTGATGTGAACCGGGATGTGAATGAATGAGATGTGATGCGAAATGGATGTGATGAGATGTGATTTAAATTGGGATAGATGTGAGTGGATGATATGTAATGTGAATGAATGTGATGTGATGGGATGTGAATCGGGATAGATGTGTACGAATGGATAAGATGTGAATGAATGAGATGTAATGAGATGTGAATATGGGTAGATGCGAGTGGATGAGATCTAATGAGGCTAAATGAGGAAAGATGCGATGAGATGGAAAATGATGTGATTGGATGAGAATGGGAATACATATGAAATGGATGTGGATTAAGTAATGTGGATTGATGTGGAACAATGTGGAAAGACGAGGGTTCAATATAGAAACTGTATTTATGAGCTATTTTTAAATGACTGTTTTATGTCAAGAATGTTACAGAAGCATTTTGACCGTCTTGTGAATGAGGTCGTGGAGACCTAATCTGATACAGTTGCAACAGCTGACAAAGAGTCAACGGAGGTCTCGCGTAGCAAGGTCGGCCGAGGTCTTGACTAGCCTCGGTTTGATTTAAATGGTAAGCTTCCGGTACGGTGGATGAGGAACCAAGGAAGCCGCCTATGAGTGAAGCGCTAGGTCACCTACAAAGAATCCTAGAGGGTGCTGACCATACGGTGCTCGGGCTCTGGGTTGCCAAAGATACCCACACGTACGTCGGGGAAGATATTGGAACAAGGAGTAAGAGTTATTTTCTGAAACCGGGCATGGATCTGGTTGATTGACCTTGCTAGTCCTCAATGGATGAGTCCATGGCTCTTTTATATGGAGCTGTTGGTTGATCTTGAACGGAGATTCCATCTTGATTTTTATAAGTAAATATATTGTCAGGTACTATGAGCTAGGAACTATGGAAAAGGCCCCTGAGGAACAGGTGGTGAGCGTTCTGGTCGTGCCAAAAATGATGCCATAGGTACACCAATGAAGGAACGATTGGAAATTAGGATTCAACCGGATATTTCAGTGACACTATGGTTTCATTAAAGCATTGTTTTAAAGATAACTGAATCTATGAAAAAAAGGTAATTTCATATTGGGTGTGTAAGTGGTGTGACTGGCGTTAAATTTGCATGAATATCTGGCTAGGGGGGCCTGGGAACTCTTTTCCCTGGTAACCGGGACAAAACCTAACTAAATTCTTAATTGGATCCCATCTCTACAGTGGTTCGCAATTGGCTAACCCATGGGACTGGATGGGGTTAGGCTGGACTGATGGATCCGTAAAATGAGACTCAATTTTGTTGTAGTTTGATAGATGAAGTAAATCCCGGATAGTAATTGTTCTATGGAAAAGAATCAACGGATGTGACTCGCGATGGGGAAAAAAGCGATGATCTCTATGATCGAAGTGCAAGTTTCTTCCTTGATCTGACCAAGCGACTTACAGGTTCGGTCGGATCAATTGGGTCAGTAATGACCTTGACTGCGTTAGAGTCAAAAATATCCTGGAGAAATCGCCCGGGCGAGGGAAGTTTTTTCGGGTTCGGTTTTGGAAGAACCGAGGGATTAGTCTCTTGTCTGGATATCCGTGGTGGGCGAGGCCCCAAGTGAGGGACCCTGCACCGCGCAAGGAGTACTACTTCTGCTACTAGCGTTGCGCGGAGGGGGCAGGGATCTTTCAGACTTACTTCAACTATTGTAACTTGAACAGAATTGAATTTTATTATAGGAATCCATTAGTCTAGCCTCAATCCCATGGGTTAGCCAACCGCCCGCCGACCACTGTATTGATAGGATCAATTATGAAAATTTGGTTATGTTTTGTCCGAGGTACCAAGGAAAAGAGTTCGTAGGCCCCATAGCCAGCTCTCATGTAAAACTTAAATAGACACACCATTTATACACCCAATATGAAATTGCCTTTTCTTAGACTCAACTATTTCCAAAATAGCTTTGCAATAAAACCATCATAATCCTCAGTATTCCAGTTCCAAGTCCAATTTCCAATCATTCCATCCTCGGCGTACCTCTGGCATCATTGGCAACCAGACCGCTCACCCTCTGCTCACTCAGGGGCCTTTTCGATAGTTCCTAGCCCATAGTACCCATGAATATAATCAAGTATTCCATTCATTCCTTCCTCAGCGTACCCATGAATATAATCAAGTATTCCATTCATTCCTTCCTCAGCATACCTATGGCATCATTGGTAGCCAGAATGCTCACCACCAACTCACCTAGGGGCCTTTTCGATAGTTCCTAGCCCATAGTACCTAGGAATATAAAAAATCCATATGGACTCTCCATTGAAGATTAGCTAGATCAACCAACAAAGTCCATGTAAAGAGCCATGAACTTATCTGTTGAAGACCAGCAAGGCCAATCAACCAGATCCATGCCCGTGTTCAGAAAATAACTCCAACTCATTTTCTTCCTCCATGCACGAGTGGGTTGTTGAAATTATAGCAATGTGATGAGCTATGGTGGATCAAATACTAGAATCAACATTATTAACAAGTGATTAGAAAATAATTAAAATATGATTAGTGAGTAATTAACAAATAGCTTAATGTAGGCATGGATAATCAAAAACCAGCAAATTCTCATTAGGCCAATGCCTCAATTTATAGAGTTTACATCCAAGCATCTAATCCCACTGATTTCTCCTTGATTCACTCCACCTCTTTTGCTTGATTCTCTCCACCTCTTCACTTTTCCCAGAATATCTCCCAAAAAATCTCCACACTTAAATCTTCTCATGCTACCCTTTATTCTCTCCCAGTAGATTCTTCTCACCTTTTCACAGGTTCTCTCACATTTACAGATTCTCTTTTACAGCCTATAACCAAGGGCTTGTTCCTGCACACACCCTATTCACTTGTATATTTCAACACCTCCCCTCAAGTGAATACTCCTAGCACACCTGGACCCTATACCAAGTTTCCCTCTTACTTGATAGTCCGCGAGACGACCAGTATCTAGCACACCTCCCCTCAAGTTAACTTAGCACACCTGGACCCTGTACCAAGTTTCTCTCTTACTTGATAGCCCGCGACCAGTGCCTCAAGTCCCTAAACTCATAGTCCTTGACACACTCTCTCTCTCTATGTGTCCAAGGCTACTACAAGTGCCCGCGACCTTGACTAAAGTGCTCACACATACATCTACCACGTGGCCTACATTATCAGTGGCTCAGAGGTGGTTTTACTTTGTTGGGACAGGTTACATTGGGTTGTGGGGTCTCTCTCTCTCTCTCTCTCACAGAGATTTTCACATGGCTCCTCACTCTTTGGAGCCTCACATCTTCTCTTGTCTTCAGTCTTCTTGTCTCGTGTTGGCTGCTTCTCTTCATGCGTCCATGTCTTCCTCTTCTTTCAGTCTTCTTGTGGTAGCTTCTCTTCTCGTGTCCATGTCTTCCTTCAATGCTTCCTTCAGATCTTCTTGGTGTGGATCTTCTTCTTGGAAAGAGATGTTCTTCTTTTATGGTTGGGGCCATGAGCTTGTCCGTCAGGTCTTCTTGCTCCATGTGAGCAACATGTTTAAACATTTTGTTGACAGTTCTTTTGGGGTTTTGATGTTTATCTTGTATCATTATGCAATGCAAACCCAAATCTATGCGGGAGGTCTTACCTCTTGCCTTATTCTGGACAAGGGAAGTGTCTGATCCCATTTTTACACTGATGTAATGTACCCGATACATAATGCATATAGCATTCATTCTTATGCACATTCCTAAATGCAACTCTGGCTATGAATAATCTTGAATTTGAGTGTGATTTGTAGGCATTAACCAAGGGTTAAATGCAAAATGATGATTACCACAATTTTATCAGCATAATTTTACTAGAAATTACATTAAATCAAGGGTAACCAATTTGTACGGAATGGTTGGAGTATCAAACCAACTCTGAATTGCAATCTGAAGTTATAAGGATCTGTATCAGATACCTAATGGTTAATTTGAACCCTCAATTGCACCAAAATACAGTGATTAGCATTGATTAATCATTGATTAGCAAATTAATCCTCTGTTTTGTGTGTAGAAAACAGAGTATGCGGGGAGTCCAGATCTAGGACCTTAGACTTCAAATGAGCTCAAATGCCTTCAAGGTCATCAATAGCAATGAGTCTAGTAGAGGATTAAGCCAATAAACACAAGATTTGACCAAATATTGAATGCTTAATCTTTGTTTTACCAAAGTCACCTGCAGATTTGATGAAGAGCTCGGAGCTCTGTTTTACCAAAGTCACCTGCAGATTTGATGAAAAGCTTGGATCTCACAGTAGACTTGATCAAATTGAATTCTGACTTCACCAGCTTGTAGAGCATGCTTGAAAACACTTGGGGCTAAGAGGAATTAGACCCATTTGATCTGGAGCAGCAGAGAAATCAAATTCACCTCAGAAAAATGGCGCCCACTAATCAGCAAAAATCGAGAGTTCTACGTGGCGGTTTGCGCTTCTAATTCGAGTGGCTGGAGTAGCAATGAGTTGGCTGGAGTAGCAATGAGTTGGCTGTTTGTGGCTAGAAGGGTGTGGCCTAATGTTGAGTGTGCAAGGAGCTAGAGCTCCTCCACCAGCTAGGGGTACAGAGGCTAGTTGAAAATAACTAAAATTTTTTATTATCTACTAATCCTAATTAACTAGATAATGGGCTCATAAACTTGATGGATTCTAGGCATGGCTCTGATACCATGTTGAAATTACAGCAATGTGATGAGCTATGGTGGATCAAATACTAGAATCAACATCATTAACAAGTGATTAATAAATAATTAAGATGTGATTAGTGAGTAATTAACAAATAGCTTAATGTAGGCATGGATAATCAAAAACCAGCAAATTCTCATTAGGCCAATGCCTCAATTTATAGAGTTTACATCCAAGCATCTAGCCCACTGATTTCTCCTTGATTCACTCCACCTCTTTTGCTTGATTCTCTCCACCTCTTCAATTTTTCGAGAATATCTCCCAGAATATCTCCACACTTCCTAAATCTTCTCATGCTACCCTTTATTCTCTCCCAGTAGATTCTTCTCACCTTTTCACAGGTTCTCTCACATTTACAGATTCTCTTTTACAGCCTCTAACCAAGGTCTTGTTCCCGCACACACCCTATTCACTTGTATATTTCAACATGGGTATCCTGGGCGAGCATCGTATGGTCAGCACCCTCTAGGTTCCTTCACTCGCAGGTGACCTAGTGCTTTACTCATAGGCCGCTTCCTTGGTCCCTCATCCACCGTACCGAAAGCTCACCATTTTAACCATACCAAGGTTGGTCGAGACTTCGGTTGAGATCTGCCACGTGAGACGTCCTTCTTTGACTCTCCGTCAGCTATTACAATATTTCCACTTAGGTCCCCATGACCTCATTCCATAAGATAGTCAAAATGCTTCCCCCAACATACTTGACGTAAAACAATCTTTAGAAAAATGTTTTCACATACAAATACAATTTCCAAACAAAATTCACATATTTCCTCATCATTACAAATCCTTTCACACATCATTCCTCATCATTTCTTACCATTCCACTTCATTTCTCATCATTCCATACCCACATCATTCATACATTCATTCATATCATCCCACATCATTCACATCATCCACACATCAATCCACATTCACTCATATCATCCCACATTCACTCACATCATCCCACATCATCCACACATCAATCCACATCATCCACATCAATGCACATAAACCACATCAATCCACATCATCCACACATCAATTCTCATCACTCCACATCACTTCTCATCACTCCATAATATTCTACACATTACTTCTCATCTCTCCACATCATTCCACACATCCCACACATCACTTCTCATCACTCCACATCTTTCCACACATCCCACACATCAACCAGATTAAAAGTACAGTTTCTTTACTTTTTATACACTGACATGACTTTCTAAGTCTCAGTTATTACTTAGCTTAGTTAAAGGTAACTTTTTCTCAACTTAATTCAATTAAATCTAAATTTCCGTTCACTTTAGGATCCTTGATCCTTTCAAGTATTCTAGATTCCTTTCCCAGGAAATCTAGGAATAAATCAGTCACAATTATTTATGTTCAGTCAACCACGCATGTTTTTGGTCTTTTTTCAAGGAGTTCCTTTTCTTGTTGAGAATGTACCCAAGATTCTATTTTTCGAGAACCTAGACGTATACCCCATAATTCCAAAAGTTAATGTGTTTATAATTCCTCTTTTTGATTAAAATTTATCCATGTTTTCTCGATGCATTCCTATGAATATTTTCACATTCTTCTTTAATTTTCCCAAAATAAAATGTGCTCAATATTCTTCTTTTTAAATGAAAGATTTATGCATGCGACCTCATGGGATTTACAAAATCAATTACACCCATATTTCCTCTTTCAGCATAAAACATTTATGTACCCAACTAATTCATTTTTATCTAAATGAATCATTCCCATAATTCTCATAAATTGAATGAATCTAGAAAACTTGTGCATAACCTTCATTTTTTTGATAAATGAATAATGCTCAAAACTCCACTTTTAACATAAAATTTATTTTTCATAAATTCATTCTCTAATGATATAAAATTTTCCATAGCTTCCCCACATTTTCTATGAATTGAGAATGCTTAAAATTGCAGTTTTAGAATAAAAATTAATTATGCATAAAATTTATTTTTTAATGATAAAAATTCTGCCATAGTTTCCTCGAATTTTCTATGAAATGAGAATGCCCAAAAGTTCACTTTTAATATAAAAATTAGTTTATGCAAATCCTTCATTTTCTAATGATAAAATTTTGCCATAGTGTCCCTGCATTTTCTATGAAATGATAATACTCAAAGTTCCTCTTTTAGAATTAAAAATATTTATGCATAAACCTTCATTTTCTACTAATAAAATTTTGCCATAACTTCCCCACAATTTTTATGAATTGAGAATGGTTAAAATCACACTTTTAACATAAGAATTAGTTTATGTATAAACCTAAGCTTAAACATAAACATTAATTCATCATAATCAAGAAAAGCATGGTTTTTAAGAGGAAACCCATAGAATAAAATGCTTCCCAAGCATGAGGGAGGTTGGGAAGAAGAATAATATTAAAAAGAGAGCATAAACAGCATTGTTTAGGCTGTCCCTTGGTTTGCTTGATTCATTACCTCTTGCAAAAATTGTGTAGCCTTCATGGAAGAGGCTTGGCGACCAAGGAAAAACGGTAATCTTCAAGAGAAGAAGAGGTTTAGTGAAGCCCCAAAGCTTCACAATGGAGGGCCAATGAAGAGGGATAATAGAAATACACTAAACTGAAAAATTACACTAACATAAAGTTACTCCAATATGAAAATACAAAGGATTGGGGGTGTATTTATAGCTGAGGGAGGCCACCAACCAGGTCCAACTAGAATCTAGAGGCTTCCAGATCCAGTTTGATCCATTTTGGACAAGTTTTAGGCTAGTTTGGCTCACTATTTTGATTTGGTTTGAAGAAGGAGAGAGGAGAGATGAAAATATCTCATTTTTTTAAATTAAAAATGTCCCCTTGATGTGATTTCTAGGTGCCTCCTTCATGAGCCCTTCTCTCCATTCTGAGGTGTCAAACATTCCATTTTTTAACTAAAAAATCCCATTTTTAACTAATAAACCTAGTACTAGTCAACTCTTCATCTTATGTGAGAATTTACTCATTTTTGGGAGATTTTCTTATATTCTTTGCCTTTTTCTTATTCCAACACTTGGATTAACCTTATTGGCCCTTTTTGAACACTATTTGGACCTTAATCAAACTTTTTTCCAAGATGTCCAATACACATATTCAATTAATTTCTAATGCACATTGGAAAACTCTTTTTAAGATTATGTTTCAGGGGATCTCTTCCTATTGACTGGAACAAAATACTTATCCAAAAATATTTGAAAATTGTATTATCTCTCTCTAGACCAAAACAGGGTAAAACAATGTTTTCTTACATTCAAAATTAGGGGATGATTTACAGAGACTGAAGGGGAGGTTCTTACACCTTTACATCTCAAAAGCTGGAGGGAGGAATATTACAATTTCAAGCTATTGGGATTACCCAATATTGCCGCAAATGACTTATTATCCAAGACTCCAAAACCCTATGTTTTTTACAGTGTGACCTCCTAATTAGCATTAGGCATTAGGAAAATCTATTTTTATTAGGACATTATATTTTTTTGTATTGTGATTTTGCATTAGGGAATTCTATTTTCATATTTGGGAAGGGAGAAACCCTAGTTTCTTGGTAATTTACATTATTTTGGAGCCTAAAAGGCTGAGATTAGCAAGGGGTTTCATTGCATTGAGCTAATGAATATCTTAGAAATTGTGATTAGGAGTGGAATTCATTCCGAAAACATGAGCATTGAGCTTCATTAGTAGGTGTGGATTAGAGTGGGATAGTTAATTGCATTTATGCATTTCATATTTTTTTATACATTGTTTGAATTGGATGTAAATCTTATTAAAAAAATGAAAAAACACTTACTTACATAACTACCATTAGCTAGATTTAAGATCCTTAATCACCCTCATCAAGCCCAAAAAATCTCAAAAATTCCAAAAACCAAGGCAAACTAGCTCTCGAGTTGAGGGATGCGAGTCCACAGTCCCATGAAAAAAGACATAAATCTAGACACATGAATCTACGTATATGAGCCTGTAGACATGCACACTACACATGATGTGAAGATAGGTATACCTAAGAATGTACCACATATCTACTTATGTATTTTAAGGGTTTTCTTGTCATACAATGTGTAACAGCTATCCAACAAAAATTCTTGCTCTTTTTAATTGTTGGGGTATTAAAGTATAATTATTACTAATAATTGCACACCAATCTTGTCATAGTTTTATTACATAAAATTCCATGCCCCAAGTAGGCCTATTTCATAAAAATAAAGTACATGAGCATGGCTTATACAAAAAAGATGTGAGCCTATAAGCATGAGCCTATAAATGTAAAGCTAATAATATGAGCCTCATGTGAGCTTGGAACCTAGAGAGACATGAGCCTATTAAAAAAAAGAGTTCCAAAAACTAAACTCAAAAAATTAAAAACTTTTTTTTTGTGTTAGAAAAAAGCATCTTTTTTGTAGCTTGAGCAAAATAGATATGTCTGAAACCAATTTCAAACCTGCTTCGAGAAGCACTAAGAGAACGTTCACTAGAGTTAAACCCTTGATGTAAACCTAATTTAGACTAATTGCTAGAAATGTCAATATGTGTCAAACTACACTTTCTCAAACCCACTCAACTTTTGGTCTCAACAAATGACCAACACACTCAAGAGAGCACTCCCCTATTAAGAAGGCAAAACTCCTTAGGATCCACCTCAAATGAGGAGATTTGGAATGCGATGAGCCAACTAAATGAAAATGTGAGCAGAGAAACAACAGAACACCTAGAAATAGCAGTTGCCATAGTCTTTTACACCCTAGATTCCCAATTGGCTCTATAAACAACACTATAAAATTCATGGAAAAAGCATTGACTTGCTCTATTTTTGGGCAAAGCTCCAGTGAAGGAGCTAGACTAGGACAAGGAACCTCATGATTTTCTCCCTTAAGAAGTGGTCAAACCACACCACCACAATGTTCCAAAAATTTGTTGTTGATCTTGTGCTGGGTTTATTCAAAGTTAACAATAACCAAGCATCACAAACAACCATAATTATGGCAATTGAGACAATGCAAGCAGGCATCCCACTTTTTACAGGAGCCTATTACAACTTCTTTACCCCATGGAACCAAGTTCCATTTGGACAAGCAATAAGAAACACAAGGAAGGGTAAAGAGCCAATGTCTAAGACTACCTCAAACCTTAGGGATCCATAAGGGCATTCATATAACATGTCCTCAGGTGACCATAACAAGCTTGCAGTCTCAAAACCATGCCAAAGGAGGATGAGTGTACCATTGGAAAACCACACATTTCATAATCTAATCAGCGGAAAGAAATACCAAACTATAAAAGAAAGGGTTTTGTGCAACCATTACCTTACATTCCACCACCTTGTGAATATGTAGAACATATGCTTAGGATGGCATTTTAAATGGGAAGGGGGGTTGTGACGAATATAGCACCTAGAGGCTTATAGTTGGGCAAAAATCCAATCCACATCTTGAGGATAATGACCAAATTCTATGGAGTTGGAGATCCCATTTAGTATCTAGAGAAGTTTATTCAAATTTGATGGAACTAGAGATCCCATTCAATATCTAGAGAAGTTGGATCAAATTTGTAAGGCCATGGAAAGGATTTATGATCCCACCAATAACTATTCTTTCTAACTTTACCTTGAAGGCAAAGCATGCCAATGGTGTAGGTCTCTAAACCCACTTAAAAAGGCTAGCTATACTATGTCTTGAGACACACAATCATTATGGGATTCTCAACTAGTGGAGTTATATTATGGAGCCCCATTGCACAAATCTATAACCTCAAGTAATAGGAGAGAAAAACACAAAGCAAGATAACACTACTAGAAAGTATCTTCACATGAGATATAGCCCTTGCAAGAGAACCCTTTGCAAGAGACTAGATGACCTATCATGATTTATGATTTATTTGAAGAGTAGGAGGCTTCATGACCATCTCTACAGGTCTAGAGAATATATCTTGAGTGTTTTCACAAGGCAATAGACCTAGTAGACAATCTCTAAGACAAGGATGTAGAAGTCATCCACCCAAACCAAGAAATATAAGATGCATCATCCAAATCCTTACAAGCTAAGGGTACTCTAGTTGGTGCTTGTTTAGGATAGTAATGAGTGTCCAATCCTAAGGGAACACTGTAATGAAAATTGTACTTTTTGTGGATGTTATAGTCATGAGGCTTCACACGTTTACAAACCCTTGCTAATGCTTCGAGACCTTAGCAACAATCGGCTTTACTAACTCCATCACCTAGCCACAAACCATACTGCCTACTATAACACCTCAACCTAGTGCTGAGTAAATGGAACATCAACCTATTGCAAAGGGGATTTGTAATGCACGAAATGTGTCGTTACCTCCACTAGTTTGGGACCTCAACCTCGACCTCCGAGGATTACACCATTGAACCAAATATGTTTTGAGGAATCTTTTGAGTGTCTAAAATATGAGGTTGACTTGGACAGTGCATCATATGCCATTGAGGATTACACATAGCTTTATCCAAACTACTACGGAGTCGATGCAAGAGGCAAATTCAAACTAGTATATACCAACTAGCCATGGTAGGAAGAGGTCGAGACATCAACAACTCTACTATCAAGAGAATGCCTTTTTAATGTTATCATTGTCATAGGGACCACACTGAGACTCTGAGTGTCCCATGAACCACCCAAGCTGCATCTTCTAGCATGCCATCTTTAACCTGTAATAATCGTTGTGGCATAGATCACTGAATTAAAGATTGCCCAATGAAAGTTGTAGTTGTAAATCAACAGAATGGTCCTACCATCACACCTCTAAACATTATTAGAGTGGGTGGTTAAACTCAGAGATCAATTTTGAGAAACCTTAATCCACCTCTGAATGCAATAACAAGACTCATGGCTCAAACACACCTATTGTGGAAAAGAAAATAGAAAACAAGGTTACTTTAATGGTAGGATTTAAAAAGAAGAGGACGCATAGAAGAAAGAAATCCGTAATAGGGAGCAAAATTGAGAAAATAGAACGAATGAACTTGGGAACACTTGGCAAACCAGTTTACATGAATGATATTGATAAGGATTCCAATTCAATGGAATCATACACTAGTTCTACAAACCAAAGACACTCAAATAAAAACTAAAGAGACCAAAAAGGAAATCAAAAAACCAAACAAAAAGAAACTTGGTTCATACCCTGACCCTAAAAAGAATTGGAACAACTTCATGAGCTTAGGGGTACAGTCACATACTTAGGAGGAGTTAGAACCAAGACCAAAACAAGTAAACATCTCTAACACTGTTCATCCAAACAACCTAAAGCATGTTGCAACCCACAAACCATTGGATATTCCTAGTGTCATCCTTGAGGTTATTCAAAACTCAACTATCCCAAGCATGGATTCTGAACTCTTTAGGAGAATGAGTATGAGAACCCTGGAGCCATTCAAGAGGTGGAGGAGTCCAATCTCACCATCACCCTCATATGGTAGAGAGGTGATGGGTATTCCATTGAATATTCCTAAGTTGATGGATTTGGCTTCAAAAACTGAGACCACAATCATTGGACGTTTGTGTGGAGACCCTGAACACTTTGCTACCGATTGAAAGCTTTTCTTAATGGGGGAACTTAATGTTGGGTTACAACCCTTTGCAGACATGCATAAACAAAATCCTGTTTTGAGAGATGTAATCATGGTGTTGTATGTATGTGGGAAAGCACCCTAGAGTTGCAAGATATTGTGGCAAGATAAGAATGCCACATGTAGTATTGAATGGTGTGTGAGTGTTGGACCAAAGAAGTGGAAAAGGGAGTGCCACATGGATGATGATGTGTAAAGCAGGATAAGGCTAGAAAGCCTATATCATTGTATGGTTCATTTGTAATATGCAATAGAATTGAGTGTTGAGTGTGCTCTCTCTCTCTCTCTCTCTCTTATGGAGTTCTTAGTATGGTTTAATCCACCTTAATTATGGTGCTTAATTTATGTTTATCACCAAGATCAATCCCATTTTAGGATTGTTTAATATGGTATTAGAGCAGCCTAGGTGGGCTTTTGGTCATGGTGAATATATATATATAGTTTTCTTGGTTATGAGTTCTTTGATTAAGCATTATTTTTAGTTTATTATGAAAAAAATTATGCACACTCATATTATCATTTGGATTTGCATTTGAATTTGGTGAGGATTTGAGAGAGATTTGGAGCTGCCATTCTCAAGTTTGAGAGGAGATTTGCAACAAGGAGGTTGCATAGAAGCTGCCACCAAAGAGAGTTGCAAATGGGAGTTTTGCAACATGGAAAGCCTACTCATCATCATGGAAGCTGAAAATGGAGATTTCAGCAAAAGTATGAAGACTATGGAGTCTTCGGTGTCATCAAGGAAGCTACCAAGGAGATTTGTGAAGGTATTTTGGTGATTTTTGCCTCATTAATTTTTGGTTTGAGCATGAGAGATTGCTCATGAGAAGGGTTGCTGATTTATGGGATGAGAGGGTCCCATGGTTCTTTGCACTTAGGCAAAGAACCATGAGAAGGTGCAAGCTTGTCCAAGAAAGGGATAAGCAGTCATGGGGCTGGTTAGAGCCCAAGTGGAGCTGATTGTGCTCACTGATTTTCTCATGAAAGATGAGCTGGTTGTGGATGCTATGGGAGCATTCATTTTTCTAGTTATGCACCTCTGGTTTCATTTGAGAGACCATGTGAGAAGCACCCTTGAAGGTTCAACATGAAAATATAAGAGCATGCTACATACGGAGCTCATTTGAGAGCTCATCATAGCTATTTTAATGGCTATGGTTGAACCTCAAGATAGAGGTATGTGGAGGTAAGAAATTGCAGTAGAGGAGAAGCTGCAAAGGAGATTCTATCTACAAAAGAATAAGAATTGGGAGCTCAATGAGGCCATATTGATGGCTGGTCAACCTTAACAAGAAGGCAAACACAATCACGGTTAAATGCAATAGAGAGAGGCATACACATAGTCAACAACCATGAGAGGTCAAAACTTGCTATATGGCAGCAAAGCCATGAGAGCCTTACAAAAGCTTAACAAAGAGGAGAACAAGCAACAACAAGAGTTGAGTGCTTAGAGAAGAGAAGGGAAAACTCAAAGCAACGGCTAAAAGGAGAGCAAACAAGCAGCGACACAATCGTAGAACAATGTATCCAAGAGAGCAGTGCATCAAGAGACTATGAAGCATAGAGCTTGAGGAAACACAATAGGTGAGCTTTTAAAAAAAAGGTTGATAATTAGTAGAGAATGGTGCCATGGAAGAGATGTGGCAAGCTCATAGCAAGTTGCAAAGTAGAGCAGCAAAGCCTTGAAAGGTAGTAGAACCAGTGAAGGTACGAGCATGTTGATGAGTGGCTAAAGCAAGCAAAGGAGCAACAGAGCTTCATAGCAGCTATGGACATGGGAGAGCCTATGGAATTTGGTGCAACAAAACGCACATGAAGAGGTTTGATAAGGGTAGCACAATAGCCAAATGAGCAGAAGGTCATGGAAATACAGTCATAGTAGAGAGCAAGGGTGTAAGAAGGTCAATTGGAGTAGCACTTTCAAAGCCTAGCTATGGTGGTGGCGGGCTGGGAAGGTAGGTGCATAGGTCACTTGGAGAAGATGAAGACTTGATGAACATTGTGGGTCCTGCAACACAGTCAGCATTGAAGAATCGCCGTGTGATGCCAACCACAAGGAAGATGATCGAATTTGCAGCTCTGACAAAAACTATGCCTTAGCCGACACATCCTTGACTCATAGCAGGTGCCAGTGCAGAGAACCGATGTGGTTGAATCACTAGTCTGCAAGTCGTCGGCGGTGGAGCCTGCACGATTTCAAGAAATCATTTTTCAAAGTTTTAAAAAAATGAAAGATTCAATGTTTTTTTTAAGGTTTTAACCTTAGAGCCATTTCACACCCCCCATATACATTGTCTACGACATTGTTCACACATATCAATGTCATTGCTAAAATCTTTGTAAAGCTAGAATTCACACAAACATGGGTCTGCTACCCGCCCCCGGCTTTGGCCAAAAGGCATTGTATTTGTTTCACCCATGTAAATGAGGGCAACCATGCCCGAGCATGCGTGCTCAAAATGAGAAATGTTTTGTAATCACCCACATTGGTATGAGGGTTGCCTTGCTCGAGCTCATCGAGAAGCTTGAAATGGTTGTCACTCATGATGTGTGCATGAGCGATGCACATGTGAGGTGCATGCGTATGGGTTGGTTCCCACCCAGACTTCTATGTTCAAATTGGACTCAATGGTTCTGCTGTGAGTGAATCAGCTCAAAACGGACTTGGTTTCTAAGATGGTAGGCACACGCACACATGTTTGTTTGATGGACACTCCAATGTATCATTGAGGGGGAGTGTTGAGAGGTAGCGATTGTGGTTGTGCAATGCTATACATTGATGGGTGAGTTGTGGAACACCTCGATTAAGAGGGGGTGTTGAGAGATGTAATCGCGGTGCTGTGTGTATGTGGGAAAGCACCCTAGGGGTGCAAGATATTGTGGCAAGATAAGAATGCCACATGTAATATTGAGTGGTGTGTGAGCATTGACCAAAGAAGTGGAAAAGGGAGTGCCACATGGATGATGATGTGTAAAGTGGGATAATGCTAGAAAGCCTATATCATTGTATGGTTCATTTGTAATATGCAATAGAATTGAGTGTTGTGTGTGCAATCTCTCTCTCTCTTATGGAGTTCTTAGTGTGGTTTAATCCACCTTAATTATGTTTCTTAATGTCTATCACCATGATCAATCCCATTTTAGGATTGTTTAATACATCCTTCCAATGAGATTACACTAGAGACTCAAATGGATGAGGAAAACACCAAGTTTGTGGTCAAAATGCCATTGAACAAACTAGGACAATACTTTAAGAGTGATGAGACTAATGCAACCCTCTTTGTAATGGGAGTCACAGTTCGTGATTGAAAAGATCGATAAACCTTGTCTCACATTGTTGTCAAGATGGTGGATAGAAAAAATACCAAACCTATTGGAATGTTACGAGATCTTAGGATCAAGGTGTTGAAACATTGGGTGAAGCATACCTTCATCGTGATGGATTTCTCCAAACAACCTGACTCTTATGAGATGATCCTAGGAAGACCATTTATGCATGATGCTAAAATAGTCCATGGTTGGGAAAGGAACCATGTCTACTTGTAGTTTGATGATTCAATCCTTAAAGTAGACCTTGTGACTGTGGTCATATACATCCTATGGGTAGTGGTGGACTTTTGGGCAGTCAATTGGATACCGCCATCAATTCTGTTCCATTACAATATTACTTCACATGCAAGAAGGACACTGCCAGGGACCATCCCAACAATCAAAGGTCATAGATGAAGGTGATGATTTAAATTGGATTCAAGTGATGGCCACCATAGACACTTGGGGAAGGTAAGGATCAACATGGGTAATATCGGATGGCCATGAACTCCCCAAAGTTGTACCATTACCAATGATGAGTGCCATATACTCAAACAATGATCGAATTAGGAAGTATAGTGAGCTTAAATCCACATGGGAAGAAGACTCTAATTTGTACACTTATCTCTTACGCCTCTAGTGAGGAGTCTGGAAATGAGATGGAAATAGAACCAAAGCAAACACGGTTGAGTGGAATCGAACCAAGCAAAACTGAGATAAGTGGAATAGAAACAAAACCGGATGAAGGAGCTTCTCACCAAAGCAAAAGAACACTAAAGAAACAAAACAAACAAAAGTGTTATAAGATAAACATGCAAAGGAGGTTGCAATAAAGAACATCACGTCCCAATGGCTATAGTATATTGGTGCTTAGACGTAGATAATTGGAGAGAAGAGTTACAAAAGTCATGTATTATGGACCACCCCCAACTGATATAGCCCAGGTGGAAGTCCCTATAAAAAACCAAACTTAGTTGTTTGGTTTGAAGAAACCAAAACAGTGTGTTAGGCCAAAAGAAATGAGAGACTGAGGCTAAGGCTATTAAAGTAGTTTAGAACAGGAAAGTGACTTGTACTCGGTATCGGAGCATAACAAATCATACACCATAGGGGATCATAAGTTAGTGTTTGCCAATGTAAAATGAGGACCTATGAGTGAGGAGAGAGGAGTCTATGATGGACCTACTAAAATGAAGGAGGTAGACTAAGCAGAATCTGGTGAAGATTCTAAGCCAGTCTACATTGCTAAACACCTCACGAAGGGAGAGGAGGTTGAGATCGTTGCACTCCTCAAGGAGTTTAGGGATTTCTTTATGTGGACATACCATGACATGAAAGGAGTTTAGGGATTTCTTTACGTGGACATACCATGACATGAAAGGAGTTCCCACAGAGATGTGGTATAACACACCATCCCCATGGTACCGAATGCTAAACTAGTCTAAAATTGATCCTATATGATGAATCCTAGATACATAAGCATTGTGAAAGAAGAGATTGATAAGCTCATTAAGTGCGGATTGAAAAGATGCAGGGGAGAAGAGAGCTTGAGCTCTTGCAAGCACACACACACTCACAAAACCCTAAAAGAGAACACACAAGGGGAGAGGCTGAAAATCTTCTTCTTCTTCACACAACACTCAACACACCATATACAAAGATACGAGTACACACTATATGAAAAGGTACTCAACCAAACACATACTAGGGTTCTCTATAGTATGAACCCAACTAAATGAGCTGGCACTATAACTATGCCAGCTTGTCACACAGCTTGTCATCCCACTGGCCGCATATCACCCATGATCACCCATGATCTCACCAACCATGCCAGTGGTGTAAGTGTGGGGCCTATCCCTAGGCGGTTCGTTAGTGTCCACCGCCTCACTAGATGAGCTCGATATCTCAACATGCCCCCTCGAGCTCAACTCCATCTCATGTACACCAAGCAAAGCCCTAAATCTGCGGAGCTTCTCTGTACCCAATGCTTTGGTGACGATGTCAGCGACCTGATCCTGTGTGCTGACATAAACAAGGTCAACGTCTCCTGCCAAAACCTTCTCTCTGACAAAATGGTAGTGGACCTCTATATACTTCGTGCGAGCATGAAAAATTGGGTTCCTGGCCAACTATATATTGCTAATGTTGTCACAGAAAATGACAACTTGTCTATCCACCCACTGATATACCCAAATCTGCAAGTAGCTTTCTCAACCAAGCTACCTCACATGCTGCCATAGCAGCACCTCTGTACTCGGCCTCTGGTATAGTGGGGATAGAGCAACCATAGGCTACTTCTTGCTACTCCAAGTCACAGTAGCACTCCCCAAAGAAAACATGAAGCCACTACTAGATCTTCTATCTGAGATACTACCAGCCCAATCAGCATCTGTGTACCCATGTACACATATCTCTATCCCAGTTTCATAAAATAGTCCACAATGCAAAGTAGACCTCACATACCTCAATATGCGTCTGAATGCATCCAAATGTAGCTTCCGAGGAACCTGCATAAACTGACTCACCAACCCAACAGCATAGCTCAAATCTGGCCTGGTGATTATCATGTAGATTAAGCTTCCTACTATGCATCTATACATAGTAGGATCCTCCAAAATCTCCCCTGAATCTGCACTCAACTTGCCATTCTGATCCAATGGCACTGAGATAGGCTTACAGCCTGTCATACCATACTTGGACAACATGTCCAAGCCATACTGTCTCTACATTAATCCAATACCATGTGGTGACCAAATCACCTCCATGCCCAAGAAATATCTGAGCTCCCCTAGATCCTTCATCTCAAACTTCTGTCTAAGCAAGATCTTTACATCAAAGATCTCTACATCATAGTCCCCCGTTATGAGATCAGGTCATCTACATAGATGACAACAAGCACAACCCCTCTATCACTGTGTCTCACATATAGTGAGAAATCTGCATTGGCTACATGAAAGCCAATAGTGACAAGATATTCAAAAATCTTGTCAGACCATGCTCTTGGTGCTTGTTTTAAGCCATACAAGGCTTTCTTCAACCTGTAAACATGCTCGGGGTGACTCACATCCTCATAAACCAGGTGGCTACAACATATACACTTCTTCTTGCAAATCCCCATGCAAGAATGCATTATTTACATCCATCTGATATAAAGACCATTGCTTTGATGCACCCACTGCAATCACAACTCTCACTATTGCCATCTTGGCAACTGGGCTGAAAGTTTCCTCATAATCAATGCCATATGTCTGTGCATATCCTTTGGCTACCAATCTAGCCTTGTACTTGCTTATGCTTCCATCACTGTTATGTTTTACTTTGTACACCCACTTGTGTCTAATGGCTTTCTTGCCTTCAGACAATTGCACTAAATCCCAAGTCTCATTTCCATATAGTGCATCCATCTCCTCATCCATAGCTTTCTCTCAACACACATTTCCAACAGCCTCATCAATGCATGTGGGCTCTACAACCTGTATAACTTTTGCCATGTATGCATAATGATGTGCCACATAACCATCATAGGCAAACCTCTACATAGGATTCTTCACTCTCCCAGATCTTTGCAACTTTGCATTCATGGCTTCCATAGCCTTCTTTACACCAGGTGTTCTCATAGCTGGTATCCTAAGATCCTCATCAAGGCTCATCTCTAAGCTACTAGACTCTCCATCAACATGAGAATTAGCAAAAATGTCAGGCATACTAAGGGGCTCAACCACTTTCTCTTTGCCTTTATGTGATGTACTTATCACATTTGTAGGACTGGTATTATGACATAGCCTGCCACTCCATGGTCTACTATCAATAACTGAACCACTAGATGAGGACTCTTCTGGTCCACTCAAAGACTGTGATTGCTGACTTGCATTCTGTGCAACCACATTTCCACTCACATCAGCCCTAACTGCTTCTTTTTCAGCAGCATACCAGCTGCTCATCTCATAAAAAACAACATCCCTGCTTACCCTCAACTCACTTGTAGTAGCAGGGTTATAACACATGTATCCCTGTTGCTCAAGGGAATACCCAATAAACACACATTTTTTCACTTTTGGATCCAGCTTAGTTCTCAGCTCATCTGGCACATGCACATATACAATGCATCCAAAGACTTTCAGATGAGACAAATCAGGTTTTCTACCAGTAAACCTCTCCTCTGGAGTTACATCATGTATGGTTGCACTTGGAGTCATGTTCATGATGTAAACTACTGTAAAAACAACCTCAGTCGCCCAATAGCTATGCGGCATATTCTTCTCTCCCATCAATGCTCGCACAATCTCAGCAATGTGCCTATTTTTCCGCTCAGTAACTCCATTTTGCTACGGAGTGTATATGCATGTAAAGTGTCTGTCTGAATACCATTCTTCTTAAAAAATTTAGAGAGCTCATTGGAGAAGTACTCTCCCCTTCCATCTGACCTTAGGAACTTTACATGTTTCCCTGTTTGCTTTTCAACCATAACTCTAAAATTCTGAAAATGAGTGAACACCTCACTCTTCTCCTTCATGAAGTATACCCACACTTTCCTTGTGTGGTCATCAATAAATGTCATATAATACCTGCAGCCTCCCATAGACATGGTCTTCGTAGGACCCCATACATCTGAATGCACAACATCTAGTGCATTTCTACTCACATTTTTGTCACGTGGAAATATATGCTTTGTTTGCTTTCCAAATTGGCATGCTTCACATATTTTCTGCATACCTTCAACTTTAAACTTTGGCAGCCCTGTCACAATTCCTTTAGTCTGCATAGAATTCATTCTTTGTACATTCACATGTCCAATTCTGTTATGCCAAATGTCTGTGTCTGCAACATGCTTTTCCAAATTGGCATGCTTCACATATTTTCTGCATACCTTCAACTTTAAACTTTGGCAGCCCTGTCACAATTCCTTTAGTCTGCATAGACTTCATTCTTTGTACATTCGCATGTCCAATTCTGTTATGCCAAATGTCTGTGTCTGCAACAATTCTTGAACCATTTGCAAACATCGTAGCACTCACTTCTTCAAGCATGTTTACATTCAATGTAAACATTCTACCCACTCTGTTGCCTTTTGCAACCAACCTGCACTTGTCTTTAAAGTCTTCAACATAACAACCATCAGGGGTTAAACCGAACCTGCAAACCCTGCTCAATGATCTAACCAACTGAAACCAGATTCTTTGTTATATTTGGAACATGAAGTACATCTGCAAGGTACTTCACTTTGCCATCCTGCATAGACAATGGCACATCTCCAACATGGGCAATTGGATGAGCAGTGTTATCCCCTGTTTCCACAAAACCTGGTCTTTCAAGGTTTTTCATCTCCTTGAACCACTCCCCATGACTTGTCATTGGTTCAAATCACCTGAATCAACGTACCATACATCATCTTTATGTGCTGCTTCAACATTTTTCAGACATGGCATTAACGACATGCTGCATAACAAACAACCTTTCATTATCCTCATTGTTTCTGCTCGAGGATGCATAGTTGTTTTGCTGCAATTTTCCATTTTGCATGTCAACCTGCTTCTTATAACAATCAGCCTGCACATGTCCAGGCTTACCATAATAAAAGCATCCATGTGTATCATTATACTGTCTTTGCCAATTTCCACGACCTCTTTGACTCCCCCTGCCTTTGAATTGAGCTCTTCCACCTGCGTGTTGTTGTTGTGAATTCTGGGACTGTTGTTGTTGCTGCTGGCCATAATTTTGATTACCTGTTCGGTTTCCTCTTTGGTTGCGTCCACGGCCTCCTCTACCTCGTCCTCTTCTTGAACTTGTGTAGAAGGCATGTTGCTCTGAACTATTTTTGTTTTGTGAAGACTGTTGGTATTCACCCAAGCTCTTCTCTTCTATAATCAACATAGACACCAAATCTGTGAAATTGGGAATGTTTCGCGAGTCTGAATAGACGTCTTGAACGCCTTGTATTGTGGCCCGAGACCACGTAGAAAGACTTCCACCTTATCATCATCATCTATTGAAACGCCAATAGATGCAAGGGATTCCACAATACCCTTGATCTTCAATGCATAGTCATTCATAGACATACTCTTTTTCTCCACAGTATGAAGTTCATTCTTCAACTGTATCTTTCGTTCCTTGGTATTCGTTTCATAGAGTTTTACCAAGGTGTCTCACGCCTCCTTGGGGGACTTGGCATCCTGTATGTGCCCAATCATGGTGTCTTGTATACTGATAGAGAGCCAATACATAACTTTTTTGGCTCCTTGGTTCCAATCCTTGAAGTCTTTCACATCTGCAGAGTAGTCGAATTGATCTTCGGTATCTCCAGTGCCTTTTCATGCTCACCTTCTATGTAGTCCCAGTAACCCTTTCCCATCAAGAAATTTGTCAATCTGAACCTCCAAGCATGGAAGTTGTTCTTATCAAGCTTCTCAGCAACAATCTGGTTTATGCCATCATTTGACATCTTTACCAGAACCAGCACTCTGGTTTGTCCTGCACAAACTATTATATTTTTTGCAGCGGTACTGTACTACACTCAAATGTCACACCCAGTGGCCTCAATGTGCATACATACACCCAATGGCCTCAATGTGCATACATACACCAAATGGCAGCTGTTTGACCTCCTTTTGCAGCACACACAATGTCTGCACAACCAATCTTTCTTCCTGCACTTCTTAAAACAGAGTTTTGCATAGAATCGATGACTTACCCGCAGTGCTGGAAATCACGTGCTTTCTGAAAACGGACGTCGTAACATGACCGAAACGCATTTTCGACCCAATAGGATAGCATAGTTGCCCTATAGCTTTACTCTTGAGAAGAAAGCTCCTCAATCAGAGATCGTTTTGCAGATGCCTCCTCCTATAGAGCTCTCGACAAGGGTGTAGTCTCGCCAACACAAATAGGGAAGAGTAGATGAAGCTCTTACCCTCGTACCGCTTCATGTGCTTCTCTTGCTTGTAGCTCAGCCCTTAGCATGAACCAGGCTCTGATACCATGAAAAGATGCAGGGGAGAAGAGAGCTTGAGCTCTTGCAACAACAAGCACACACACACTCACAAAACCCTAAAAGAGAACACACAAGGTGAGAAGCTGAAAAATCTTCTTCTTCTTCACACAACACTCAACACACCATATACAAAGATAAGAGTACACACTATATGAAAAGGTACTCAACCAAATACATACTAGGGTTCTCTATAGTATGAACCCAACTAAATGAGCTGGCACTATAACTATGCTAGTCTCTAGAATGGCTGTCACACAGCCTGTCATCCCACTGGCCACATATCACCCATGATCTCACCAACCATGCCAATGGTGTAAGTGTGGGGCCTATCCCCCAAGTGGGTCATCAGTTTCCATCGCCTCACTAGATGAGCTTGATATCTTAACACAGATTTATAAGGTTCCCCCCTTCCAAAATAGGGGAAACACTTAAGATAGTCCACTAAGTCTTATCTTGAAGAAAATTTCCTACTCATCGACACCTTGACCATGCAGAGATTCAAGGATACGATTCATTGGTAGTAAGACCTAGTTCTATCCCATAGGGGGAGTGTGGTCTTCTAAAAATCAAGTCACCCATAGGGTAATTGATCATAATTTGGGCAACTACTAGTCTTGATTCCTAGAGACAACGCTTTTTTCCTCATCCATGCAAGGCACAGCCCGCTGGCCTAGTCTTCTAGAATAGAATTGCCCGAGAACCTCTTTATCTAGCGTAGGGCTTTCACTTAATATGTTGGAAAGCTACCCGACTAATCAGGTCTAGCCATCCATAGGATGGTGCCGTCAGGGCGGCATTCCATCCTCCACTTTCTACCCTACTCACGCGTCAATTTATTTTCTAATTAATCCTACCACACTATTTGACATAAATAAACATGTTCCTTAATTAAGGCCCTTTTCACAAGGTTTGTTAAAACAACCTTTTTTCACAGTACAATAATGCCAAAGATAAGATTTATAAAAAAAGTTTATACATGAATCAATTCCATACAAGCCAAACCGGCTCTCTTATTCTTTTCCTTTATACTGTCGATGATCTAAAATTTGGCCTTCCAGCCTCTACATGCTGGGCAAAACCCTACGGGACCATACACCTCATCCTCATCGGCCGCTTGGCGAGGACTCAAGCCGGCTTGTCATCCTCTCAGGCTCTGTCGCTCGATCCTCCTGCCCCTCAAAGGAATGTCTATGCACTAGGGTGGGCTAATTCACCGCACTAGCCTGGGCTCTTAGAACTAGGCAGCATCACAATCACTGGCTCTCGGTGAACCTCATTCTCCCAATGGTATGAGGGATACCATAAGCCAACTCCGGGCCTTACTCAAATCTTCGTCATCCGGCTATACAAGCACAAGAACGGGGTAGCATCAAGGCAGGGAGAGTTGTACGTGTACCTTAATTTAGCCAAGGTAACAATCCATTTACTCAAATAAACCATAGGACTAGAATCCATGTTAGTACCTTCTTAAGAAAACAATCCTTTTCATAAAGATTTTAGCATTCCAACTTGAGATTGTGATAAGACATTCTTTATTAAGGCATATGCTATTGTTTAAAAGAATACAAACTTTAACTAGTAAATCAATCAAATAGATCACTATTAACAATTAATAGAGAAGCCGGGGCCATACCTCAACCCCTAAGAATGATATATAATTGAAAAAATATATATATATACCCTATAGAAATTTATCGTTTATCGTTGTATTTGCTCGTTAATAAGAGTTTCAGAATGTGATATATGAGAATAGAGAGTCTTCTAATACCTTCTCTTACGATTGAAATCATCCGATCATCCCCTAAACTTTACCTCCTCTTACTTGTACTCTAGCTTTCCTCTCTTTCTTCGAAGGTCTATAGCAAAATAGCCTTCTCTTGTAGGGCTACGGCATACTATTCTTTCTTTAAAAGAAAAGCTATGGAGTTTTTGGTCTCTTCCTCTGAAAGACCATAGCAATCTAGCCTTCTCTTCTAAGATATTAGATAAGAATGAAGGAATATATACATCTCAAGATCTAGGATTACCTTGAGGCCACTTGCTGCCTTCATACAGTTTTCCCTGTGTAGAGACCTTGACAGAATCAACAAATTGTTTCGGCCATAACTCTCTGATAAAAACTCAGAATATAGTCGTATAACCAGTCAAAAGAACCGAAGGGCATCTAGTCTATAAGCCATTGCGGGTTGAATAGGCAAAAATGTCTGTATATAGCCACAAATGCACCATCTTTAGAAACGCATTGCTTTTCCACATTTTTAGTATGCATGGACTCTAAATATGTAAAAGTACTCTAAATATGACCTCCTGTCACCTAAATTTGAATTTCTATTTTTGGAGATACTTATCTCTTAATAGAACTATTCTTGTCTTCTTATTTCTTTTAGGATTTTTGGAGCTAATATTTTTATTCTAACAAGTGATTGTTTATCATATGAGGACGAATCAATCATCTCTACTGGCCATAGAAGTGGTTTGATCCTCACATGTTGAGACAATCATCCTATGAAATTGTATGATACAAGTACAATTTCATAGAATGATTGTCTCAACATGTGAGGATATTCAAATCACTTCTATGGCCAGTAGAGATGATTGATTCATCAAACAATCACTTGTTAGAATTCCTCCCTCCGGCTTTTGAGGTGTGCATGTGTAAGAACCTCCCCTTCTTATCTTATAATTATTCCCCTCTCTGAAATAAAAGAAAGATCCTATTTTACCTTGTTTTGGCCTAGAGAGAGAAAATATCTAGAGGAAGGTAATTCAAAATTGAGATATTTTTTGATATAAAAATCCTCCTAGTGTCTAAAATGGTTTCCTCTGAAACAAAAATTCAAAAAGAACTTTCCAATATGCAATTGGAATTAATTAAAAATAGGTACAAGGGACCTTAGCCTAAGGGTCTAGATTTTCAGAAATTTTTGAATTATGCTCCAATTAAGGTTCCTATGGACCAATAAGATTAATCCAAATGTAGGGAGGAGATAAATTGAAGAATAAAAGAAAATCCCCCAAAAATGAGTATTGCTTACATAGGATAAAGAGTTGACTAAGGACAAGGTTTATTAGTTAAAAAAGAAGAGATATTTAGAGGAAATGATGCATTTTTGACACCTCAGTGTGGGGATATCCCCTCATGAAGGAGGCACCTATTTCACATGTATGGAGGAGTTTTAAACTCATAAATAATGAGATATTTTCATCTCTCCTCTCTCCTATTTCAACTAGATCCAAAAAGTGAGCTAAACTGACCCAAAATTGGTCAAAAATTGACCAAACTGATTTGGAAAATTCTAGAATCAGTTTGCTTGGTTAGAGGCTCATTTTTTCCTATAAATAGAATCCTCCCCCTTTATAAAAGGTTAATAGTGTTTATGCACTATTACTCTACTCCTACCCAGAGCCAATTACATTGAATTCACATAATTCAATTGTTTTTGACTAAATCCTCTCCAATGAAATTGGAGTGGCCACTCTCGATCCAAACAAGAGTAGAACCCTCAATCTCTCAAGTCAAAGGAAAGCTCACAAAACTCCATGTAAGTTAAAATTTCTACTTTTTAATTTCAAATCTATGGTTTTCTGGTTTCCTTGTTTTTTTTATAGCTGATTAAAGTGAATCCTGATGTTATGCCTTGATGAAAAGGCTACCCCCTTCTCTTTCTTAAGAATTCAGCCTTTCTTTATCCTAAAATGAGTAACAAATAAATTGTTTAAACTTTTCTTATTGTTTACTCACTAGAAAGTGAAAATTGAGTAGATTAGAGTACTTTACTTCAAATTGGGGTTAATTTTAAATTGAAAATAAAATGTTAAAATTTGAGAAATAGTCGGCCATACAAAGGAGGTTATGGCAAAATTTTCTTAAATTTTATGAAAAATAAAGTTTATTTTTATATTATTCTAAAAGCGTAATTCCCACCGTTTGTGCATTCTAAAAGAAATATTTTTATTTACTCCATGTACATATTCACCTATGAATATGCATGGATATCATTGATATTAATTATTGAAATTAATTTCTATGCATAAAAAGATGCATATTGGAAATCTTTTTATTATAAAAGTGTTGTTTTCATTGAATTTAAATTCTATGCATAGAAAGATGCATATTGGAAATCTTTTTATTATAAAAGTGTTATTTTCATTGAATTTAAATTCTATGCATTGAAAGATGCATATTGGATTATTTTTTTTATAAAAGTGTTATTTTCATTGAATTTAATTTCTATGCATAGAAAGATAAATAATGGAAATTTTTATTATAAAAGTATTATTTTCATTTAAATTGATTTTATGCATAGAAAGATGCATAAAGGATTTATTTTTATTTCAAAAGTGTTACTTTCATTAAAATTGATTTTATGCATAGAAAGATGCATAAAAGATTTATTTTTATTTCAAAAGTGTTACTTTCATTAAAATTGATTTTATGCATAGAAAGATGCATAAAAGATTTATTTTTATTTCAAAAGTGTTACTTTCATTAAAATTGCTTTTATGCATAGAAGGATGCATAAAGGATTTATTTTTATTTCAAAAGTGTTATTTTCATTAAAAATGGATTTTATGCATAAAAATATGCATAAAAGATTTATTTTTATTTCAAAAGTGTTACTTTCATTAAAATTGATTTTATGCATAGAAAGATGCATAAAAGATTTATTTTTATTTCAAGAGTGTTATTTTCATTAAAATTGGTTTTATGCATAGAAGGATTTATTTTTATTTCCAAAGTGTTATTTTCATTAAAATTGGTTTTATGCATAGAAAGATGCATAAAGGATTTATTTTTATTTCAAAAGTGTTACTTTCATTAAAATTGGTTTTATGCATAGAAAGATGCATAAAAGATTTATTTTTATTTCAAAAGTGTTATTTTCATTAAAATTTATTTTATGCATAGAAAGATGCATAAAGGATTTACTTTTATTTCAAAAGTATTATTTTCATTAAAATTGGTTTTATGCATAGAAAGATGCATAAAGGATTTATTTTTATTTCAAAAGTGTTATTTTCCTTAAATTTGAATTTATGCACATAAATAGATGCATAAAAGGATTTTTATAAAAGTGTTATTCCCACTGAAGTTGATTTTTATGCATAAATAGATGTATAAAGAATCTTTATATCAAAATTAGAATTCTCTTAAATTCTATGTTTAAATTCTATGAATAAGATGTGATGAGAATCAGTTAGATGTGAATGAATGGATGGATGGATGTGATGCGAATAGAGGTGATAAGATGTGAGGTGAATAGATGTGATGAGATGTGATGTGAATCAGATAGATGTGAATGGATGGATGGATGTGATATGAATAGAGGTAACGAGATGTGAGGTGAATAGATGTAATGAGATGTGATGTAAATCAGATAGATGTGAATGGATGGATGGATGTGATGTGAATAGAGGTGACGAGATGTGAGGTGAATAGATGTGATGTGAATCAGATAGATGTGAATGGATGGATGGATGTGATGAGAATAGAGGTGATGAGATGTGAGGTGAATAGATGTAACGAGATGTGATGTGAATCAGATAGATGTGAATGGATGGATGGATGTGATGTGAATAGAGCTGATGAGATGTGAGGTGAATAGATGTAACGAGATGTGATGAGAATCAAATAAGTGTGAATGAGTGGATGGGTGGTTGTGATGTGAATAGAGGTGATGAGATGTGAGGTGAGTAGATGTGATGAGATGTGATGTGAATCAGATAGATGTGAATGAATGGATGAGATGTGATGTCATGTGAATCAAGATGTAAATGAACGATATGGGATATGAGTGGATGATATGTGATGAAACTGGATGTAAATGTATAAGCGAAGAATCGATGTGAATGTATATGTGAAAGAATTGATGTGAATGAGTATGTGAAAGAATGGATATAGATGTGTATGTGAAAGAATGTGATGTGATGGAAAGAGATGTGATGTGTCATAAATATATGTGGATGTGAATGTGATGGATATGAATGAATGTGATGGATATGAATGAATGTGAATGTGATGGATATGAATGAATGTGATGTGATGGGATGTGAATCGGGATAGATGTGAATGAATGAGATGTGAGGTTAAATGAATGAGATGTGATGTGAGTGAATGTGAGGTGGTCTGAATGGATGAGATGTGAATGAATATGATGTGATGAGATGTAGATATGGATATGGGTAGATGCAAGTGGATGAGGTCTGATGTGGATAAATGAGAAAAGATGTGATGAAATGGAAAATGATGTGATGAGAATGGGAATACACATGAAATAAATGAGAATTGATGTGGAACAATGTGGAAAGACGAGAGTTCGTTTATAGAAACTGTATTTATGACGTGTTTTTAAATGGCTGTTTTATGTCAAGAATGCTGGGGAAGCATTTTGACCGTCTTGTGAATGAGATTATGGAGACATAGTCTGATAAAGTTGCAACAGCCTGCTGAGACAGAGAGTCAATCGAGGACGTCTCGCATAGCAAGGTCGGCCGATGTCTTGACCAGCCTTGGTTCGATTAAAATGGTGAGCTTCCGGTACGGTGGATGAGGGAGCAAGCAAGCGGCCTATGATTGAAGCGCTAGGTCACCTGCGAAGGATCCTAGAGGATGCTAACCATACAGTGCTCGGGCTCTGGGTCACCGATGATACCCACGCGTGCGTCGAGGAAGAGTTGTTTTCTGAATTTGGGCATGGATCTGGTTGATTGACCTTGCTGGTCCTCAACGGATGAGTCCATGGCTCTTTTGTATAGATCCATTGGTTGATCTTGCTAATCTTCAACGAAGATTCCATTTTGATATGTGAATATATTGCCGAGTACTATGAACTAGGAACCATCAAAAAGGCCCCTGATGAGTGGACAGGTGGTGAGCGTTCTGGTTGCCAATGATGCCATAGGTACATTGATGAAGGAATGATTGGAAATTAGAATTCAACCGGAGATTTTGGAGGATTATGATCATTGACTATGATTTCATTAAATGATTGTTTTAAAGACAGTTGAATCTATGATAAAGGTAATTTCATATTGGGTGTGTAAGTGGTGTGACTAGTTTTAAGTTTGCATGAATATCCGGCTAGGGGGCCTGGGAACTCTTTTCCCTTGTACTCGGGACAAAACCTAACCAAATTCCTAATTGGATCCCATCACTATAGTGGTTGGGCAGTTGGCTAATCCATGGGACTGGATGGGGTTAGGCTGGACTGATAGATCTCAAAAATGAGACTCAATTCTGTTATGGTACGATAGATAAAGTAAATCCTGGATAAAAATTGTTCTATGGAAAAGAATCAACGGCTGTGCCTCTTAATGAGGAAAAAAGCGTTGGTCTCTATGATCTAAGTGCAATCTTTTCCTTGATTTGACTTTGATACTTATGGGTTTGGTCAGATCCGTTCAGTTAGGGAAGGCTTTTGACTACGTTAGAGTAGAAATTATCCTGGAGGAATCGCCCGTGCTTTCTGGGCGAGGAAAGTTTTTTCCGGGTTCGGTTTGGAAGAACCGAGGGATTAGCCTTTGTCTGGACATCCGTGGGTGAGGCCCCAAGTCACGGACCCAGCCCCACGCAAGATGTGCTACTTCCGCTGCTAGCACCCCTGAATTCATTGCGCAGTGGAGACATGGATCTCACAAAAAATCCTAAAAGAAATAAGAAGACAAGAATAGTTCTATTAAGAGATAAGTATCTCCAAAAATAGAAATTTGAATTTAGGTGATAGGAGGTCATATTTAGAGTACTTTTACATATTTAGAGTCCATACATACTAAAAATGTGGAAAAGTAACGCGGTTCTAAAATTGGCGCGTTTGCGACTATATACATACATTTTTGCCTATTCAACTCACGATGGCTTGTAGACTAGATACCTTCTTGTTCTTTTGATTGGTTATATGACCATATTCTAAGTTTTTATCAAAGAGTTATGGCTGAAACAATTTGCTGATTTTGTCAAGGTCTCTACACACGAAAAATTGTAAGAAGGCAGCCAAGTAGTCTCAAGGTAATCCTAGATCTTGAGATGTATATATCCCTTCATTCTTATCTAATATCTTAGAAGAGAAGGTTAGACTACTATGGTCTTTCGGAGAAAGAGACCAAAAACTCCATAGCTTTTCTTTTAAAGAAAGAATAGTATGCTGTAGCCCTGCAAGAGAAGGCTATTTTGCCATAGACCTTCGAAAGAGAGGAAAGTAAGAGTACGAGTAAGAGGAGATTAAGCTTGGGGGATGATCGGATGATTTCAATCATAAGAGAAGGTATAAGAAGACTCTCTATTCTCATATATCAAGTTCTGAAACTCTTATTAACAAGCAAAGACAACGATAAACGATAAATTTCTATAAGGTATATATATATTTTGTTTTTCAATTATATATTATTCTTAGGGGGTTGAGGTATGGCCTCGGCTTCTCTATTAATTGTTAATAGTGATCTATTTAATTGATTTACTAGTTAAAGTTTGTATCCTTTTAAACAATAGCATATACCTTAATAAAGAATGTCTTATCACAATCTCAAGTTGGAATGCTAAAATCTTTGTGAAAAGGATTATTTTCTTAAGAAGGTAACATGGATTCTAGTCCTATGGTTTATTTGAGTAAATGGATTGTTATCTTGGTTAAATTAAGGTACAGGTACAACTCTTCCTGCCTTGACGCTGCCCCGTTCTTGTGCTTGTATAGCCGGACATGGCGGAGACGTTAGTAAGGCTCGGAGTTGGCCCATGGTATCCCTCATACCATTGGAAGAATGAGGTCTGCCAATTGAGAGCGAGTGATTTGTGATGCTGCCTAGTTCTGAGGGCCCAAGCTAGTGCGGTGAATTAGCCCACCCTAGTGCATAGACATCTCTCTGAGGGGTGGGAGGATCGAGCGATGGAGCCTGAGAGGGCCACAAGCCGGCTTGAGTCCTCGTCGCCAGCAGCAGCAGGACTGACGATGAGGTTGTTGAGATATCGAGCTCGTCTAGTGAGGCAGTGGACACTGATGACCCACCTAGGGGATAGGCCCCACACTTACACCACTGGCATGGTTGGTGAGATCTTGGGTGATATGCGGCCAGTGGGATGGCAGGCTGTGTGACAGCCATTCTAGAGACTGGCATAGTTATAGCGCCAGCTCATTTAGTTGGGTTCACACTATAGAGAACCCTTGTATGTATTTGGTTGAGTACCTTTCATATTGTGTGTACTCTTATCTTTGTATATGGTGTGTTGAGTGTTGAGGGAAGAAGAAGAAGATTTTCAGCCTCTCACCTTGTGTGTTCTCTATTAGGGTTTTGTGAGTGAGTGTGTGTGCTTGCAAGAGCTCAAGCTCTCTTCCCCCCTGCATCTTTTCATGGTATCAGAGCCTGGTTCGTGCTAAGGGCTGAGCTGCAAGCAAGAGAACCACAGGAAGCGGTACGAGGGTAAGAGCTTCAACTACTCTTTCCTATTTGTGTTGGTGACTACACCCTTGTCGGGAGCTCTACGGGAGACACCGGCAAACAATCTCTGATTGAGGAGCTTTCTTCGCGGGAGTAAAGCTACCGGACAGAATTTTCTAGGCCGAAAATCCGTTTCGGGCGCGTCTGGACCTCCGTTTTTCAGAAAGCAGGCGATTTCGAGCACTGCGGGTAAGTCATCGATTCTCTGCAAAACTCTGTTTTAAGAACTGCAGGAAGACAGATTGGGTGTGCACACATAGTGTGTGCTGCAAAGAGGTCAACAGTTGCCATTGGGTGTATGTATGCACATTGAGGTCACTGATTGTGACATTTGAGAGTACTATAGTACTGCTACAGAAATATAGCAGTTTGTGCAGGACAAACCAGAGTGCTGTTTCTAGTAAAATTGTGTGTCTGGCAAGATGTCAAATGATGGCATAACACAGATTGTGGCTGAGAAGCTTGATAAGAATAACTTCCATGCTTGGAGGTTCAGGTTGATGAATTTCCTGATGGAAAAGGGCTATTGGGACTACATAGAAGGTGAGCATGAAGAGGCACCGGAGATACCGGGGACATAAATCCGACTGCTGTGCAGATGTGAAAGAGTTTAAAGACTGGAACCAAGGAGCCAGGAAAGTTATGTATTGGCTCTCCATTAGTATACAGGACACCATGATTGGGCACATTCAGGATGCCAAGTCCCCCAAGGAGGCATAGGACACCTTGGTAAAACTCTATGAAACAAATACCAAGGCACGTAAGATACAGTTGAAGAATGAACTTCATGCTGTAGAGAAAAAGAGCATGTCTGTGAATGACTATGCATTGAAGATAAAGGGTACTGTGGAATCCCTTGCATCTATTGGTATGTCAGTAGATGATGATGATAAGGTGGAAGTCTGTCTACGTGGTCTCGGGCCACAATACAAGGCGTTCAAGATGTCTATTCAGACTCAGGAAAACATTCCCAACTTTACAGATTTGGTGTCTATGCTGATTATGTTGAGATATCGAGCTCTAGTGAGGCGGTGGACACTGATGACCCGCCTGGGGGATAGGCCCCGCACTTACACCACTGGCATGGTTGGTGAGATCTTGGGTGATATGCGGCCAGTGGGATGACAGGCTGTGTGACAGCCATTCTAGAGACTGGCATAGTTATAGCGCCAGCTCATTTAGTCGGGTTCACACTATAGAGAACCCGTGTATGTATTGGTTGAGTACCTTTCATATTGTGTGTACTCTTATTCTTGTATATGGTGTGTTGAGTGTTGAGTAGAGAAGAAGAAGATTTTCAGCCTCTCACCTTGTGTGTTTTCTATTAGGGTTTTGTGAGTGTGTGTGTGTGCTTGCAAGAGCTCAAGCTCTCTTCCCCCCTGCATCTTTTCATGGTATCAGAGCCTGGTTCGTGCTAAGGGCTGAGCTGCAAGCAAGAGAACCACAAGAAGCGGTACGAGGGTAAGAGCTACAACTACTCTTCCCTATTGTGTTGGTGACTACACCCTTGTCGGGAGCTCTACGGGAGGCACCGGCAAACGATCTCCGATTGAGGAGCTTTCTTCGCGGGAGTGAAGCTACAGGGCAACTATACAGTCCTTCGGACTAAAATTTTTTGGCCGAAAACGCGTTTCGGGCGCGTCTGGACCTCCGTTTTTCAGAAAGCAGGCGATTTCGAGCACTGCGGGTAAGTCACCGATTCTCTGCAGAACTCTATTTTAAGAACTGCAGGAAGACAGATTGACTGTGCAGACACTGTGGGTGCTGCAAAGAGGTCTACAGTTGCCATTGGGTGTATGTATGTGCATTGAAGTCACTGGTTGTGACATTTGAGAGTACTACAGTACCGTTGTGCAGAAAATACAGCATTTGTGCAGAAAAACCAGAGTGCAGTTTCTGGTAAAATTGTGTGTTTGGCAAGATGTCTAATGATGGCATAACACAGATTGTGGCTGAGAAGCTGGACAAGAATAACTTCCATGCTTGGAGGTTCAGGCTGACTAATTTCCTGATGGGAAAAGGCTATTGGGACTACATTGAAGGTGAGCATGAAGAGGCACCGGAGATACCGGATATAAATCCGACTGCTGCAGATGTGAAAGAGTTTAAAGACTGGAACCAAGGAGCCAGGAAAGTAATGTATTGGCTTTCCATTAGTATACAGGACACCATGATTGGGCACATTCAGGATGCCAAGTCCCCCAAGGAGGCGTGGGACACCTTGGTAAAGCTTTATGAAACAAATACCAAGGCACGTAAGATACAGTTGAAGAATGAACTTCATACTGTCGAGAAAAAGAGCATGTCTGTGAATGACTATGCGTTGAAGATAAAGGGCATTGTGGAATCCCTTGCATCTATTGGTGTATCAGTAGATGATGATGACAAGGTGGAAGTCTGTCTACATGGTCTCGGGCCACAATACAAGGCGGTTAAGACGTCTATCCAGACTCGGGAAAACATTCCCAACTTTACAGATTTGGTGTCTATGCTGATTATTGAAGAGAAGAACTTGGGTGAAGACCAACAGTCTTCACAAAGCAAAAACAGTTCAGAGCAACAGGCCTTCTACACGAGTTCAGGAAGAGGACGAGGTAGAGGAGGCCGTGGACGCGGTCAAGGAGGTGGCCGAACAGGTAATCAGAATTATGGCCAGCAGCAGCAGCAACAACAACAACAGTCCCAGAATCAACAACAACAACAACACGCAAGTGGAAGAGGCAGATTCAGAGGCAGGGGGAGTCAAAGAGGCCGTGGAAATTGGCAAAGGCAATATAATGATGCACGTGAATGCTACTATTGTGGTAAGCCAGGACATGTGCAGTCAGAATGTTATAAGAAGCAGGCTGACATGCAAAATGGGAAACTGCAGCAAAACAACTATGCATCCTCAAGCAGAAATAATGAGGACAATGAAAGGTTGTTTGTTATGCAGCATGTTGTGAATGCCATGTCTGAAAATGCTGATGCAGCACAAAAAGATAATGTATGGTATGTGGATTCAGGCGCTTCGAACCACATGACGAGTCATGGGGAGTGGTTCAAGGAGATGAAAAACCCGGAAAGACCAGGTTTTGTAGAAACAGGGGATGACACTGCTCATTTGTTACCATATTATAGTAGTGATGTGTGTGAACACACTTAGGACCGCCGGGGCACTTTTTCCCTCACTAGGAGGTTTTTTCCCCCGTGCATTGTATATACGCCCATTATCTTCTAGGGCTTGTTATCTTTCATTTTTGGCACTCATAATACACTACTGTGTTGTGCTCAAGCTTCCTCATCTTCTTGAAGTTGTGTGTGCATTCCTGCAACCCTAATTCCAACAATTGGTATCACCGGCACCTTCCTCCTCCCGGACAGCATCACCGGCACCTGCCGCTTCATCTCCTCCGATTGCGACGAGGTTTCACGAGCGTCTGCAGGTTAGTATATGCCGTGGGCGAGCCCATAGGGCTCGTTCGTTTCAGAATTTTGATCTGAAGTCATTTTGCCCTCCGTTTTTGCATTCCAAGTACTGCGCAGGCAAAATCGTCCTACTGTGCAGATTTTCTGTCAAGATTAAAATCTGCAGGACAGGTGCCCATTCGTCTGTTTTGGGCTGTGCTACATAGCACAGGTCGATTTTATACAGGTTTACCTCTTACAGACAGCATTTACATCTAGTAGTACAGTCATTGGCCATGGCTGACAACAATGATGTATTCCGCATGTTGGCTGCTGAGGATAAGTTGGATGGCACCAACTATCCATTGTGGGCATATATGATGCGACATGTATTGGTAGCAAAGGGGTTATGGAACATTGTGCAGGGTATTGATGCACGTCCTATTGTGGCTGGGAATGCTGCAAACACATCAGAAACAGGTACTGTTGATGATGGTGCAGGCACAAGTGCTGTAGCAGCTGTTCGAGAACCACCACTTTCAGCAGAGCAGATTCGTTGGGATGGTAGAGATGCGCAGGCTCATGCCTTGATTGCGCTGTCTGTCAAACGTACCATTATCCCACATATTCGCTCCTGCAGGACTTCTAAGGATGCTTGGGATGTACTTGCCACATTGTATCAGGCAAGAAATGAGGCTCGTGTTGCTTATCTCCGAAAACAGTTGGAGAGTGAGCATATGAACGAAGGTGATTCTATGGATAGCTTTTTGACAAAGATCAAGGATTTCAAAGAGCAGCTCATTTCTGCAGATGAAATCCTGTCAGACAGTTCACTTGTGCAGACTGTTTTGAATGGTCTACCAGATTCTTATCAGGGTTTTGCTTCCACTCTTCGCTTGATGATGAAAGGCAATCCCAATGCCTTATCATTTGAGGAGTTAGTTTCTGTTTTGCTGCAAGAAGACCAGTCAAGGCAAAACAGGAATATTATGCGTGTCGCAGATCAAGCTTTCGTTGCTAGTCAGAGAAGCGGGAAAGGTAAAGCTGGCTTTTCTTCTAGTAAGCAGAAATCTGCAAATGCTGCGCAACCAAAGAAGGAAGACAAAGATGAGAAGAAGGGTGACAAACAGAAGACATTTTGCAAGTACTGTAAGGGAAATGATCATGTCATCAAAGCGTGTCCTAAGCTGGCTGCGAAAGAGGCTAAGAAGAAAGAGGCTGGTATGGCTTGCAGATGCCTCTCCTTCTAACAATGAATCTGCTAATGTTGTGCTAGATACAGAATGGGCATTCAATGCGCAGTGCAGTTATGACCCATCTTTGCATGACACATGTATGTCTGCAGTAGATTCAGATGTATGGTACTTTGACAGTGGTGCCACTAAGCATATCACCTCGCAGCGCAGTTTATTCACTTTCCTTGAGTCTGCTCCCACAGGGAATACTGTCACTTGTGCCAATAACTCCTCTTATCCCGTTGAAGGAGTTGGACAGATTGTGCTGAATGTTGCAAATGGCAACACCTTTACACTTTTTGATGCATTGTATGTGCCAGGGATCAAAAAGAATCTGCTGTCAGTCTCCGCATTTGCCAAAACAGGTTTGGTTGTAAAATTTGTGGATGACAGATGTACTGTTCATGATCTCTCTTGTGGTGACATCATTGTAGCATCTGGTTCACTATGTCGAGGGCTGTATAAGCTCAATATGGATGGCAAATGTGTAGAGGATTCAGCATGTGCTATTATGGATACGCAGGCTATTTCAAATGCAAAACTGTGGCATGCACGTTTTGGTCATCTGAATTTTGCAAGTTTGCTGCGCCTGCAGAAATCTGAAATGGTGTCTTCTTTGCCTAAGCTTGAGGCACCTGTCAAGCATGTTTGTGAGGGCTGCATATTGGGTAAAATGCAGCGTGCTTCCTTTCCCAAAGATGGATCAGTGAGAGCTGAACGCAGATTGCAGCTTGTTCACAGTGATGTTTGTGGTCCCATGCAAACTCCATCATTTGGAAACTACCTTTACTTCGTGACTTTCATTGATGATTTTACCAGGCATGCATGGGTATATCCTTTGAAGGCAAAGTCCGAAGTGTTTTTGTGCTTCAAACAGTTTTTGGTTATGGCTGAAAATGTGTCAGAAAGTAAGATGGGCACCCTCCGTTCAGATCGAGGGGGGGAGTATATGTCTTCAGAATTTAATGCATTTCTGGCTGAGCGTGGGATAAAACACCAATGTACAGTGCCGTATACACCACAGCAAAATGGTGTGGCTGAGAGAAAAAACAGGTCTCTCATGGAAATGGCAAGATGTATGGTTAAGAGTCAAAGTCTACCACATGGTTTTTGGCTTGAGGCTATCATGTGTGCCACTTATGTACTAAACAGGTGTCCCACCAAAGCATTACAGGTTGTCACTCCATATGAGGCTTGGCATAGCCGCAAGCCATCTGTTGGCCATTTACGTGTTTTTGGTTGCCTGGCATATGCATTAGTGCCTGTGCAACATCGCAGAAAATTGGATGACAAAGCTGTCAAATGTATTTTTGTTGGATATAGTGCTGAGAGCAAAGGCTATCGTTTGTATCATCCACAGACAAAGCGCATTTTGGTTAGCCGTGATGTTGTATTTGTGGAAGATGCAGTTCAGCCCTTGGTTTCATGTACTAAGGAGACAGATATCAGCTCACGTGATGTCTATGATACATTGTTGCCTCTTTTCAGTGGTGCACAGTCAAGTGCAATACCTCATGAGGCAGTTTTTTAGCCTATGCAGGTTTTAAATGATGGCACAGATCAACCTATATCTGATGCAGATGTGCATGATGCACTTGAGGATGAGAGACAAGAGATTGAGGGCTCTAGGAATATGCCTAGATGGCTGGTGCAGACTTTGCGTGACAGCAAGTTGGATGCCCCTTTGTCTAGTCGCACTCGTTCTGGCTCTCATGGTGCCTCTTATGCGTCAGATTGTTATGCATTGGCTGTTTCTAGTATGTGCGATGAAAGTGAGCCTGTTTCATTTGATGAGGCACAAAGTTCAGAAAATTGGATGGCTGCTATGCAAGCAGAATACGATGCTATTATGAAGAATAGTACATGGTCTTTATGTGACTTGCCCCCTGGCAAGAAGGCCATTGGCACTAAGTGGGTATACAAATTGAAGCGTAAGCCTGATGGCACAGTGGATCGCCATAAGGCTAGGCTTGTTGCAAAAGGTTATGCTCAAGAGAAGGGCATTGATTTTTGTAAGATTCCTCCCCCAACCCCTTTTTTATGTCTAGCATATTCCCCTGTAATCAATTCCTTTTCTGAAATATAAGAGATCTTGTTTGTGGTTGTTTTAACCTAGAGAGAGAAAATATTCTAGAGAGAGAATATTCAGATTTTGAATATTTCTGGATAGAAAAATATCTCTTATAATTCCGATGAGTTCCCCTGAAACAGAAATTTAAAAAGAATTTTCCAATGTGCAATTGGAATTAATTGGAAAGAGGTATAAAGAACCTTAGCCTAAGGGTCTAGATTTTCATAAATCTTTAGACTATGGTCCAATTAAGGTTCCTATGGGCCAATAGCATCAATCCATGTGTAGGGAGGAGATAAATCCAAATTGTAAAAAGAAAATACCCAAAAATGAGTAAATGCTCACATGAGGTGAAGAGTTGAAAATGTACAAGGTTTATTAGTAAATAAACACATATGTAAGGAAGGGGAGTTCTTTAAAGGAGGTGCATATTTCACATAAGATGAAGAGTTGAAAATGTACAAGGTTTATTAGTAAATAAACACATATGTAAGGAAGGGGAGTTCTTTAAAGGAGGTGCATATTTCACATAAGATGAAGAGTTGAAAATGTACAAGGTTTATTAGTAAAAAAACTATGACACATATGTAAGGAAGAGGAGTTCTTTAAAGGAGGTGCATATTTCACATAAGATGAAGAGTTGAAAATGTACAAGGTTTATTAGTAAAAAACTATGAGCAATAAAATTTTGACACATATGTAAGGAAGGGGAATTCTTTAAAGGAGGTGCATATTTCACATGCTTGAATGAGTTTTAAACTCAAAAATAATGTGATATTTTTATCTCTCATCTCTCTTGAACCAAACCAAATCAAAATGGAACCAAACTGAATCAAAAAGTAACCAAACTAGGTCCAAATCTAGTCCAAATTCAACCAAACTGACTTGGAAAATTCTAGAATCAGTTTGTTTGGTTAGGAGCTCAAATTTTCCTATAAATAGAAGCCTCCCCTTGTTGAAAAAAATATAGTGTCTTATGCTTTGTCACTCTACTCCACCTAAGCCAAATTAGATAGTGTCTTATGCTTTGTCACTCTACTCCACCTAAGCCAAATTAGATAGTGTCTTATGCTTTGTCACTCTACTCCACCTAAGCCAAATTAGATAGAGTCTTATGCTTTGTTACTCTACTCTACCTAAGCCAAGAGTTGTGAATTCTTTAATAATTCACTAGTTTTTGATACTTCTCTCTTTCTTCAATCCCCATTGGTGGCTCCATCAACATACTAAACCAATTGATTGGTTGGGGGCCTCTACCGTGAATAAAGAATCAAGCAAATTATAAGGTAAGTATATTGAATTTTGATCTTTCTATAATTTCTCAATGATTCTCTCTTCTCAACCCCTCTCAAGCTTGAGAAGTTTAATTGGTATGGTTTTTTAAATGCTATTGAAGTTAATTGGTGAATAGTAGTGAAGAGTTACATAATTTAATAAATGCTATAGAAGTTAATTTCCATTTATGTTTAAATTCTAATGGTTTTTATGTAATTTCTCTCTCTCACTCAAGAAATGGTCATACTCATGAACCATTCTCAATCCAAATGAAGCTTTTCATAAAGCCTTTCCTTAATCCAAGATTAAGCTATGCTTGAGGCCAAATTAATGGCTTTTTGCTATGCTTTTAGTTTATGCACATTGATGATTCAATCCATTATGGATTGATGACCCAATTAGAGACCATTCTAATTGTTTTCTTAATGATCCAATTAGAGACCATTATGGATTGATGATCCAATTAGAGACCATTATGGATTGATGATCCAATTAGAGACCATTCTAATTGTTTTCTTAATGATCCAATTAGAGACCATTATGGATTGATGATCCAAAGAGACCATTCTAATTATATCCTTAATGATAAGCTTTATCCCTTAGAAAAAAAATTGAGATTTATCAGTCATAGTAGCGGAGCTATGGCAAAATTTTTATAGAAATTATGCATAAAATAAATTCACTCAAAGCATAAAAAGAGGACTTCCTACCATATTCTAGGAACTATCATCCTAGATTAATTAAAAGAATTTTATTATGCATGGAGATGTGGATGTTTGCATGTAGATGTAGATGTATAGATGTAGATGTGGATGTGGAGGTGGATGGATGCATGTAGATGTAGATGTGAATGGAGATGTGGATGTATGCATGTAGATGTAGATGTATAGATGTGGATGTGGATGTATACAAGTAGATGTAGATGTATAGATACGGATGTGGATGTGGAGGTGGATGTATACATGTAGATGTAGATGTATAGATGTAGATGTGGATGTGGAGGTAGATGGATGCATGTAGATATAGATGTATAGATGTAGATGGGAATGGAGATATGGATGTATGCATGTAGATGTAGATGTATAGATGTAGATGTGGATGTGGAGGTGGATGGATGCATGTAGATGTAGATGTATAGATGTAGATGTGAATGGAGATGTGGATGTGTGCATGTAGATGTAGATGTATAGATGTAGATGGGAATGGAGATATGGATGTATGCATGTAGATGTAGATGTATAGATGTAGATGTGGATGTGGAGGTGGATGGATGCATGTAGATGTAGATGTATAGATGTAGATGTGAATGGAGATGTGGATGTATGCATGTAGATGTAGATGTATAGATGTAGATGGGAATGGAGATATGGATGTATGCATGTAGATGTAGATGTATAGATGTAGATGTGGATGAGGAGGTGGATGGATGCATGTAGATGTAGATGTATAGATGTAGATGTGAATGGAGATGTGGATGTATGCATGTAGATGTAGATGTATGGAGGTGAATGTGAATGTGGATGTGGATGTATGCATAGAGATGTAGATGTATGCATGTAGATGTATGCATGTAGATGTGAATGTACGCATATAGATGTGGATGTATGGATGTGAATATACGATATGCGATGTGAGGGAATCTGAAGTGATGAGATAGAAATGATGTGATGGGATGAGTATACATATAAATGGAATATGGAATAAGTAATGTAGATTGATGAGGGATAATGTGAAAAAATGAAAGTTAAAATAGAAATTGTGTTGTAAACTGTTTGTAAATACTGTTTGTAAATGCTGTTTGTAAATGATTGTTTTATGTCAAGAATGCTGGGGGGAGCATTTTGACCGTCTTGTGATTAAAGTCGTGATGGTAAAGTTGCAACTGCTGACGGGGAGTCAATGAAGGACGTCTCGCGTAGCAAGGTCGGCCGAGGTCTTGACCAGCCTCGGTGCGATTAAAATGGTGAGCTTCCGGTACGGTGGATGAGGGGCCAAGGAAGCGGCCTATGCGTGAAGCGCTAGGTTACCTGCGAAGGATCCTAGAGGGTGCTGACCATACGGTGCTCGGGCTCTGGGTTGCCTAGGATACCCACGCGTGCGTCGAGGAAGATATTGGAACAGAGTTGGAGTTGTTTTCTGAAATCGAGCATGGATCTGGTTGATTGACCTTGCTGGTCTTCAATGGATGAGTCCATGGCTCCTTATATGGATCTGTTGGTTGATCTTGCTGATCTTCAACGAGAGTCCATCTTGTTAAGTGATTATATTGCCAAGTATTATGGGCTAGGAACTATCGAAACGGCTCCTGAGCGTTCTAGTTGCCAATGATGCCATAGATACTCTGATGAAGGAATGATGGGAAATTAAGAATCAATTGGATAAATTGGAAGATGGTGATCAATGATACTATGGTTTTATTAAAGGATTGTTTTAAACTGGTTGAATCTGGTTGAAAAAGGGCAATTTCATATTGGGTGTGTGAGTGGTGTGACTAGTTTTATTTTGCATGAACATCCGGCTAGGGGGCCTTGGAACTCTTTTCCTTGGTACCCGGGACAAAACCTAACCAAATTTTTAATTGGATCCCATCACTACAGTGGTTGGGCGGTTGGCTAATCCATGGGATTGGATGGGGTTAGGCTGGACTGATGGATCCGTAAATCGAGACTCAAACTTTTGTTTTTACGATAGAAAAAAAAAAATCAAAAAATCCCGGACAGTAACTGTTCTATGGATAGGAATCAACGGCTGTGCCTCTTGAATGGGGAAAAAAGCGTTGATCCCAATGATCCAAGTGCAAGTTTCTTCCTTGAACTGACTAAGTATCTTATAGATGTAATTGGATCATCTCGATCAGAAATGATCTTGACTACGTTAGAGTAAAAAGTTATCCTGGTGGAATCGCCCGTGCTTCCGGTTAAGAAAGTTTTTCTGGGTTCGGTTTTGGAACAACCGACGGATTAGTCTCTTATCCGGATATCCGTGGGCGAGGCCCCGAGTGTGGGACCCCTGTCCCGCGCAAGAAGCGCTACTTCCGCTGCCAGTACCCCAAATCCGTTGCTCGGTGGGAACAGGGATCTTACAGTTGGTATCAGAGCATTTGGTTAATAAAGATCAACTGAGAAGACAAATATATCAAAAATTTATCAAGAGACACAAAAAGATTATAATTGTGTGAGATAATTCATACAATTTGATATTCAAACTGAAACTCGTAATTTTGGTAATTGGGTCTTCAGATGGAAGTACCGCAATTATATAGAAACCCTGACTTGCTTGAGGCCTAGACATGATAGTATTTACCTTATAATTCCAAGGGCCGTGACTACCCGTATATACCGAGAGTATACTGCAGCTCTTTACTGACAGTATATACGAGTAAATCTAAGACTTGAAATTATAAGCGTTAATGCTATCTAGATGATGATTTCGAATGTGATTGATATGATTTTTAATTCTGTTTGAGAATGAATGAATTGATTTGGATTCTGATTGAAAATGCTGATTGAAAAATGTTGATTTTTAAAAATTAGTTGAAATATAATGAAACCACAATGAGGGGGAATGGGACGAGTCCCTGTGATGATATTCATAACTAGAATGATGATAATGAATTCAGCAAATCACTATGAGATTAGTGGGTTGTGCTGTCAGATTGCTGCTATTAATACTTGACCGGTAGATCAAGTTAAGGGATGTCAAATTGAGAACTTGCTTGACTGAAGTTTCCGTGGAGGAATGTTCCGAAGGAAATTTTTCGGTCTAATGGACCATTATCATGTTAAATGAATTGTTATTTAATGATGAGTTCTATATAAGGGATATTTATCCCAGTGTTCTGTTGGGTTGACCAGAATATAAGCAACCCCAGAATAAAAATTGGATCTTAAGAAAAAGAGTTATCCTCTACCTTGCGAGATGAGGACATCTCGCACTTTTTAAGTGGGGTAGAATGTAAGATTCCTCCCCAGCCTTCGAGGTATACAGGAGTAAGAATCTCCCTTTCTGATCTTATAATTATTCCCTCTCTAAAATAAAAGAAAGTTTCTATTTAAAAAAAAAAGGAAGACCCTTTCCCTAGAATACTCTCAGGAGTCCCACCTGTTTTAAGGATTTAGAACAATGAGTTTAGAAGTGAGAATCGGTGTTTTGGATACCAAGGTTTTGGTTTTCATTCGAGTACGGCCCAAAAGAAGTTCTTTATCTCTTGGGGAGTATAAGAAGTTATCCCCCAGATATTATGATCCTTATATCTGAATTCAAAGAAAGTAGGTGACTTAGCCTACAAGTTTCTTTTATCTCCTCATCTCAAAATTCTTAATGCCTTTTATAGAAAAATGTGCCAAACCCAAATCATCGAAAGACTGTAAAACTTCAGTGGCAAGTTACCGTTGGCTTCTAGGTTACGCTAGCTCCTTCCTTTATATAAGTCGTAACTTTTACTTGTCGCTCACAGTAATCTTACTCCCATCAATCTCCTTTCTTTCTTAATCTCCTTCATGGCTTGGCAACAGGAATTAGTTTTATCCCTGATGATTTCTCACCTTCAAGACGCAAGAGAGTCTGTGAAGAAAGACTTTATAGAACAGTATGAGCGCTCACTTTTTCCTCACCTAGGAACTTCTGTAGCGCAGACCAAATGGCGGACCTATCAAAACATAACTAGGGTAACACCCTGGGGTCAGCAACACTTTCGTAACAATGTCCGCTTGGCCATGGTTATTGAAGCTTTGGGTTTGGGTCCCCGATACTACTGTGTCATGAGATCAAGGCATCTTGGGTTTTCTGAGCGGGTCTTCTTACTGGCATGTTTTCTTCCTCATGAGAAGATATGCCTTTACCCCGTTTTTGGCTTGCCTCTCAGAGGTCCTTTTGTTAGATCACCTCATACCACTGAGATAGGTGCGGCAATAACCAGCAGAATCATTCCCATAGATGAGTTACCCTATACTTGTGCAGCTTGTGAGGACTGCTTTTGTGACCATATGATGGACGGGCTTATGGAAGTGTAAAGAGTTCTTCTATCTTTACTGTATAAGTTCCGTGAATGAATAAAGTTTAAATCTTGTTCTTATTTTGAATCTTGCTCTCTTTAAGACTTTTCTTGGTGGTTAATCTTGATTAAAAATTTTCTCTAAATCTCATATTCGTGCATCTTGTAAAATTATCCCAGTTTGCGAGATGAGGACATCTCGCATTTTTTAAGTGGGGTAGAATGTAAGATTCCTCCCCCAACCCCTTTTTTATGTCTAGCATATTCCCCTGTAATCAATTCCTTTTCTGAAATATAAGAGATCTTGTTTGTGGTTGTTTTAACCTAGAGAGAGAAAATATTCTAGAGAGAGAATATTCAGATTTTGAATATTTCTGGATAGAAAAATATCTCTTATAATTCCGATGAGTTCCCCTGAAACAGAAATTTAAAAAGAATTTTCCAATGTGCAATTGGAATTAATTGGAAAGAGGTATAAAGAACCTTAGCCTAAGGGTCTAGATTTTCATAAATCTTTAGACTATGGTCCAATTAAGGTTCCTATGGGCCAATAGCATCAATCCATGTGTAGGGAGGAGATAAATCCAAATTGTAAAAAGAAAATACCCAAAAATGAGTAAATGCTCACATGAGGTGAAGAGTTGAAAATGTACAAGGTTTATTAGTAAATAAACACATATGTAAGGAAGGGGAGTTCTTTAAAGGAGGTGCATATTTCACATAAGATGAAGAGTTGAAAATGTACAAGGTTTATTAGTAAATAAACACATATGTAAGGAAGGGGAGTTCTTTAAAGGAGGTGCATATTTCACATAAGATGAAGAGTTGAAAATGTACAAGGTTTATTAGTAAAAAAACTATGACACATATGTAAGGAAGAGGAGTTCTTTAAAGGAGGTGCATATTTCACATAAGATGAAGAGTTGAAAATGTACAAGGTTTATTAGTAAAAAACTATGAGCAATAAAATTTTGACACATATGTAAGGAAGGGGAATTCTTTAAAGGAGGTGCATATTTCACATGCTTGAATGAGTTTTAAACTCAAAAATAATGTGATATTTTTATCTCTCATCTCTCTTGAACCAAACCAAATCAAAATGGAACCAAACTGAATCAAAAAGTAACCAAACTAGGTCCAAATCTAGTCCAAATTCAACCAAACTGACTTGGAAAATTCTAGAATCAGTTTGTTTGGTTAGGAGCTCAAATTTTCCTATAAATAGAAGCCTCCCCTTGTTGAAAAAAATATAGTGTCTTATGCTTTGTCACTCTACTCCACCTAAGCCAAATTAGATAGTGTCTTATGCTTTGTCACTCTACTCCACCTAAGCCAAATTAGATAGTGTCTTATGCTTTGTCACTCTACTCCACCTAAGCCAAATTAGATAGAGTCTTATGCTTTGTTACTCTACTCTACCTAAGCCAAGAGTTGTGAATTCTTTAATAATTCACTAGTTTTTGATACTTCTCTCTTTCTTCAATCCCCATTGGTGGCTCCATCAACATACTAAACCAATTGATTGGTTGGGGGCCTCTACCGTGAATAAAGAATCAAGCAAATTATAAGGTAAGTATATTGAATTTTGATCTTTCTATAATTTCTCAATGATTCTCTCTTCTCAACCCCTCTCAAGCTTGAGAAGTTTAATTGGTATGGTTTTTTAAATGCTATTGAAGTTAATTGGTGAATAGTAGTGAAGAGTTACATAATTTAATAAATGCTATAGAAGTTAATTTCCATTTATGTTTAAATTCTAATGGTTTTTATGTAATTTCTCTCTCTCACTCAAGAAATGGTCATACTCATGAACCATTCTCAATCCAAATGAAGCTTTTCATAAAGCCTTTCCTTAATCCAAGATTAAGCTATGCTTGAGGCCAAATTAATGGCTTTTTGCTATGCTTTTAGTTTATGCACATTGATGATTCAATCCATTATGGATTGATGACCCAATTAGAGACCATTCTAATTGTTTTCTTAATGATCCAATTAGAGACCATTATGGATTGATGATCCAATTAGAGACCATTATGGATTGATGATCCAATTAGAGACCATTCTAATTGTTTTCTTAATGATCCAATTAGAGACCATTATGGATTGATGATCCAAAGAGACCATTCTAATTATATCCTTAATGATAAGCTTTATCCCTTAGAAAAAAAATTGAGATTTATCAGTCATAGTAGCGGAGCTATGGCAAAATTTTTATAGAAATTATGCATAAAATAAATTCACTCAAAGCATAAAAAGAGGACTTCCTACCATATTCTAGGAACTATCATCCTAGATTAATTAAAAGAATTTTATTATGCATGGAGATGTGGATGTTTGCATGTAGATGTAGATGTATAGATGTAGATGTGGATGTGGAGGTGGATGGATGCATGTAGATGTAGATGTGAATGGAGATGTGGATGTATGCATGTAGATGTAGATGTATAGATGTGGATGTGGATGTATACAAGTAGATGTAGATGTATAGATACGGATGTGGATGTGGAGGTGGATGTATACATGTAGATGTAGATGTATAGATGTAGATGTGGATGTGGAGGTAGATGGATGCATGTAGATATAGATGTATAGATGTAGATGGGAATGGAGATATGGATGTATGCATGTAGATGTAGATGTATAGATGTAGATGTGGATGTGGAGGTGGATGGATGCATGTAGATGTAGATGTATAGATGTAGATGTGAATGGAGATGTGGATGTGTGCATGTAGATGTAGATGTATAGATGTAGATGGGAATGGAGATATGGATGTATGCATGTAGATGTAGATGTATAGATGTAGATGTGGATGTGGAGGTGGATGGATGCATGTAGATGTAGATGTATAGATGTAGATGTGAATGGAGATGTGGATGTATGCATGTAGATGTAGATGTATAGATGTAGATGGGAATGGAGATATGGATGTATGCATGTAGATGTAGATGTATAGATGTAGATGTGGATGAGGAGGTGGATGGATGCATGTAGATGTAGATGTATAGATGTAGATGTGAATGGAGATGTGGATGTATGCATGTAGATGTAGATGTATGGAGGTGAATGTGAATGTGGATGTGGATGTATGCATAGAGATGTAGATGTATGCATGTAGATGTATGCATGTAGATGTGAATGTACGCATATAGATGTGGATGTATGGATGTGAATATACGATATGCGATGTGAGGGAATCTGAAGTGATGAGATAGAAATGATGTGATGGGATGAGTATACATATAAATGGAATATGGAATAAGTAATGTAGATTGATGAGGGATAATGTGAAAAAATGAAAGTTAAAATAGAAATTGTGTTGTAAACTGTTTGTAAATACTGTTTGTAAATGCTGTTTGTAAATGATTGTTTTATGTCAAGAATGCTGGGGGGAGCATTTTGACCGTCTTGTGATTAAAGTCGTGATGGTAAAGTTGCAACTGCTGACGGGGAGTCAATGAAGGACGTCTCGCGTAGCAAGGTCGGCCGAGGTCTTGACCAGCCTCGGTGCGATTAAAATGGTGAGCTTCCGGTACGGTGGATGAGGGGCCAAGGAAGCGGCCTATGCGTGAAGCGCTAGGTTACCTGCGAAGGATCCTAGAGGGTGCTGACCATACGGTGCTCGGGCTCTGGGTTGCCTAGGATACCCACGCGTGCGTCGAGGAAGATATTGGAACAGAGTTGGAGTTGTTTTCTGAAATCGAGCATGGATCTGGTTGATTGACCTTGCTGGTCTTCAATGGATGAGTCCATGGCTCCTTATATGGATCTGTTGGTTGATCTTGCTGATCTTCAACGAGAGTCCATCTTGTTAAGTGATTATATTGCCAAGTATTATGGGCTAGGAACTATCGAAACGGCTCCTGAGCGTTCTAGTTGCCAATGATGCCATAGATACTCTGATGAAGGAATGATGGGAAATTAAGAATCAATTGGATAAATTGGAAGATGGTGATCAATGATACTATGGTTTTATTAAAGGATTGTTTTAAACTGGTTGAATCTGGTTGAAAAAGGGCAATTTCATATTGGGTGTGTGAGTGGTGTGACTAGTTTTATTTTGCATGAACATCCGGCTAGGGGGCCTTGGAACTCTTTTCCTTGGTACCCGGGACAAAACCTAACCAAATTTTTAATTGGATCCCATCACTACAGTGGTTGGGCGGTTGGCTAATCCATGGGATTGGATGGGGTTAGGCTGGACTGATGGATCCGTAAATCGAGACTCAAACTTTTGTTTTTACGATAGAAAAAAAAAAATCAAAAAATCCCGGACAGTAACTGTTCTATGGATAGGAATCAACGGCTGTGCCTCTTGAATGGGGAAAAAAGCGTTGATCCCAATGATCCAAGTGCAAGTTTCTTCCTTGAACTGACTAAGTATCTTATAGATGTAATTGGATCATCTCGATCAGAAATGATCTTGACTACGTTAGAGTAAAAAGTTATCCTGGTGGAATCGCCCGTGCTTCCGGTTAAGAAAGTTTTTCTGGGTTCGGTTTTGGAACAACCGACGGATTAGTCTCTTATCCGGATATCCGTGGGCGAGGCCCCGAGTGTGGGACCCCTGTCCCGCGCAAGAAGCGCTACTTCCGCTGCCAGTACCCCAAATCCGTTGCTCGGTGGGAACAGGGATCTTACAATTTTGATGAGACTTTTGCTCCCACATGTCGTATGACCACTGTTCGTAGCATCTGTGCATTAGCAGCTCATAATGGTTGGAATGTACATCAGCTGGACATAAAGACTGCGTTCTTAAATGGAGATTTGCATGAGGAGGTGTATGTATCGCAGCCTCGTGGTTTTGTTCAAAGAGGGCAGGAAAACAAAGTGTGCAGGTTAAAAAAGGCTTTATATGGTTTAAAGCAAGCTCCACGAGCTTGGTATGAAAAAATACATGCATATTTGACTGCACATGGGTTTCAGAATAGTCCAACAGAAAGCACTTTGTATGTTAAACGTGTGGATGGTGTACATCTAATCATTGCTCTCTATGTCGATGACATGCTGCTCACAGGACCAAATGAGAGTCATATTGCTGATTTTAAGGCTGATTTGAATGCCTCTTTTGAGATGTCAGATTTGGGGCATTTGCATCATTATTTGGGGATACAATTTAAGCAGTGTGATGGAGGTATTGCTTTGTGTCAGACAAAGTATATTGAAACATTGTTGCGGAGATTTGGCCTTGAAGACTGCAAGCCTATTGCTACTCCAATGGAGACAGGTTTGAAGTTGAGTCTTCATGATGCTGGAGATCACTTTGATGTCACACTCTATCAGACAGCTATTGGTTGCCTCATTTATGTATGCATTACGAGGCCAGACATTCAGTTTGCAGTCTCACAGGTGAGCAGATTTATGCATAGCCCAGGCATTAAGCATTGGCAGGCAGTGAAGCGTATCTTTCGCTATTTGAGTGGTACTCGGCATCTTGGGTTGTTTTATCCCAAGGGGGGATCATTGCCGCCAGATTTACATGCTTTTTCAGATTCTGACTGGGCTGGTTGTTATGACACACGCGTGTCCACGAGTGGTTTTTGCTTCATGCTTGGAAGCTCATGCATATCATGGTTGAGCAAGAAGCAGCCTACTGTGGCCACTTCTAGTTGTGAAGCTGAGTACAGGGCAGCTTTCACAGCTACGGTTGAGTGTGTGTGGCTCAGACGCCTTATGGCTGATTTGGGTGTTGGGCAGCCATCTGCCACCACCATCTTCACTGACAGTCAGAGCGCATTGGCAGTTGCGCGGAACCCAGTGTTCCATGCTCGTACGAAGCACATTGAGGTGCACTACCATTATGTCAGGGAGAGACTCTCTGCAGGAGAGATCAGTTTGGCTTATGTGCCAACACAGGATAACCTTGCAGACCTTTTCACAAAGGCTCTGCCTCGTGAGAAGTTCGAAGCTTTTCGCAAAGCTTTGGGCTTACTCCCTTTTGTGGATTCGTCCACATAGCTAGACACTTCCCTATACATGAGTGCTAGCTCTTGTTCACCGCATCACTCCAGGGGGGATTTGTTACCATATTATAGTAGTGATGTGTGTGAACACACTTAGGACCGCCGGGGCACTTTTTCCCTCACTAGGAGGTTTTTTCCCCCGTGCATTGTATATACGCCCATTATCTTCTAGGGCTTGTTATCTTTCATTTTTGGCACTCATAATACACTACTGTGTTGTGCTCAAGCTTCCTCATCTTCTTGAAGTTGTGTGTGCATTCCTGCAACCCTAATTCCAACATCATCCAATTGCCCACGTTGGAGATGTGCCATTATCTATGCAGGATGGCAAAGTGAAGTACCTTGTAGATGTACTTCATGTACCGAACATAACAAAGAATCTGGTTTCAGTTGGCCAGATGATTGAGCAGGGTTTGCAGGTTCGGTTTAACCCTGATGGGTGTTATGTTGAAGATTTCAAAGACAAGTGCAGGTTGGTTGCAAAAGGCAACAGAGTGGGCAGAATGTTTACGTTGGATGTAGACATGCCTGAAATGAGTGCTGCGATGTTTGCAAATGGTTCAGGAGTTGTTGCAGACACAGACATATGGCATAAAAGAATTGGACATGTAAATGTGCAGAGATTGAAGTCTATGCAGACAAAAGGAATTGTGACAGGGCTGCCAAAATTTAAAGTGGAAGGTATGCAGAAAATATGTGAAGCATGCCAATTTGGGAAGCAAACAAAGCATGTGTTTCCACGTAACAGATATGTGAGCAGAAATGCACTAGATGTTGTGCATTCAGATGTATGGGGTCCTACGAAGACCGTGTCTATGGGAGGCTGCAGGTACTATGTCACTTTCATTGATGACCACACAAGGAAAGTGTGGGTATATTTCATGAAGGAGAAGAGTGAGGTTTTCACTCACTTTCAGAATTTCAGAGTTTTGGTTGAAAAGCAAACAGGAAAATATGTCAAGTGCCTAAGGTCAGATGGAGGGGGAGAATACTTCTCCAATGAGTTCTCTGAATTTTTGAAGAAGAATGGTATTCGGAGACAGTTCACATGCAGATATACTCCGCAGCAAAATGGAGTTGCTGAGCGGAAAAACAGGCACATTGCTGAGATTGCGCGAGCATTGATGGAAGAGAAGAATATGCCGCATTGCTATTGGGCTGAGGCTGTTTCTATAGCAGTATACATCATGAACAGGACTCCAACTGCAGCCATACATGATGTAACTCCAGAGGAGAAGTTTACTGGCAGAAAACCAGATTTGTCTCATCTGAAAGTTTTTGGATGCATTGCATATGTGCATGTGCCAGATGAGCTGAGAACTAAGCTGGATCCGAAAGCTGAAAAATGTGTGTTTATTGGATATTCCCTTGAGCAAAAGGGATACAGGTGTTATAACCCTGCTACACGTGAGTTGAGAGTAAGCAGGGATGTTGTCTTTGATGAGATGAGCAGCTGGTATGCTGCTGAAAAAGAAGCTGTTGGGGCTGATGTGAGTGGAAGTGTGGTTGCACAGAATGCAGGTCAGCAATCACAGTCTTTGAGTGGACCAGGAGAGTCCTCATCTAGTGGGTCAGTTGATAGACCATGGAGTGGCAGGCTGCGTCATAATACCAGCCCTGCAAATGTGATTAGTACATCACGTAAAGGAAAAGAGAAAGTGGTTGAGCCCCTTGGTATGCCTGACATTTTTGCAGGGCATTCTCATGTTGACGGAGAGTCTAGTGGCTCAGATATGAGTCTTGATGAGGAGCTTGGGATCCCAGCTATGAGAACACCTGGTGTAAAGAAGACTATGGAAGCCATGAATGAGAAGCTGCGAAGATCAGGGAGAGTGAAGAACCCTGTGCAGAGATTTACATATGATGGTTATGTGGGACATCATTATGCATATATGGCAAAAGTTGTGCAGGTTGTAGAGCCCACATGCATTGATGAGGCTGTTGGAAATGTGTGTTGGGAGAAAGCTATGGATGAGGAGATGGATGCACTATATGGAAATGAAACTTGGGATTTAGTGCAATTGCCTGAAGGCAAGAAAGCCATTGGATGCAAGTGGGTGTACAAAGTTAAACATAACAGTGATGGAAGCATAAACAGGTACAAGGCTAGATTGGTAGCCAAAGGATATGCGCAGACATATGGGATTGATTATGAGGAAACTTTCAGCCCAGTTGCCAAGATGGCAACGGTGAGAGTTGTGATAGCAGTGGCTGCGTCAAAGCAATGGTCTTTACATCAGATGGATGTAAAGAATGCATTCTTGCATGGGGATTTGCAAGAAGAGGTGTATATGTTGCAGCCACCTGGTTATGAGGATGTGGGTCACCCCGAGCATGTTTGCAGGTTGAAGAAAGCCTTGTATGGCTTAAAGCAAGCACCAAGAGCATGGTCTGACAAGATTTCTGAATATCTTGTCACTATTGGCTTTCATGTAGCCAATGCAGATTTCTCATTGTACGTGAGACATGGTGATAGAGGGGTTGTGCTTGTTGTCATCTATGTAGATGACTTGATCATTACGGGGGACCATGATGCAGAGATCTTTGATGTAAAGATCTTACTTAGACAGAAGTTCGAGATGAAGGATCTGGGGGAGCTCAGATATTTCTTGGGCATTGAGGTGATTAGGTCACCACATGGTATTGGATTACTGCAGAGACAGTATGGCTTGGACATGTTGTCCAAGTATGGTATGACAGGCTGTAAGCCTATTTCTGTGCTATTGGATCAGAATGGCAAGTTGAGTGCAGATTCAGGAGAGATCTTGGAGGATCCTACTATGTACAGGAGCATAGTAGGAAGTTTGATCTACATGACGATCACCAGACCAGATTTGAGCTATGCTGTTGGGTTGGTGAGTCAGTTTATGCAGGTTTCACGGAAACCGCATTTGGATGCAGTCAGACGCATACTGAGGTATGTGAGGTCTACTTTGCATTGTGGACTATTCTATGAGACTGGGACAGAGATATGTGTACATGGGTACACAGATGCTGATTGGGCTGGTAGTATCTCAGATAGAAGATCTACCAGTGGATTCATGTTTTCTTTGGGGAGTGCTGCTGTGACTTGGAGCAGCAAGAAGCAGCCTACGGTTGCTCTATCGAGTACAGAGGCCGAGTACAGAGGAGCTGCTATGGCAGCATGTGAGGTAGCTTGGTTGAGAAAGCTACTTGCAGATTTGGGTCTATCATTGGATAGACAAGTTGTCATTTTCTGTGACAACATTAGCACTATACAGTTGGCCAGGAACCCAGTCTTCCATGCTCGTACGAAGCACATAGAGGTCCACTACCACTTCGTCAGAGAGAAGGTCTTGGCAGGAGACCTTGACCTTGTTTATGTCAGCACAGAGGATCAGGTAGCTGACATCTTCACCAAAGCATTGGGTACAGAGAAGCTCCGCAGATTCAGGGCTTCGCTTGGTGTACATGAGATGGAGTTGAGCTCGAGGGGGAGTGTTGAGATATCGAGCTCTAGTGAGGCGGTGGACACTGATGACCCGCCTGGGGGATAGGCCCCGCACTTACACCACTGGCATGGTTGGTGAGATCTTGGGTGATATGCGGCCAGTGGGATGACAGGCTGTGTGACAGCCATTCTAGAGACTGGCATAGTTATAGCGCCAGCTCATTTAGTCGGGTTCACACTATAGAGAACCCGTGTATGTATTGGTTGAGTACCTTTCATATTGTGTGTACTCTTATTCTTGTATATGGTGTGTTGAGTGTTGAGTAGAGAAGAAGAAGATTTTCAGCTTCTCACCTTGTGTGTTTTCTATTAGGGTTTTGTGAGTGTGTGTGTGTGTGCTTGCAAGAGCTCAAGCTCTCTTCCCCCCTGCATCTTTTCAGATTATAGAAGAGAAGAGCTTGGGTGAAGACCAACAGTCTTCACAAAACAAAAACAGTTTAGAGCAACAGGCCTTCTACACAAGTTCAGGTAGAGGATGAGGTAGAGGAGGCCGTGGACGCAGTCAAGGAGGTGGCCAAACAGGTAATCAAAATTATGGCCAGCAATAGCAACAATAACAGTCCCAGAATATACAACAATAACATCAACAACACACAGGTGGAAGAGACAACACACAGGTGGAAGAGGTAAATTCAGAGGCAGGGGGAGTCAAAGAGGACGTGGAAATTGGCAAAGGCAATATAATGATGCACGTGAATGCTTTTATTGTGGTAAGCCTGGACATGTGTAGGTAGAATGTTATAAGAAGCAGGCTGAAATGCAAAATGGGAAAGTGCAGCAGAACAACTATGCATCGTCAAGCAGAAACAATGAGGATAATGAAAGGTTGTTTGTTATGCAACATGTCGTGAATGCCATGTCTGAAAATGTTGAAGCAGCACAAAAAGATGATGTATGGTATGTGGATTCAGGTGCTTCGAACCACATGACAAGTCATGGGGAGTGGTTCAAGGAGATGAAAAACCTTGAAAGACCAAGTTTTGTGGAAACAGGGGATGACACTGCTCATCCAATTGCCCATGTTGGAGATGTGCCATTGTCTATGCAGGATGGCAAAGTGAAGTACCTTGCAGATGTACTTCACGTTCCGAACATAACAAAGAATCTGGTTTCAGTTGGCCAGATGATTGAGCTAGGTTTGCAGGTTCGGTTTAACTGATGGTTGTTATGTTGAAGACTTTAAAGACAAGTGTAGGTTGGTTGCAAAAGGCAACAGAGTGGGCAGAATGTTTACGTTGAATGTAGACATGCCTGAAATGAGTGCTGCGATGTTTACAAATGGTTCAGGAATTGTTGCTGCAGACATAGATATTTGGCATAAAAGAATTGGACATGTGAATGTGCAGAGAATGAAGTCTATGCAGACTAAAGGAATTGTGACAGGGCTGCCAAAATTTAAAGTGGAAGGTATGCAGAGAATATGTGAAGCATGCCAATTTGGAAAGCAAACAAAGCATGTATTTCCACGAAACAGATATGTGAGCAGAAATGCACTAGATGTTGTGCATTCAGATGTATGGGGTCCTACGAAGACCATGTCTATGGGAGGCTGCAGGTATTATGTGACATTCATTTATGACCACACAAGGAAAGTGTGGGTATATTTCATGAAGGAGAAGAGTGAGGTGTTCACTCACTTTCAGAATTTCAGAGTTTTGGTTGAAAAGCAAACAAGGAAATATGTAAAGTGCCTAAGGTCAGATGGAGGGGGAGAGTACTTCTCCAATGAGTTCTCTGAATTTTTGAAGAAGAATGGTATTCGGAGACAGTTTACATGCAAATACACTCCGCAGCAAAATGGAGTTGCTGAGCGAAAAAACAGGCACATTGCTGAGATTGCGCGAGCATTGATGGAAGAGAAGAATATGCCGCATAGCTATTGGTCTAAGGCTGTTGAATAGGACTCCAACTGCAGCCATACATGATGTAACCCAGAGGAGAGGTTTACTAGAAAAAAACCTGATTTGTCTCATCTGAAAGTTTTTGGATGCATTGCATATGTGCATGTTCCAGATGAGCTGAGAACTAAGCTGGATCCAAAAGCTGAAAAATGTGTGTTTATTGGATATTCCCTTGAGCAAAAGTGATACAGGTGTTATAACCCTGCTACACGTGAGTTGAGGGTAAGCAGGGATGTTGTCTTTGATGAGATGAGCAGCTGGTATGCTGTTGAAGAAGAAGCTGTTGGGGCTGATGTGAGTGGAAGTGTGGTTGCATAGAATGCAGGTCAGCAATCACAGTCTTTGAGTGGACCAGGAGAGTCCTCATCTAGTGGGTCTGTTGATAGACCGTGGAGTGGCAGGTTGCGTCATAATACCAGTCCTGCAAATGTGATTAGTACATCACGTAAAGGAAAAGAGAAAGTGGTTGAGCCCCTTGGTATGCCTGACATTTCTACAGGGCATTCTCATGTTGATGGAGAGTCTAGTGGCTTAGATATAAGCCTTGATGAGGAGCTTGGGATCCCAGCTATGAGAACACTTGGTGTAAAGAAGGCTATGGAAGCCATGAATGAAAAGTTGCGAAGATCTGGGAGAGTGAAAAACCCTATGCAGAGATTTACCTATGATGATGGTTATGTGGCACATCACTATGCAAATATGGCAAAGGTTGTGCAGGCTGTAGAGCCCACATGCATTGATGAGGTTGTTGGAAATGTGTGTTGGGAGAAAGCTATGGATGAGGAGATGGATGCACTATATGGAAATGAGACTTGGGATTTAGTGCAATTGCCTGAAGGCAAGAAAGCCATTGGATGCAAATGGGTGTACAAAGTAAAACATAACAGTGATGGAAGCATAAACAGGTATAAGGCTAGGTTGGTAGCCAAAGGGTATGCGCAAACATATGGCATTGATTATGAGGAAACTTTCAGCCCAGTTGCCAAGATGGCAACAGTGAGAGTTGTGATAGCAGTGGCTACGTCAAAGCAATGGTCTTTAGATCAGATGGATGTAAAGAATGCATTCTTGCATGTTGATTTGCAAGAAGAGGTGTATATGTTGCAGCCACCCGATTATGAGGATGTCGATCACCCCAAGCATGTTTGCAGGTTGAAGAAAGCCTTGTATGGCTTAAAACAAGCACCAAGAGCATGGTCTGACAAGATCTCTGAATATCTTGTCACTATTGGCTTTCATGTAGCCAATGCAGATTTCTCGCTATATGTGAGACATGGTGATAGAGGGGTTGTGCTTGTTGTCATCTATGTAGATGGCTTGATCATTATGGGGGACCATGATGCAGAGATCTTTGATGTAAAGATCTTGCTTAGACAGAAGTTTGAGATGAAGGATCTGGGGGAGCTCAGATATTTCTTGGGCATTGAGGTGATTAGGTCACCACATGGTATTGGATTACTGCAGAGACAGTATGGCTTGGACATGTTGTCCAAGTATGGTATGATAGGCTGTAAGCCTATATCAGTGCCATTAGATCAGAATGGCAAGTTGAGTGTAGATTCAAGAGAGTTTTTGGAGGATCATACTTACAGCCTATCATACCATACTTGGACATGTTGTCCAAGTATGGTATGATAGGCTGTAAGCCTATCTCAGTGCCATTAGATCAGAATGGCAAGTTGAGTGTAGATTCAAGAGAGATTTTGGAGGATCCTACTATGTATAGGCGCATAGTAGGAAGTTTGATCTACATGACGATCACCAGACCAGATTTGAGCTATGCCGTTGGGTTGGTGAGTTAGTTTATGCAGGTTCCACGAAAACTGCATTTGGATGCAGTGAGACGCATACTGAGGTATGTGAGGTCTACTTTGCAGTATGGACTATTTTATGAGATTGGGACAGAGATATGTGTACATGGGTACACAGATGCTGATTGGGTTGGTAGTATCTCAGATAGAAGATCTACTAGTGGCTTCATGTTTTCTTTGGGGAGTGCTGCTGTGACTTGGAGCAGCAAGAAGCAGCCTACGGTTGCTCAATCCAGTGTACAGAGGCCGAGTATAGAGGAGCTGCTATGGCAGCATGTGAGGTAGCTTGGTTGAGAAAGCTACTTGCAGATTTGGGTCTATCAGTGGATAGACAAGTTGTCATTTTCTGTGACAACATTAGCAATATATAGTTGGCCAGGAACCCAGTTTTTCATGCTCGCATTAAGCATATAGAGGTCCACTACCTCTTCGCTAGAGAGAAGGTCTTGGCAGGAGACCTTGACCTTGTTTATGTCAGCACACAGGATTGGGTAGCTAACATCTTCACCAAAGCATTGGGTATAGAGAAGCTCCGCAGATTCAAGGCTTCACTTGGTGTACATGAGATGGAGTTGAGCTCGAGGGGGAGTGTTGAGATATCGAGCTCGTCTAGTGAGGCGGTGGACACTGATGACCCGCCTGGGGGATAGGCCCCACACTTACACCACTGGCATGGTTGGTGAGATCTTGGGTGATATGCGGCCAGTGGGATGGCAGGCTGTGTGACAGCCATTCTAGAGACTAGCATAGTTATAGCGCCAGCTCATTTAGTTGGGTTCACACTATAGAGAATCCTTGTATGTATTTGGTTGAGTACCTTTCATATTGTGTGTACTCTTATCTTTGTATATGGTGTGTTGAGTGTTGAGGGAAGAAGAAGAAGATTTTCAGCCTCTCACCTTCTATGTTCTCTATTAGGGTTTTGTGAGTGAGTGTGTGTGCTTGCAAGAGCTCAAGCTCTCTTCCCCCCTGCATCTTTTCAGAGGTGTATGGTCCCGTAGGGTTTTGCCCACCAGCATGTACAGGCTGGAAGGCTGAATTTTAGATCATCAGTAATATAAAGGAAAAGAATAAGAGAGCCGGTTTGGCTTGTATAGAATTGATTCATGTATAAACGTTTGGCTTGTATGCAATTGATTCATGTATAAACGTTTGGCTTATATAGAATTGATTCATGTATAAACATTTTTTATAAATCTTGTCTTTGGCATTATTGTACTGTGGAAAAAGGTTGTTTTAACAAACCTTGTGAAAAGGGCCTTAATTAAGGAATATGTTTATTTATGTCAAACAGTGTGGTAGGATTAATTAGAAAATAAATTGATGCGTGAGTAGGGTGGAAAGTGGGAGGATGGAATGCCCTGACAGCACCATCCTACGGACGGGTGGACTCGATTAGTTGGGTAGCTTTCCAACATATTAAACTGAAAGCCCTACGCTAGATAAATAGGTTCTCGAGCAATTCTATTTTAGAAGACTAGGTCAGCGGTTGTGCCTTGCATGGATGAGGAAAAAAGCATTGTCTCTAGGAATCAAGACTAGTAGTTTCCCAAATTATGATCAACTACCCTATGGGTGATTTGATTTTTAGAAGACTATGCTTTCCCTGTAGGATAGAACTAGGTCTTACCTCTATGAATCGTATCCTTGAATCTCTGCATGGCCAAGGTGTTGATGAGTAGGAAATTTTCTCCAAGATAAGACTTAGTGGACTATCTTAAGTGTTTTCCCTATTTTGGAAGGGGGGAACCTTACAGGATTCATCCTATGAGATTGAACACTCAGAATGAGTCTCACCAATTGTAGTTGTGCCAAAAAAGAATGGAAAATTACAATTATGTGTTAATGTCAAAAAGGTTAATGCATCATTAACAAGACGAGATCATTACCCCTTGTTGTATTTAGAACACGCACTCAAGCAAGTAGCTAGCAAGGAAGCATATAGCTTCTTAGATGGGTATTCAAGATATAAGCCAGTTTCAATTGCTCCAAAGGATAAAGATAAAATTCCTTTGTTTTACAGAACATAGAGTTTATGCTTATAGAGGTATGCCGTTTGGCTTGACAAATGCACCAATAACATTCCAACCTCTTATGAAAATTGCATTTAAATATTTTCTAGGGACGTTTCTTGAAGATTTCTTTGCTAATTTGTGCATTCATTCGTCTTGGAAAGAGCACCTAGCGTGCCTAAAAAGGGTGTTTGAAAGGTGTCGATTTTATTGCATATCCTTAAATCCTTACAAATGCCAATTTTGGGTGAAGCATAGAGTTATTCTTGGGCAGCATATAGTGTCCAAAAAAAGGATTTCCACCACGGATGAAAAAAAATCAAGGTCATCTTGGAATTACCCCCACCACCAACAAACTACAAGGGAGTCTAGAGATTCATGGGCCATAGTGGCTACTACCATTTGTTTATTATTTTCTATGTAGAGATCATCCTTTGTACATGCTATTGGTTGTATTTACAAATGGATGTGTCCTAGCACAGCTAGGGGAACACAAATTAGACTATCCTATTAGTTTTATAAGTCGGCAATGAGATGAGGATGAAATAACTTATATTACCACTGAGCGTAAAGGCAATGGTTTATGCTATGAAGAAATTTTGGCATTACCTTCTTGCTAACAAATTTGTTTTCTATGTTGATCATCAAGCCGTGTTGTATCTTGTGAATAAACCATGCTCCATGGGAAAGATCACAAGGTGGTTATTGATTCTTTTTTTTTATTTAACAGTAGGGGTGAGGCCTAGCAAGAAACATGTCATGGCATATTATCTATCGTGCATACCTAATGGTGAAGTAGCAATCAGAGTTGATAATGATTTATTGGATGCTACACTATTCAAAGTAGAGGCTATTCTAGAGTGGAGCGAGAAAATTGTTTATTTTCTAGAAGGAAAGAAACCAAGGAAAGATTTAGCAAGGAAGTTGCTAAAAGAGAGCAAGCCTTACCAGCTAATTGCTACTAGGACTCTTTATAGAATACCTATAAGGATGATATTCTTAGACGCTACCCATGGCAGGATGAATATCTCATGATCATGGAACAAGGATGCCAAGGGGTAGCAGGTGGACATTTTGTGGTAGAGATCACATACTCCAATTAGGGTACTAGTAGCCCACACTTTTTAAGAACTATGCACTATTTGTAAAAGGTTGTGATGAGTGCCAACGTTTTGCTAAGCCATAAAAGAAAGACATGATGCCACTACATCTTGTTAAAGTCATGACCAACCTTTTGAAAAATGGGGCTTAGATTTCACTGGCCCTATTAGTCTTGCTACACGTGGCACACAAGCACGCTTTATAATTGTTGCCATAGATTATGTAACCAAATTGGCTGAAGCAAGAGCTTCACAAAAAGCGGATGTCATGGCGACTACTAAGGTTCTCTTTTGATGTCCATTTGAACTAGTGAGTGATCAAGGTAATCATTTCATCAACGATGTTATCAAAAATCTCACTAGCACATTCACAATCACACACATCGCAAGTCAAAGCCATATTACCCATAGGAAAATGGCCAAGCAAAGAGCACCAACAAGGTTCTTATTTTGATATTGAGAAAGACTATTGAGACTTGATGCTCTGATTGGGAGTCTAAGCTCACAAAGTACATACCTATACTAAATGTGGTGTTGATCATTTGATCAAGGATTGTCCATACCGCGTAAGTGGTTCGACTTCCACTTCAAATCAGGACACTATTCAAACCATTAGTGTGCAACCTGGAAATATCACACCATTCAATGTCCTGACAGAGCCCAGTCCCAATTGGGGGACAAGGGGAAGACCCGAGCAGAAGTGACCATTTCAAGAACTGGCCAGAGGAGAAGAGTGAAAAAAGTGGGTAAGGGTGACACCAGGGTCACAATCCAAGATGGATCTGAAGAAGATAGGATCAACACCGGATCCACCCAATCAAGAGAAGAAGGGGATCAACCCACAAAGAGCCTGACTTAGAGGAGCAAAGGGAAAGACCGTCAACCCCTAAAGAATTCAGTGAGTATCCAAATGCCAAAGAGGAAATAAGGAAGCTTGAAGATGCCAGGGCCTTAGTGGAAGAATGTCAATGGCTAAGGACTAATTGGGTCAGGGATACAATGTATCCAAGAAATGAGCCAACAAGGGAAAGGAAATTGCATGTACCTACTCCAATTCCAAAAGAAATTGGATGTACCTACTCCAAGAAATGAGCCAACAAGGGAAAGGAAATTGGATGTACCTACTCCAATTCCAAAAGAAACGAAAGAGGGATATCAAGCAAACACAATGTCTAGGATGTTTGAGGAAAATGCACAGAGCGAGTCCATCCATTCCTTTCCTAGGGATGGATATGAGACACACACATGGAGGGAACCCTCAATTGCCCCAGAGAACCTAGAGACATAGGAAGCCTCGCGGTTGTACTATTCACATTTGTGCAAATGCCATTGGGACAACTGCTACGTAGTTCACCAACCCTATGGACAGACATAAAGGAATGGGTAGAAGGAAGACTAAGCCGAAACTACAGAGGAGGTTCTGCCACCTTTGGCAAAAAGAACCCTAAAACACACAAGGGAAACCTGAGTTGTCAAGATACCAATTAATCAATTGGGACGTTATTACAAAAGTGACGGCACAAATGCTACAATCCTGATTCATCATGACGGGTACTAGGCACTGGCTATCCTAGATGGTGGGACGGGGGTTAGCATCATCACAAAACATTGCTAGGAAAATTGGGGGAACCCAGTCTAAAAAGAGCAGATCTAATCGTTAAAATGGCAGACGGAACATCTTCAAGACCCATTGGACTTTTGGAGAATATGAAACTCAAACTCTTTGCATTTCGCTATCATCATGCCTTTGTGGTAATGGGCTTCCTGTGGCCAACCCAACTGATATGACATAATATTGGGGAGACCCTTCATGAGGGAGTCCAAATTAGTGCACAATTGGCCATTAGATCACATGTATGTGCGTAGGGATTCACTAATTTTAAAGATAGATCTAAGAATTGGGCATTAGATCACATGTATGTGCGTAGGGATTCACTAATTTTAAAGATAGATCTAAGAACATGGAGAGCACACCCCATGGAAGGATAGTTGTTCGGTAATGATTCGGTCACAAACGGAGCGGACCACATCCATACAAATATGCCAGTCCATGGTGGAAAATTTCAAAGAAGAAGAGGAAACAAAAATGTATGCATCACTTTCTCCAGATTTCAATGAAAACTGGATGCATGTGCTAGCTATCATAGATGTGATGCAACCCAGAGGGACCCAATATGTGGAATCTAGAACTGTTCCCACAACCTCTGTCTGTATGATTAATGGCAAACCATTGATGATGAAGAATCAGAAGAGGAGGCCTCTAGCATAGACGGGACTATAACACAAGGCCGTACCAGCACTCGACGCCTCAGAAGATGGCAAAAACAGAAATGATATATTACGGATGCCTAGTGGTCTTGAAGCCACTAAGGTACACAATGCGTTTTCTAAGGATTGGGGTGAGGAATTGAGTAAGATATCACTGGAGGGGAAACATAAGGAGAGAGCCATCCTTCAAGAGCTAGAAACACATAAGTTTACAAAATCTCCGCGTCGAAAACTAAACAAAGCTCTGGTAGAAGCCAAGCGAGAGGCCAGAAAAGCCATGTCTAAAATAAAAAAGTGAGAATGAAGATAAACCAGACTTGCTTTCAGTACCCAGCCACTTCAAAACCTACACTATTGGGGCAAACGAAAGGTGGTGCAACTGACGGCAAAGAGGGTTAAGGAGGATGAGCTGTCCACATCATACGATGGCTCGGCTGAAGTCAAGGAAGTTGATATTATGGGATCATGGGAGGAAGCTAAACCCGTATATATTGCTAAGGACTTGACTTCAATTGAAGAAAATGAGCTCGTTACCCTCCTTAAGGAATTTAAGGATTGTTTCACCTAGAATTACAAGGAGATGAAGGGTGTACCACCTAAGGTGGTGTGCAGCATACAATTCCAATCATGGAAGGATCAACACCAACCAGGCAGAAACCATACCAGATGAATCCTAAGTATGCAGCAATTGTAAAGGAGGAAATAGATAAACTCGTTTGCTGCAAATTTCATCTATGGGATAGAACACACGGATTGGTTATCACCAATCATAATAATGCCAAAAAAGAATGGGATAGAACACGCGGATTGGTTATCACCAATCATAATAATGCCAAAAAATAATGGGAAACTTAGGGTATGTGTCGATCTTAAAAAGGTCAACGTAGCTACTAGGAAAAACCATTATCCATTACCCTATATATACAGAACATGTTTTGGAGAGAGTGGTTGGTGAAGAAGCTTATAGCTTTTTGGATGGATTTTTAGGCTACAATCAGGTGTCTATAGCACCAGAGAACCGGCATAAGACAGCTTTCAATACAATGTGGGGGGGATGTTTGCATACAAAGTCATGCCTTTCGGTCTCACTAATGCCCCAGCAACATTCCAACGAATTGATGTGCACATCCTTCAAAGATTACTTGCAAAAGTGGTTGGAGGTATTCATTGATGATTTGTGTGCACACTCTCGATGGGCAGACCATTTAAGGAAGGTGTTTGAGCAATGTTGATTTTATCATATATCCCTAAGCCCTTTAAAGTGCTAATTTTGGGTCAAACATGGTGTGATATTGGGACACATTATCTCAAAGAACAGTATATCCACGGATGACAGCAAGGTCAAGTTGATCTTGGAGCTGCCACCTCACTAATTACAAAGGTGTGCAGATTTATGGGCCATGTTGGGTATTATCGTTGCTTCATAATCTTCTATGCTGAAATCTTCATAATTACAAAGGTGTGCAGATTTATGGGCCATGTTGGGTATTATCATCGCTTCATAATCTTCTATGCTGAAATCGCTAGTAGGCCATTGTACAAGCTACTTATTGTCTTTAAATGGACTAAGGAATGCCAAGAAGCATATGATCGATTGAAGTAGCCATTGGCTAGTGTGCCAATTCTAAGACCCCCCAATCGGGACCTCATATTTCATGTGCATATTGATGCATCAAACTGTGCTATTGGATGTGTACTAGCATAGCCGGTGAGTTTAAATTGGACTATCTGGTCTACTTCTCTATTCGTCAGTTGAATGGTACAGAGGTGAATTACACCACCACAAAGGGAGAAGGGTTGGCCATGGTTTACGCTGTCAAGAAGTATCGACATTACCTATTGGCCAACAAATTCGTATTCTTCATGGACCATCAAGCCTTATTATGCTTGGTGAACAAGCCGTGCACCACATGGGAAGAATCGCACGTTGGTTTCTATTACTATTGGAATTTGACTTTGCAGTTTACGGTAAGGAAAGGGACACAGTATGTGTTAGCCGATCATATGTCAAGAATTCCAAATGGGGGGAGTGGTGTTGATGATGATGACCTCCCTGATGCTTATTTGTTCAAATTGGACATGGTACCCGAATGGAGCAAGGAGATATCAAACTATATAGCTTATGATTTCCATAAGAAACACCCTTGAACAAAGATAAAATGCGACAGCTTATCAAGCTTACTGTAACTTATCAATTAATTACGGGAGAACTATATACAAAAAATGGGGGGTAGATTTTGTTGGACCTATTAGTCCAGCGGCAGCACATCCATCACAAGCCTGATATGTGGTCGTGGCCACGGACTATTTTCCTAAATGGACAAAAGCGAGAGTCTCACAGCAAGCTAATGCACGAACAACAACAAAATTCTTATAGAGTGTAAGCATGTTAACGTTTACTAAATAGCATGTCCATGGACATTGCTCGCTAGTATATGCTATTTGCCTTTCTATTTATTTAACAAGGTGCCTTTTGAAAAAGAGTTTTTTTTTTAAACGAGACATTTTTCAATACAATTAAAAAAAGAACCCTCAACAGTTACTCCCACATCTTCCCTCCCACTCTCCCTCTCTGTAACAAACACCTATAAGAAAGTCCTCTCTCTCTCTCTCTCTCTCTCTCTCTCTCTCTCTCTCTCTCTCTCTCTCTCTCCCCAAACGTGGACATTACAGGCAAGATTACAGGGTTGACTGTTGAGGGACAATAGAGGTGCATTCTCAGTAGTAGTGACGGAAGAAGTAGTGATGGAAGGGCTGATTTGTTGATACACACAAATGTTTTGGTGGACACACACACTCAAAACGCCCTATCTCATTCTTCCTCCCTCTCTCTCCCTCTCTCTCTCTCCCTCTCTCTCCCTCTCTCCCTCTCTCTCTCTCTCTCTCCCAAACGTGGACATTAGAGGCAAGATTATAGGGTTGATTGTTGAGAGGACAACAGAGGTGCATTCCTAGTAGTGATGGAAGAAGGTAATTTTTTTTATTATGATTGCAATGTATGGAAGAAGATGGTACATGCTACATTTTTGTATTGTTACCAAGTCACTTGACTAGATTGTAAAGCTCACTTTCACTAATTGTAGGATTTCAAAGACATGAAGATTCAATCAATCATACCCTTTGGGAGAAACAACTTGAATCACGTGCCATCATCAGGGAGTACAAGGCGAAAAAGAAGAGAGAACAACGGGAACGAAGCAAGCGCAAGAGCGAGACTAACTTGATGGAGATTGATGAATCAATAAAGCAGCAAATTGCCTTTGAGACAGTAAAGTTCTTCAATGACAGGACGACCCAAAGCATGGAAAAGAAACTAAAGTGTGAAATCTTCAATCGAATTCTACAACACCCTGCAGTGCTAAGATTACGAGATCAATCATCTAGAGAGGAGCTGCAAGTGCAAGCAACTCTAGTAGCCAATGTGCGCAACACATTGGTGATTGTTAAGGCGCCAACAAACAAAGAAGAGTTGTTCTTAAAGAAAAGTACTTTGACCATGCTGATGAACTCAACTAAAGACATGCGCATTGCTAAGGTGGCAAGGGTTTTGCAGGTTTCCAAGCCATCCTTGTACAAGGCAAGGTCTCATGTCCAAGCCACTTCAGATGATGGTAATGGCTTATTCTCTTTGGCAGCATATTAAAAGCATCAACGTGGCAGTACCATAACTGAAGAATTGAAAGAACTAGTTTACTCATTTTGGGAATCTGAGTCACGTGTTTCTCCCAATAAGAAGGATGTTTGTAGAAAAAGATTAGGAAAGAAAAGTGACATCAAACACCCAGTCCATCTACTCGATGAGCCGCACGTATATTATGTTTAATTGTTCTAGTTTCAAGTGTTAAACAACTTACTAATTCATTTTATGGGCACATTCTTTGCCTAATTAGCATATTTATCATCTGTTGATTAGCCTAAATGATACTAACTAGCTGGCATAAAAAGCTCATATATGCTAGGTAGCATATTTCTCATGCCAGTTAGCATATCTATCATGTTAAGTAGTATATCTACCATGCTAAGTAATATATATATCATGCTAAATAGTATATCTTTCATGCAAAGTAACATATCTTTCATGTTAAGTAGCATATATTTCAATTTAGTTAGCATTTCTTTCATGCTAAGAAGCATATTGTACATGCTAGTTAGCATATTTATTACTACTATAAGTAGCATATTTTTTATGCTAATTAGCATGAAAATCGTGATGTTAGCATATCTTGCATCCTAAGTAGCATATCTTTCATGCTAATTAGCATATGTTGCATGCTAGTAGTTAGCATATATTTCTTGCTAAGTAGCACATCTATTTGATCTTGCTAGTTAGCATATATTTCTTGCTAAGTAGCACATCTATTTGATCTTGCTAGTTTCAAGTCATGCTAAGTAATGTATCTTTTATGATAAGTAGCATATCATACATGCTAGTTAGCATATTTTTCACTCTGTAACATATCTTTCATGCTAATTAGCATATCTTGCATGTTAGTTAGCATATCTTTCCTGCTGCTTCAGGTCATGCTAAGTAGCATATCTATCGTGCTGTTAGCATATCTTTCAACCCAAGTAGCACATCTTTCATGCTAAGTAATGTATCTTTTTGGTTTTTTTATTTGTAGGTTGAGTTGTTTCGTAGATTCAAAGCTTCTCATCCAAAATGCAAAATTCAATTGCGTTCATTTGAGTATTTGAAGCCTTTCTTTGTTCGTCGAGTGAAGGACAGATATACATGTTGCTGTGAATATCGTGTGCAGATGTCTTTCTTGAAAGATACACTCAATCACATGCGCTCTCACAAGTTTGGTCTCCATGGATGTGGATGTCCATGCAGTTGTGAGATTTGTGCTGGAGATGGTACCAATAAAACATGCTCATCTATAGGGCATACCTTCAATGGTGTCACCAGTTGTGGGAGTCAATAATCTACTCGAAGCAAGAAGATGAGTCCTTCCATAACAGAAAGTGCTTGATGGGGCAATGCAAAAACTGTGGTGTGAAGAATTTGGCATGGTGCCCTTTAGAGACAAGAAAGGGAGGGAATTCTATGATTGTGAATTTGTGGAGACTATGGACAAAGAAGGAAACAAAAGGAAGAGGAAAGATCTTTTGAACAAAGAGATGCAGTGTTGGAATGACAGAGTTCATGACACCTTGATTATGCAACATTTCTTTATGTTGCACTTTGAATGGTTGAAGGAACAAGGGGTAAAAATTAAATCACATTGTGTGTGGTCTGATGGTGCTGCTTCACAGTTCAAGGCATGCAGGCCGTTCTATTTTGTAGCAAGGTATGCAGGTTTGACTGGGATACAAATGATTCATTTCTTCTCAGCATCAAGACATGGCAAGGGAGAACATGATGGAGCAGGAGCTGTGGTGAAGAGAACGTTGACACATGAACAATTAAAGCCAGACGGTGCTACCTTAAAGTGTGCTGCTGATATAGTCACTTACTGTAGGGACAACCTATCAGAGGGTGCTAAAGCTTGCTATTCTTCAAAATAGAGAAACTGTGCCCGTGTTTTTTAGGAGGTCAAAGTAGGAGATGTAAATAGGGAGGTAAAATGGAATTGTGAACCTATCCCAAAGTCACACTCTGTGCATGCCATTCGTGCTCATAACCCACGGGATTCTATAGGACTTGCCATCAGACATTTGGCTTGCTTTTGTGATGCATGTATACATGGTCGTTTTGGAATAGATGTGTCAACAAAGCACGTTCCTTCCTGGGATTATCATATTTTGCAACCCTTGCCTGATTTCGAACCCCTTCTTCTTGATGTGACGAAGATGCATATGATGAAGTGTCATATGAGGACCATCATGATGTGTTGAGAAATGCACTACAAATTGGTGACACTTTTGTAGTACAACCAGATGCTACAACCAATACAGAGGCAGTTGACTTTTACCTCATTAAATGTATTGCAGAGAAGGATAAGACTGAAGACAATTATGTGGATGAATGGCAAAATAAAATTGCTAAAGGAACATATGTTATCAAGGGTGTATATTACAAGCAGAGAGATGTATATTCCTTTAATCTTCTTTCTAATATGCCCCCAGCTCACATACTATCACATCTTGTGCGTTGTATTAAGATACCCATGGAGCATATCCCCAAAAAAAGAAATTTGTACCGTATCACTCTAGAAACCTATGAGGCAATCTATAATAGCATGCCATTTGATATGTGACTTATTTTTAATACATGAAATTTTATAAACCGCCTCATTTAAACAAACTACGATTTTTCATAAACTATGTGTTAAAATAAATGCACAGTTCAATAGATTACACATTCTTTTTTTTCCTAGAAAAAATACTGGTGACTATAACTAGCATATAGGTGACTGTTAACTAGCATACAAGTGACTGCTAACTACCGTACAGGTAACAGTTAACTAGCATACTAGTAACTATTAACTAGCATACACGTGACTAATAACTACCTAGCTAGAGAACTAACTAGCATACACGTGACTAATAACTACCTAGCTAGAGAACTAACTAGCATACAGGTATACTGTTAACTAACTAGCCTCTTTGTTTTCCTAGAGAAGAGAAGACTGGTATACTATTTACTAACATAGGTGACTTTTGTTGACAGCATGCTAGTGAAAAGTTTACTGTGAGACCCCCACCCCCTCCGAGCGAGGGTGCTGGTGGCGAAAGCAGTGTCAGCCTCTCACGCGGGGCAGGGATCCACACTCGGGGCCTTGCCCACGGATGTCCAGACAAGAGACTAGTCCGGCGATTCCTCCAAAACCGAACTCGAAAAAACTTCCCTCGCCTGAAAGGCACGGGCGATTCCTCCAAGGAAAATCTTCGAATGGGAGAATTTATCTAACGGGTCAAAGTCTTAATTATACAAACTGATCCAACTGAACCTGAAGTCACATGGTCAGATCAAAGAAGAGACTTGCACACTTGGTCCATAAAATCACCGCTTTTTTCCTCCTTTAAAACGAGGCACAATCGCTGATTCCTTCCCATAAAACAAGGGTCTCCTCACAGGACTTAATCTAACTAACGTAACTAATCGTAACTTAACGATATCGCAGGAATCCCCCGATCCAACCGACCCCAACCGGCCCACGGCCCATGGGTTACCGACCACTGTATTATTGGGATTCCTTTATAAGGATTTGGTTATGTTTTGCCCGGGTACCGAGGAAAAGAGTTCCCAGGCCCACTAGCCAGCATTTCATGCAAAAATTAAGGTGGACATACCACATATACACCCGATATGAAATTGCCATTATAAAAATCAGTTGTCTTTAAAACAATCCTTCAATGAAAATCATAATATTACTGATCATCATCCTCCAAAATTCTGAGTCCATTAGATTACAAAATATATCATTTGGACTCTCCGACCAGCTGGCCAACCAATGAGATCCAATATCAAAATTTGATTCACAAAAGTCATTCTTTTTAGTCCATCCGAATCTTCCTCGATGCACGCATGGGTGTCCTATAGTAACCGTGAGCTGTGCATCACCTAGTCAAAACCCTCTAGGATCCTACTTAGTTTTCCTAGCACTTCACTCAGGGACCGCTTTGTCGGTCCTCGCCCATCGTACCGGAAGCGTACCATTTTAACCATACCGAGGCTGGTCAAGACCTCTGCAAGCTTTGCCGCGAGAGTAACATCCCTCGACGACTCCCCGCCCAGCTATTGCCAACGAGCCTCTTCTTAGATTAAACATATACCAAATGCTTCCTCCCAGCATTCAGGCGTAAAACAGTCCTTTAAAAGAAAACAGAGGCTCTATGCAAATAAAATTCCCTGTTTAAGATTGTTTTCACAAAACCCTTTTTCCTTAATCCCCAATTTCATAATGAGAATCCTTAATCTCTCATCAAGGTAATCTACCCATCAATTGACTGACTATCCAACTAGATTCTTGGTGATTTCGGTCAAGGAAAAACTAGTTAATTCAATGGTAATCTATTCTTTGTATTAATAACTGGAATCGCGGTCCTCACAAGGTTTTTGCTTGATTCAGATTTAGAGATGGACAAGTAGTTTGCTGACCATCCCTCTCATAGTCGTGATCTAACCAAAATTATTCGGTTTAGTTCTAGCTTTGATTCCAAGGATTTTCTTTAGATTTTCTTGTATTGTAGTAGCATTTTTTCATGGTGTGATTTGTTTTGTCATAGATGGCACATTGCTAAAGAAGGGGCATCTTGCTCTATGGAACTTCTAACCCGTAAGGAAATTCCAACTTTGTGAATTTCTTCCTTCTTAACCATAATATATTAAGAATTGGTTTTATATGGAATATCGAATTTTAATGAAAATACTCTTCTTTCATTTAATCTAATTTTGGGTAAATATCAATTTACTGATTTAACCACATAAAATATCTAAAGATATTCTTTCTACCACTTAATTTATCAACCCTAATTCTCTAGGTGAAATTTTGGTGAAAATTCCTCTTTTGTCCCAAAAATTAATTCAATTTTTTCTCTACTTAAATACCATAAAAATTCTTCTTTTAACTAAATACCAATATCCATTTTTTTATAAGCTTAAAATTCTCTTTTTCTCATTTAATGATTGGATTCTAATTGTCATGGAAATTCCTCTTTTATCATAAAATAAATTTATCTAAAATCTCTTTTTAAATTAATAAAAATATCCATTAATTTGAATAAACCAAGAATTCCACTTTTACCATTTAAATGATTGAATTCCAAATGTCATGGGAATTCCTCTTTTATCATAAAATAAATTTTCTCATGCATAAATTTATCTAAAGTTCTTCTTTAAAATTTAAATAAAAATATCCATTAATTCAATTATGCCAAGAATTCCACTTTTACCATTTAAATACTTAAATTCCAAATGTTGTGGGAATTCCTCTTTTATCATTTAAATTTTCTCATGCATAAAAATAAATTTATCTAAAATTCTTCTTTAAATAAAAATATTCATTATTTTAATGTATCAAATTTTCTCTTTTTCCATTTAATTACATGGATCTCCATTATCATGGGAATTTCTCTTTTTTGCATAAAAATAGAAATACCGAAAATTTCTCATTTCTCTAATTAATTATTTATGTATAAATACTAAAAATTAGTTTTCCATGAATGTAATGAAAATTATTCTTTTAGCATAGGATGACTAATCCTAGAATATGATAGGAAGTCCTCTTTTCACATTATGCATAAAAATGAGTTATGTATTAATTTTTAAAAATTTTACCATAGCTCCGCTACTATTACTGATAATTTTCAATGTTTTTGGAAAGAATAAGACTTCATAATATGGTAGGAAGTCCTCTTTTCACATTATGCATAAAAATGAGTTATGTATTAATTTCTAAAAATTTTACCATAGCTCCGCTACTATTACTGATAATTTTCAATGTTTTTGGAAAGAATAAGACTTTATAATACAATTATAATAGATTAACTATCATTGGACCTAAATCTAATTTATGGAATTAAATCATAAGTTTACTATAATTTTATTAGCATAAAAAGCCATTTTCTAACCTCTAGCTTAACTAGCATAGAGATTGATTTTTGAATTGAGAATTGATCAATGAGAAGCATCCATTTAAATAAGAAATAGTCATAGGAATGACCATTCTTTTGGGAAGAGAGAGATATACATAAAAAAACATCCTAATTAGGCATTAGAATTCTTATAGAAAGCTTAATTTGCATTGAAAAACAATTCATTTGAAATTTCTCAAGCTTGAGAGGGGTTGAGAAGTGAAATCATTGAGAATATTAAAGAAAACCATGAAATTACATCTTACCTCTTGATTTTGCTTGATTCTTTCTCTTAGAAGGAAGCCCCCAACCAATCAATTGGTTTAGTGTGTTGAGAGGAAAGCTCCAAGGATTGTTGAAGAGAGAGAGAAGCTCCAATCTCTCCAAATGTAGAGGATTTTTAAGGGATAATAGAAAATATGCTTATTTCATAGTAATATTGGCATGGTCGAGCTCACAAATGAGAATAAAAAAGAATGAGGGTCTATTTATAGGTGAGGGAGACCACTAACTGAGTCCAACTAATTTCTATAATTTTCCAGCTTCAGTTTGGCTGAATTTGGACAAGATTAGTTCCCATTTTGATCCAATTTGATCTAGGAGAGAGGAGAGATAAAAATATCTTAATATTTTTCAATTAAAAACCCCCCCACAAATGTGAAGGATGTGCCTACCTCAAAGGTCTCCCCCTCCTTACCAAGGTGTCAAAAATTCATCATTCCTCCAAAATATCTCATTTTTTTAGTAATATATAATTTTTAACTAATAAACCTTGTACTCAGTCAACTCTTCATCTTATGTGAGAATTTACTCATTTTTTGGTATTTTCTTTTATTCATTGGATTGATCTCATTCCAACACTTGGATTAATCTTATTGGCCCATAGGAACCTTAATTAGACAAATTTTAGAAAATCTTGACTCTTAGGCTAAGGTCTTTTGAATCATTTTTAATTGATTCCTAATGCACTTTGGAGAATTTATTTTGAACTTCTGTTTCAGGGAAATATATTTTTGATATTTGGAGAATTTGTTTATCCAAAAATATCTCAAATTTGAACTACCTCTCTCTAGAATTTTTCTTCTCTCTAGACAAAAACAAGGAAAAATAATATTTTCCTATAGGGAATGATTACAGGGGATTGAAGTAAAGCTTATTCATTATTCAGGCTAAGGAGGAATCTTACATCCTCTCCCACTTGAAAAACGCGAGATGTCCTCGTCTCGCAAAGTGGGGGTAATCTTTCACCAACTCTTCTTCTTTCTCCCAGGTGGTGGCATCTTCTAGAGGGAAGAACTTCCACTTTACTAAAAATTCTCTGAGGACTCTGCTCCTAAGAATCTTCTCCCGAACATCAAGGATTTCCTCAGGCTGGAGTACGATCTGTCCTTGAGTTGGAGGGATCAATTGTTCATCATCAAGCATGTGACTTGGACTGGGTACATATTTCTTAAAGCAAACTGACATGGAATACATTATGTACCTTGAGATGGGGAGGCAGAAGAAGTTTATAAGCTAGAACGCCCACTTTCTTTATAATAGCATATGGTCCACAGTATCTAGGAGAGAGCTTCTTGTACTTCCCTAAGGATAAGGAACTTCTTTTTGGTCATACTCGAATGAAGACCATATCTGATTCTTCAAACTCTCTCTTTGATCTCTTTTTATCTGCGTACTGCTTTTGCCTATCTTGGGCTGCCTTTATATCTTTACGGATTGATTGCATTTGTTGGTCCATATCATCAATCATTTGTCTGGACATCTCGACTCTAATCAACGGGTCGGACCAAGTCAACGGTGTAAGGCAATCTTGTCCATACAAAGCTTTGAAAGGACTCACTCATCCCAATGCTTCGATGATAAGAAGCGTTGTAAGCGAATTCAACCAGATGCAAATGGCTTAACCACTTCTTAGGTTCCCTGCTTGGTTCACTCTTTCAATCTAGCCATCTGTTTCAGGGTGATAGGCTGTGCTGAGATCCAAGAAAGTTCCTACTGCTTCGAAGAATGCAGTCCAGAATTTCGATGTGAATTTGGGATCTCTATCACTTACTATCCTCCTAGGTAAGCCATGCAAGCTGAAGATCTCTTTAAGGAAAACTCTGGCAACATCCACTGCAATGTATGTTTCTTTCACTGGAATCAGATGGGCATTTGGTTAGCCTGTCAACTACCACAAAAATGGAGTTGTAACCTCATTGCACTACTGAAGGTAATCCAGTGAGTGACAAAGTCCATACTGATACATTCCCACTTCATCTGGAGGCTGCAGTTTCTTTGGCATCTTGACTCTATGTGCCTTGACTCTTTGACACTAAGCATTTTCGCACATAATCAAGTACATCCTTTTTGAGTCCTGGCTAGAAGAATATTTTCGTCATAGACATATAGGTTTTTATAAACCCTGGATGTCCAGCTATTAGGCTATCATGGGCTTCTCTCAGAATTCTTCCCTTTATTCCCTCATCATTGGGAATACATAGCTGATTATTATAATACATGCATCCTTCATCCAATTTTTTCCCAAGAATCGACTCATTAGAAGAAGATTTTCTTCATAGACATATAGGTTTTTATAAACCCTGGATGTCCAGCTATTAGGCTATCATGGGCTTCTCTCAGAATTCTTCCCTTTATTCCCTCATCATTGGGAATACATAGCCGATTATTATAATACATGCATCCTTCATCCAATTTGTATCCAAGAACTCGACTCATTTCCTGAGGAGTCTTGCTTTACTGCATCAGAAGGGTAGCATGGGGCAAAGAATTTGTCCTGCATGATTTTCTCCTTTGCTTCACTGATCAATGGATTTGACACCATTGTAATTGCAAGCAAGGAGGCTTTTCTGCTGAGTGCATCTGCCACCACATTTTCTTTCCCTGGCCGATACTTAATTTCAAAATCAAATTCCTGTAGGGTTTACATCCATCTCCATAAACTACTGAGAGTAACTCCAAGTCATGGGGACAGCATAATTTCTCTCATGTGTTCTGAGTCACAAGACATGACTGCGTTCGCCTCTTCGAGCATCTCATCTCTTCCGCTAATGAGCCGAGCCAGACTCACATGCCATTTCGAGGATCTATATTTCCCTGACAGCGGAGAGACGATAGCACAAGTGGTTTGTAGGGCAGTATGTCCATGCCTCTTGCGACCAGTGTGTGATGCTGAGTTAGAATGAAAGTGATACATGGTGTTATTTTATATCACCAGATGCCTTGACATTTTAGACTTTCCTACCATATCTACAGATTCCTTAGTCGCTTATTCCTTAAAAGGAGAAGATATTAGCTCCCTTGGCAGTAAGGGAACTGGAGCCGAGTTGTTCTATGTACATATTGCAACGTTTATATAAATAAAGAAATGTTTTGTGGAAAAATTCCATGTTGTATAAGTGATTGTTTATTGAACGAATTGATAAAGCAAAATCTGTTACCGGACATATTTCATAGATCTCCAATAAGATCATTTATCTTGTTTATAAAATTATTTTCCAAACCTCTTAAGTCTTAGGATCTTGTGGACGAAATTAAAAAAATAAAAATAAAAATTTAATAATGTATCATTTTTGGCAGAATCATGAGGCGAGGGAACCATGGCCGTTAGCCAATCCTCTCACTGATGAAGAACTTGACCCCTACGTTCGTAACGCTCTTCACAGAACTCAGCCAGGACCCTTCAAGGGTGAAGGGGAGAACTTGGGTGAGGCTGTAGAGAAATGGGTTGAAGTAATGGAGGAGTATTTTGATGTCATCGGCTATAATGAGAGGAGCAAAATGGCTCTTGCTGACTGACTGTCCAAGTAGATTCTTGGTGATTTCAATCAAGGGAAAACTAATTAATTCAATGGTAATCTATTCTTTGTATTAATAACTAGAATCAATCACACGAGGTTCCTCTAGCATTCTAGCGTAAAACAGTCCTTTAAAAGAAAACATAGATTCTATGCAAATAAAATTCCCAATTTAAGATTGGTTTCACAAAACCCTTTTTCCTTAATCCCCAATTTCATAATGAGAATCCTTAATCTCTGATCAGGGTAATCTACCCATCATTTGGCTGACTGTCCAAGTAGATTCTTGGTGATTTCGATCAAGGGAAAACTAATTAATTCAACGGTAATCTATTCTTTGTATTAATAACTGGAATCAGTCACACGAGGTTTTTTCTTAATTCAGATCAAGAGATGGACAAGTAGTTTGCTGACCGTCCCTCTCATAGTCGTGGTCTAACCAAAATCATTCGGCTTAGTTCTAGCTTTGATTCCAAGAATTTTCTTTCGATAAACATCTACTGAACTTCTAACCGTAAGGAAATTCCAACTTTGTGAATTTCTTCCTTCTTAACCATAATAGATTAAGAATTGGTTTTATATGAGAATATCGGATTTTAATGAAAATACTCTTCTTCCATTTAATCTAATTTTAGGTAAATACCAATTTAGTGATTTAACCACATAAAATATCTAAAGATATTCTTTCTACCACTTAATTTATCAACCCTAATTCTCTAGGTGAAATTTTGGTGAAAATTTCTCTTTTGTCACCAAAAATTAATTCAATTCTTTCTCTACTTAAATACCATAAAATTTCTTCTTTTGAATAAGCTTAAAATTCTCTTTTTCTCATTTAATGATTGAATTCCAATTGTGGAAAGTCCTCTTTTATCATTAAAAAAATTTATCTAAAATTTCTTTTTAAATTAATAAAAATATCCATTAATTCAAATAAACCAAGAATTCCACTTTTACCATTTAAATGATTGAATTCCAAAATGTCATGGCAATTTCTCTTTTATCATAAAATAAATAGTGACACAATGGTTTCATTAAATATTGTTTTTTTTTAAGATAGCTGATTCTTTGAAGAAGGCAATTTCATATATTCTTCTTTAAAATTTAAATAAAAATATCCATTAATTCAATTATGCCAAGAATTTCACTTTTACCATTTAAATGATTGAATTCCAAATGTTATGGGAATTTCTCTTTTATCATTTAAATTTTCTCATGCATAAAAATAAATTTATCTAAAATTCTTATTTAAATAAAAGTATTCATTATTTTAATATACCAAATTTTCTCTTTTTCCATTTAATTACATGGATCTCCATTATTATGGAAATTTCTCTTTTTTGCATAAAAATAGAAATACCAAAAATTTCTCATGTCTCTAATTAATTATAAACGCATAAATACTAAAAAATAGTTTTCCATGAATGTAATGAAAATTATTCTTTTAGCATAGGATTACTAATCCTAGAATATTGTAGGAAGTCCTCTTTTCACATCATGCATAAACATGAGTTATGTATTAATTTTGAAAAATTTTACCATAGCTCCGCTACTATTACTGATAATTTTTAATGTTTTTGGAAAGAATAAGACTTTATAATACAATTATGATAGATTAACTATCATTGGACCTAAATCCAATTTATGGAATTAAATCATAAGTTTACTATAAATTTATTAGCATAAAAGCATAAAAAGCCATTTTCTAACCTCTAGCTTAACTAGCATAGAGTTTGATTTTTGAATTGAGAATTTATCAATGAGAAGCATCCATTTGAATAAGAATTAGTCATAGGAATGACCATTCTTTTGGGGAGAGAGAGATATACAAAAAAAAATATCCTAATTAAGCATAAATATAAACTTTTTGTGATTAATCATTAGAATTCTTATAGAAAGCTTAATTTGCATTGAAAACCAATTCATTTGAAACTTCTCAAGCTTGAGAGGGGTTTAAAAGTGAAATCATTGAGAATATTAAAGAAAACCATGAAATTACATCTTACCTCTTGATTTTGCTTGCTTCTTTCTCTTAGAAGGAAGCCCCCAACCAATCAATTGATTTAGTGTGTTGAGAGGAAAGCTCCAAGGATTGTTGAAGAGAGAGAGAAGCTCCAATCTCTCCAAAAGTAGAGGATTTTTAAGGGATAATAGAAAATATGCTTATTTTAATGTAATACTGGCATGGTCTATCTCACAAATGGGAATATAAAGGAATGAGGGTCTATTTATAGGTGAGGGAGGACACTAGCTGAGTCCAACTAAGTTCTAGAATTTTTCAGGTTCAGTTTGGCTGAATTTGGACAAGATTTGGACCAGTTTAGCTCCCATTTTGATCTAGTTTGATCCAGGAGAGAGGAGAGATAAAAATATCTTAATATTTTTGAATTAAACACCCCCCCATACATGTGAAGGAGGTCTCCCCCTCCTTACCAAGGTGTCAAAAATTCATCATTCCTCCAAAATATCTCATTTTTTTAGTAATATCTCATAATTTTTAACTAATAAACCTTGTACTCAGTCAACTCTTCATCTTATGTGAGCATTTACTCATTTTTCGTTATTTTCTTTTATTCATTGGATTTATCTCATTCCAACACGTGGACTAATCTTATTGGCCCATAGGAACCTCAATTGGACCATAATCCAAAAATTTCTAAAAAACTTGGCCCTTAGGCTAAGGTCTTTTAAATCATTTTTAATTGATTCCTAATGTACTTTGGAGAATTTATTTTGAACTTCTATTTGAAGGAAATATATTTTTGATATTTGGAGAATCTGTTTATCCAAAAATATCTCAATATTGAATTATCTCTCTCTAGAATTTTTCTTCTCTCTAGACAAAAACAAGGAAAAATAATATTTTCTTGTATTCAAAAATAGGGAATGATTACAGGGGATTGAAGTAAAGCTTATTCATTATTCAAACTGAGGAGAAATCTTACAGCAGTTACTGTTAACAAACATATGTGAGACTGTTAGCTAGCATACTAGGGATTGTTAACTAGCATACTGGTAACTATTAACTAGCATACATGTGACTGTTAACTGACTAGAGAGAATAGAATAGGTGCCTCTTTGTTTTGATAGAGATTAGAGGCTGGTATACTATTAACTAACATAGGTAGTACTGTTGAAAGCATGCTAGTGGAAAGGTGACTATTAACACACATATTAGTAATTGTTAACTAGCATACAATTGGCTGTTAACTAGCATACTGGTAACTGTTAGCTAGCATACAGGAGACTGTTAACTAACTAACTAGAGAGAACAGAATAGGTGCCTCTTTGTTTTCCCAGTGAAAAGAAGACTGGTATACTGTTAACTACCATACTGGGGATTGTTAACTAACATACTGCTAGCTGTTAACTAGCTTACCAGGGATTGTTAACTGCCAGTAGTAACTGTTAGGTAGCATACAAGTGACTATTAACTAGCATGCTAGGTACTATTAACTAGCAAAACTAGCATCATACAAGTGACTATTAACTAAACATATTGACTAACTAGAGAGAATAGGTGACTGTTGTAACTAATCAACAGGTGACTCATTTGAACAAACAACACTCTTTCATAAACTATACATGTTAGTTTATACACACTTTAATAGACTGCACATTCTTTGAATGTATATTCATTGTAATGATTACATATTGTGTAAGATTCTCCCCCAGCCTTCGAGGTATACAGGAGTAAGAATCTCCCTTTCTGATCTTATAATTATTCTCTCTCTAAAATAAAAGAAAGATTTTGTTTAAAAAAAAGGAAGAACCTTTTCCCTGAATACTTCTCAAGAGTCCCACCTGTTTTAAGGATTCAGAACAATGAGTTCAGAAGTGAGAATCGATGTTTTGGATATCAAGGTTTTGGACTTCATTCGAGTACGGCCCAAAAGAAGTTCTTTATCTCTTAGGAAGTATAAGAAGTTATTCCCAGATATTGTGGACCAAAGAAGGTAGGTAACTTAGCCTACGAACCTCTTTTATCTTCTCATCTCAAGGTTCTTAATGCTTTCTATAGAAATATGTGCCAAACCCAAATCAGGGAAAGACGGTAAAACTTCAGTGGCAAGTTACCGTTGGCTTCTAAGTTACGCTAGCTCCTTCCTTTATATAAGTCGTAACTTTTACTTGTCGCTCACAGTAATCTTACTTCCATCGATCTCCTTTCTTTCTTAATCTCCTGCATGGCTTGGCAACAAGAACTAGTTTTATCCATAATGATTCCTCACCTTCAAGACGCAAGTGAGTCTGTGAAGAAGGATTTTATAGAGCAGTATGAGCGCTCACTTTTCCCTCACTTGGGAACTTCTGTAGCGCAGACAAAATGGCGGACCTATCAAGACATAACTAGGGTAACACCCTGGGGTCAGCAGCACTTTCGTAACAATGTCCGCTTGGCCATGGTTATTGAAGCTTTGGGTTTGGGTCCCCGATACTACTGCGTCATGAGATCAAGGCATCGTGGGTTTTCTGAGCGGGTCTTCTTACTGGCATGTTTTCTTCCTCATGAGAAGATATGTCTTTATCCCGTTTTTGGCTTGCCTCTCAGAGGTCCTTTTCTTAGAACACCTCATACCACTGAGATAGGCGCAGCAATAACCCACAGAATCATTCCCATAGATGAGTTACCTTATACTTGTGCAGCTTGTGAGGATTGCTTTTGTGACCATATGATGGACGGGCTTATGGAAGTGTAAAGAGTTCCTCTATCTTTACTGTATAAGTTCCGAGAATGAATAAAGTTTAAATCTTGTTCGTATTTTGAATCTTGCTCTCTTTAAGACTTATCTTGGTGGTTAATCTTGATTAAAATTTTTCTCTAAGTCTCATATTCGTGCATCTTGCGAAATTATCCCAGTTTGCGAGATGAGGACATCTCGCATTTTTTTAAGTGGGGTAGAATGTAAGATTCCTCCCCCACCCCCTTTTTGATGTCTAGTATCTTTCCCTGTAATCAATCCCTCTTCAGAAATATAAAGACCTTGTTTCTATCTGTTTTAGCCTAGAGAGAGAAAAATATTCTAGAGAGAGAATATTCAGATTTTGAATATTTTTGGATAGAAAAATATCTCTTCTAATTCAGATGAGTTCCCCTGAAACAGAAATTCAAAAAGAATTTTCCAATGTGCAATTGGAATTAATTGAAAATAGCTATAAAGAACCTTAGCCTAAGGGTCTAGATTTTCAGAAATCTTTAGACTATGGTCCAATTAAGGTTCCTATGGACCAATAGCATCAATCCATGTGTAGGGAGGAGATAAATCCAACTTGTAAAAAGAAAATACCCAAAAATGAGTAAATGCTCACATGAGGTGAAGAGTTGAAAATGTACAAGGTTTATTAGTAAAAAAACTATGAGCAATATTAAAAGTATGACATATGTAAGGAAGAGGAGTTCTTTAAAGGAGGTGCATATTTCACATAAAATAAAGAGTTGAAAATGTACAAGGTTTATTAGAAAAAAAATTATGAGCAATATTAAAAGTATGACATATGTAAGGAAGAGGAGTTCTTTAAAGGAGGTGCATATTTCACATAAGATGAAGAGTTGAAAATGTACAAGGTTTATTAATAAAAAATTATGAGCAATATTAAAAGTATGACATATGTAAGGAAGGGGAGTTCTTTAAAGGAGGTGCATATTTCACATAAGATGAAGAGTTGAAAATGTACAAGGTTTATTAGTAAAAAACTATGAGCAATATTAAAAATATGACATATGTAAGGAAGGGGAGTTCTTTAAAGGAGGTGCATATTTCACATGCTTGAATGAGTTTTAAACTCATAAAAATTGAGATATTTCATCTCTCCTCTCTCCTCATTCAAGTCTAGTTCCAAAAAGTTAGCTTAACTGACCTAAAAATGGTCAAATATTGACCAAACTGATTTAGAAAATTCTAGAATCAGTTTGTTTGGTTAGGAGCTCAATTTTTCCTATAAATAGAAGCCTCACCCTTGTTGAAAAATATATAGTGTTTATGCATCGTTACTCTACTCCACCTAAGCCAAGAACTGTGAATTCATTTAATAATTCACTAGTTTTTGGAGCTTCCCTCTTTCTTCAATCCCCATTAGTGGCTCCATCAACATACTTAACCAATTGATTGGTTGGGGGCCTCTACCGTGAACAAAGAATCAAGCAAGTTGTAAGGTAATTAGTGAATATTCATCTTTCTATAATTTCTCAATGTTTCTCTCTTCTCAACCCCTCTCAAGCTTGAGAAGTTTAATTGGTATGGTTTTTTTTTAAATGCTATTGAAGTTTGAATAGTAGTGAAGAGTTACATAATTTAATAAATGCTATTGAAGTTAATTTTCATTTATGTTTAAATTCTAATGATTCTTATGTAAATTCTCTCTCTCACTCAAGAAATGGTCATACTCATGACCCATTCTCAATCCAAATCAAGCTTTTCATAAAGCTTTTCCTTAACCCAAGATAAAGCTATGCTTGAGGCCAAATTAATGGCTTTTTCTTATGCTTTTAGTTTATGTATATTGATGATTCAATCCATTATGGATTAAGGATCCAATTAGAGAATCATTTTAATTATTTCCTTAATGATAAGCTTTATCCCTTAGAAAAATTGAGATTTATCAGTCATAGCAGCGGAGCTATGGCAAAATTTTTATAAAAATTATGCATAAAAAATTTTTCATTCAAAGCATAAAAAGAGGACTTCCTACCATATTCTAGGAATCATCATCCTAGATTAATTGAAAGAATTTCATTATAATCAGGGAGAAATTGAATTTTAATATTATGCATAAAGGATAAATTTTTATATCAAAAGTGTTATTTTTACCATTTTTATTTTCATGCATAGAAGTATGCATAATGGATAAATTTTTATATCAAAAGTGTTACTTTTATCATTTTTATTTCATACATAAAAGTATGCATAAAAGAAAATTTTTATATCAAAAGTGTTACTTTTATCATTTTTAATTTTCATGCATAGAAGTATGCATAAAGGAAAATTTTTATATCAAAAGTGTTACTTTTATCATTTTTAATTTTCATGCATAGAAGTATGCATAAAGGAAAAATTTTTATATCAAAAGTGTTACTTTTATCATATTGGATTTCATGCATATAGGTATGCATAAAAGATATTCTTTTTATACTAAAAGTATGATTTTCCTCATAAATGGATTTTATGCTTAACTTAGATGCATAAGAGAAATTCTTTTATTCTAAAAGTATAATTCCCTACCAAATTGAAATCATGCATAAGAAGATGCATAAAAGATTGATTTTAATTTCGAAAGTGTTAGTCTCCTTAAATGGAATTTATGTATAAATAAATGTGTAGAGAAATCTTATATCAAATAAAAGAATTCTCTTTTTTTTTTTTTAAGATATGAAATGTGATAAGATGTGATAAGAGGTGTATGAGATGTGATAAGAATTGATAAGATGCGTATGGAAAGTGATAGGATGTGATAAGAGGTGTGATAAGAGGTGATAAGATGCTTATGAAATAAGTTAGGATGTGATAAGATGAATTAAGATGTGTATGGGGGGATGAGGTAAGAAGTGTATGTGATAGGATAAGATGTATATGGGTTGTGATAGGGCGAGAATGGATGTGATGTAAAAGATTAGATGTGAAAGTATATGGGGTTATATAAATGGGAATGTGAAAATGGATGTATGTATGTGGATGTGTGGATATGGAGATGGGAGTGTGGATGTATGAACATGAAAATGGATATATGCATGAAGATGTATATGCATAGATGTAAATGTGGATGTAGATGTGGATGTAGATGTGAATGTGGAATGTGGATGTATAGATGTGGATGTATGGGAATGTGGATGTGGATGTATGTGAATGTGAATGTAGATGTGGATGTATAGATGTGAATGTGGAATGTGGATGTGGATGTATGTATGTATGTGGATGTAGATGTGGATGTATGGATGTGTATGTATGAATGTGGATATGGGATGTGGATGTATAAATGAGGATGTGAAAATGGAGGTAAGCATGTAGATGTGGATGCATGTATGTGAATGTGAATGTAGATGTGAATGTGGAATGTGGATGTATAGATGTGGATGTGGATGTGGATGTGGAATGTGGATGTATGGGAATGTGGATGTGGATGTATGTGAATGTGAATGTAGATGTGGATGTATAGATGTGAATGTGGAATGTGGATATGGATGTATGTATGTATGTGGATGTAGATGTGGATATATGGATGTGTATGTATGAATGTGGATATGGGATGTGGATGTATAAATGAGGATGTGAAAAATGGAGATAAGCATGTAGATGTGGATGTATGGATGTGAATGTGGATGTGGATGTGGATGTATGGATGTGGATATGGATGTGAATATATGATATGTGATGTGAAGGAATCTGAAGTGAAGAGATGGAAAAGGAGGTGATTGGATGAGTACACATATACATGGAATGTGGAATAAGTAATGTGGATTAATGAGGGATAATATGGAAAAATGAGAGTTAATATAGAAACTGTATTTGTAAACTGTTTGTAAATGCTGTTTGTAAATGGCTGTTTTATGTCAAGAATGCTGGGGAAGCATTTTGACCGTCTTGTGATTAAGGTCGTGGAGACCTAACTGATAAAGTTGCAACTGCTGACGGAGAGTCAATGGAGGACGTCTCACGTAGCAAGGTCGGCCGAGGTCTTGACCAGCCTCGGTTCGATTAAAATGGTGAGCTTCCGGTACGGTGGATGAGGGACCAAGGAAGCGGCCTATGAGTGAAGCGCTAGGTCACCTGCGAAGGATCCTAGAGGGTGCTGACCATACGGTGCTCGGGCTCTGGGTCGCCTAGGATACCCACGCGTGCGTCGAGGAAGATATTGGAACAAGGAGTAAGAGTTGTTTTGTGAAACCGGGCATGGATCTGGTTGATTGACCTTGCTGGTCTTCAATGGATGAGTCCATGGCTCTTTATATGGATCTGTTGGTTGATCTTGCTGATCTTCAACGAGAGTCCATCTTGATTTTTATAAGTGATTATATTGCCAAGTATTATGGGCTAGGAACTATTGAAAAGGCCCCTGTGTGGACAGGTGGTGAGCGTTCTAGTTGCCAATGATGCCATAGATACTCTGATGAAGGAATGATGGGAAATTATGAATCAACTGGATAAATTGGAAGATCGTGATCAATGGTACTATGGTTTCATTAAAGGATTGTTTTAAAGTTAGCTGATGCTAAGAAAAGGCAATTTTCATATTGGGTGTGTAAGTGGTGTGGCTAGTTTTATGTTTGCATGAACTTCCGGCTAGGGGGCCTTGGAACTCTTTTCCTTGGTACCCGGGACAAAACCTAACCAAATTCCAAATTGGATCCCATCACTACAGTGGTTGGGTGGTTGGCTAACCCATGGGATCGGATGGGGTTAGGCTGGACTGATGGATCCATAAATCGAGATTTAATTTCTATTATTACGATAGATGAAGTAAATCCCGGATAGAAATTGTTCTATGGATAGGAATCAACGGCTGTGCCTCTTGATGGGGAAAAAAGCGTTGATCCCAATGATCCAAGTGCAAGTTTCTTCCTTGATTTGACCAAGTACCATTAATGGTGCAGTCAGATCAGTTGATTCGTAATGATCTTGACTACGTTAGAGTAGAGAGTTATCCTGGTGGAATCGCCCATGCTTTCCGGGTAAAGGAAGTTTTTTCCGGTTTCGGTTTTGGACAAACCGACGGATTAGTCTCTTGTCCGGATATCCGTGGGCGAGGCCCCGAATGTGGGACCCCTGTCCCACGCGAGAAGTGCTACTTCCGCTGCCAGTATCGTGAATCCGTTGCTCGGTGGAAACAGGGATCTTACATATTGGACCAAAATTTTATAAAAATTTACAAAAACCCCTCGAAAAGGCCACAAGAGGTGAAAAGAAGTATTGATTACATATTGGGCCACAAATTTACAAAATCCCTCTAAAGATACTTTTTGGTTACCATGTAAAACACTTCCAGGAGGCTCTCTTTATCCAAGGGTGTACACATAAGATTGGCAATTGCATGCTCTGGATGGTTCTTTGCAAGTAGCCAATGCCAAATCCAATTAAGAATCTTGTCATTAAGAAACCCTGCGATTTCTAACATTTCCACGTCTACAAACTTTGGAATGATTAAACAACACTGACGTGGGTTTTTGAAACACTTGTAAGCTGAATCATCAACTATTAAAGTGTTCGAATCGTTAAACTGCTTGTAGTGGCTCCAGAAATCAGACAAGCACTTATAAAAAATTGGCTTTTTTGTTCCAGGAACTTTTGCGTTGTCCTGTCTTTGACAATGCTAGGACAAAATTTGGTCTGCTGCTAATTTGGTTGCAGACTTTGGAAATGTTGCCCTTAGCAGCCTGCTTACATTCTTTGACCTTGCACAACTCCATATAAACACAATGAAGTTCTCCATGCACCATAGCAAAAATGCAGAGGCTCCCTCATGGACAAATACTCGCTCTCCAGGGGCATATGTCACCTCTTTCATCCGTGTTGTATACCTTGGAATGTATTCACCTTCCCTAAAATGGCATAACAGCACACCATTAAGATCTAGTATCAATGCTCTGCGATCATTCTCCTCTGAAGCTGGTTTCTGGCTCAAATCTAGCTCTTCACATGTTACCGCAGAGAGCAGTCGATGAATCACTATTTCTTCCACTTGCCTGACTACCTGTTTTCTTTTCTTTTGTTTTCGTTTCTTTACCAGCTATGACCCAAGGGCCAACAATGGCTTTAACTGTTTATCATTAACTATGATCAGTATGTTTAGATGTGTAAACGCCTCACTAAATTGATTACAAGCTTGAAAACTTGCATCCAAACACAAAACTTGAGGCAATGAAAGAACATGCATTAAACCCCCTATTGACAAGTCAACTGCAATACAGAAACATGGGGGCACCCACATCACTAGAACAAAGTATCCTACAAATAAAGTTGTACTACTTAGGAACTCATACACAAAATTGGAACTCACGGATTAAAAATGACATTTTTTATTATATCGTTGGTTTACGAAACATAGTTCCAATATAATTGAGAACTACAAAATACACCACCTACATGAGGTGTGCAACTACTAGGATGGACAAAAGAAAGACCTAGCCTTTGTGACCTCACAGTTTCTTGCATGCACAAGTTTTGCCAACTTTTACACTAGGTGATTTTGGTTTCTGGGATTTCGTTGTACCTGCTCTTACCTTCCATTTCTTTGCAGGAGATGCTCGGCTCACCATGTGCTCACGACCCTTCTTTCTTGTAATCTGACCTACAAGGTGGCCCAAGGGAGAGTCATCTCCTACACTCACAATCTTTGGATCATACCCTTGACTTTCCAACTCGAGGACATCAACAATTTCTTCATATGGGGCAGACGGTACTGCGTCCTCTTTCAGGTGGTCTGATTCATCCTGTACCTTTTCCTCCAACTCTTGTGTCTCATCACTATAATTCAGGTCCTGTACCTTTTCCTCCTCCAACTCTTGTGTCTCACTATAATTCAAGTCATGTATGTCACCTTTTTGCTCCAAATTTGACATGTTGTAAATAGGGTATATGTCAATAGCGACACTATCAGTAGAATTCTTCAAATTGGCCAAATCTACAGAAGAGACGTTGTCTGCATATGTGACCCGTTGTTTTGCTGCTCTCCATTTTTGCACGTGAAAATATATTTTGGGCATTTGTTCATCTTGATGAGATGCATGTCAAAACGGAGCTACAAAAATAGACAAATCAACTGAAAAACATAAGTACAAACTGGAAATCATTTGCTATCTAACATATGAGTCTAGGGAGTAGTTGACTACCCTAGCATATGGGTGCTATCTACATATGAGTGCTAACTAACAGACCTAGTCAAATACTAGTGAACATGTGATTGTTAACAAAACATACTCAAGTGCTAAACTAACATAGCTGACTGTTGACTAGCATGCTAATGAATACGTGAGTGTTAACTAAACATATTTAAGTGCTAGCTAACATGGGTGGTTGTTGGCTAGCATGCTAGTAACAGGTGAATGTTAAATAATATGTTGGAAATTGTTAACAAGCATACTAGGAAGTGTTAACTAGCATATTGGGTACTCTTAACTATCATGCTTGTTAATAGGTGACTGTTAACAAGCATAGTGGGCATTGTTAACTAGCATACTGGGGACTATAAAATAGCATAGTGGGGACTATAAACTAGCATATTGGGCACTGTTAACTATTATGGTTGTTAATAGGTGACTATTAACAATCATGCTTGTTAACAGGTGACTGTTAACAAGCATACGTCATTATTAACTATCATACTAGTAAGTGTTAACTAGCATACTGGGGACTATAAATTAGCATATAGGTGACTGTTGACTAGCATACTATTGAATGGGTGACTGCTAATTAGGAAATGTTGAGTGCTAATTAACATAGGTGACTGTTGACTAGCATGTTAGTGACTATTAACTAGCATACTAGATCCAACTACCATACATTTGAGTGTTAACTAGCATATTGAAAACTTATATACATGTAAAAATGAAACAAAGGTCTTTACCTACTCTCCAAACCACACTCAAATGAGCACTATGTGGAATCACCATAGTACAATAGGGAAATATACATCGATCCCTAAGAGTGCATAATGATGCAAAGCACATTGAGTGATATGTGTGCATGGAAGTACCACCAACATCAAGGTTTCATTGACGTTGAAACCCTACCCACACCCAGTACACTTTCCTGCTCCTACAGGAAGGTTGTCTATGGTGTGGGAGACCAGAGAAGGTGGAGATGGGAAGAGGCACACTTGCTGGCCCGCTTTGACTCTACTAAGCATCTCCTACAAGCAAAGCAGGCTGCATTTCTAGCTCCTTGATTACATCAGCCTGCAGCTCCATATCAACCTCGACAGTCAATCAATATCCATATAGAAAACACACATAAGGCAGTCAATCAAAATGTACACACATAGAATAAATATAAAAAATATAAAAACTAATAAATTCACCTCAATCACAGATAGGTCCACAAAATTTTTTGATCCTCCTCCAAGAACCTGCAGCATCGACTCCTATGTTGCTAGCTACTCACTAAGTGTGGTTCTTGACGGAGTTTTCATCAGGCAAGGAAGCCAACTTGGATTGTGTTGTTTCCATTTGTTCTTTTAACAGCTTGAGGGCTTTGGCAAATTTCTCCTCACTCAATTTTTGAACTTTTGCAACCTCCAATTTCTTCTCACAAATTGCATATGCATCCTTGGCCTCTCTCATTCTTATTTCTACATTTTCAATTAATGCTTTCATCTTCAAGGCCTCAGACATATAATCTGCATGCGGGAAACTTAAGCTCCTGCTTGCTACTGCTCTTGAGTTAGGAGTTTCTTCAATTTGGAGTTGTGCCCCTTTGTTGTCCTCCACGGCACTATCCACGCCACCATTGTTTACCTTCCAACGGAGGAAATGGCTATCAAAGTAGCCGACTTTCCAAAGATCATTGTTGTGATCTTGGCAATAACATCCCAAGCAAAAGACATTGCCTTTCCTGCTCTGACAACACTTTGAACTGCAACACATATGCTCTAGCAAAAATGAGACGTTAAACTCCATGTTTGTAGGACGCTTCTGGTATACCTTGTTGTAAAATATCAAAACTTTTTAGAACTTCTCTGCTCGAATACTACTGCACTTAATCCGATATGCACCTGTCTCCCTCGTGTGCTTGAATACTAACAACCAATCAGATTCGGAGACATCTGAATCCCTTAAGAGCCTTGGGTCCTTGCCTTCTATGTCGAGGCCATACTGTGTGTGGAAATCCCCTTTTGTTAAGCAGAAGGCAGTTTGAAGTGGATAATATACCTTAGGGACCTTTCATCTTGCTATAGAAATGACATGCAGGAAACATCAATATCAGAATTATATAAATGAGAAGAAAGAAAGAGAACACATTCTATGAGCTAGAAACCTACTTCCTGAGGACAACTTGTCTTTCTTCAGCATCTTCTCCTCTTCTCTGTCTGACTCCACCTTGATTGGAGAGGCTGCTCAGGCTCACTTTGGTGTTCTTTGCTCTGCTGTGTGGAGAGCAAGAGGACTTCCTACCATATTCTAGGAATTATCATCCTAGATTAATTGAATGATTCTCATTGTAATCATGAAGAAATTTAGTTTTTATGATTATGCATAATTAGTAAATTTGGAAAAACATGAATTTTTGGTAATTTATTTTTATGTTAAAAGAGTAATCCCCAAGACATTGGAAATCCATGTATTCCAATGATTTAGAGAATAAAACTGGAATGCTAAAATAATGTATAATTTATGAAAGATTTTAGTTAAATTTATCTTTTTGTATAGATAGACTTTTATGATTAAATTTTTATGATGAAAGAGGAATTCCCACCATATTGGAATCCAATAAATTAAATGAAGTAAGTGTAATCCCTAATGCAAAGTAATTAATGGATATTTTTATTTAAATTTTAAGATAAAAATTTAATTAAATTTTTCTTTTTGCATAGATAAGTTTAAATGATAAAAGAGGAATTCCTACTATATTGGAATTCAAATATTTAGATGAGAAAAGTGGAATTTTTAGCTTAAAGGAATTAATGGTTATTTTTATGTAATTTTTAGATTTAATTTAGGAAAAAGAGGAATTCCCATGATAATTGGATTGCACTCATTGAAATGAGAAAAAGAAGGATTTCAAGTTTATTCAAAAAAATACTATATTGATATTTTAGTTAAAAGATGAGTTTCCATGATAATTGAGAAAAGATGGATTTAAATTAAATTCTAATGTCAAAACATGAATTTCCATCATAATTCTACCTAATGAATTAAGGTTGAGAATTTATGTGGGAAAAAGAAAATCTTGGATAATTGAATTGGAAAAATCACTAAATAGATATTTACCCAAAAACTAGATGTTTAGTTGAAAGGAATCCTGGTAGAACTAAACTGAATGAATTTAGTTAGACTACGTGAGGTCGGACAGTAAACCTAATTGTCCTACTCTCGAACTAAATCAGACAAAATCTTCATGACCAATTCCAGTTACTAAATCCAAAGAATAGACTACCGGAACTAATCTAGTTTTTCCCTGACCAATCTCACCAAGAATCTAGTTGGATAAATGGATAAAATGACGGGTAGATTACCCTCATGAGAGATCAAGGATCCTCATTATTGAAACTGGGAATTATTGGAAAAAGGGTCTTTGGAACCAATCTCAAACTGGAATCTCACTTGCATTAGAAACTCTGTTTTTCATTCGAAGGACTGTTTTATGCCAGAATGCTGGAGGAAGCATTTGGCTTATGTTTTTCTAAAGGAGGTTTGTTGGAATAGCTGGCAGGGGGGAGTCGTCAAGGGACGTCGCCCGTGACAAAGCCTACCGAGGTCTTGAGACCAGACTCAATACGGTTAAAATGGTGCGCTTCCGGTATGATGGGCGAGGGCCGACAAAGTGGTCCCTGAGTGAAGTGTTTTAGGACACCTGAGCAGGCGTACGTCGAGGAAGATATCTGATGGACAAAAAGGAAAGGCTTTTGGGAATAAAAGTTTGATGCTGGATCTCGTTGGTTGGCCAGCTGGTCTTCAACGGAGAGTTCAGATGATGCATTTTTGTAATACAATGGACTTGGAATTTTGGAAAATGATGATCGAAAATATTATGATTTTATTCAAGGATTGTCTTAAAGCCAGTCGAATCTGTTATAAATGGCAATTTCATATTGGGTGTGTATGTGTGGTGTGCCTATTTGATTTTTGTATATATCGCCCACTACTAGGGGGCCTGGGAACTCTTTTCCTCGGTACCCAAGCAAAAACCCAATCAAATCTTTATAAAGGAATCCCACCAATTCAGTGGTCGGGTGGTTGGCTAACCCATGGGCCGGATGGGGTTAGGCTGGATTGGAGGATTCCTAAGAAACAACTAGATACGATTAGTTACGTTAATCAGTTTAAATCATGAGAAGACCTTGTTCTATGGGAAGGGATCATCGGCTGTGCCTCAAAAATGAGGAAAAAAGCGGTGATTCCATGGACCAAGTGCAAGTCTCTTCTTGATCTGACCATGTGACTTTAGGCTTGGTCAGATCAGTTTAATTTAGTCATGACTTGACTCGTTAGAGTAATCTCCTAGTTAAAAGATTTTTCACCTTCCTGGCAGAATCGCCCGTGCCTTCCGGGCGAGGGGAGTCTTCCGGGCCCGGTCTCGGAGGGACCGCCCCCGGGGCTAGCCTCCCGTTCCCGAACATCCGCGGGCGAGGCCCCGAGTGTGCAGGACCCCCACCCCGCGCGGGAGGCCGACGCCGCTTCCGCGGTCCGACAAGAGCCCCAGAGCGGGCGGGTGGGGACCTCACAGTTGGTATCAAAGCATTGTTAAAAGCTAATAAGGATAAACAAATTCTTATCAGAAATTGATAATAAAAACTCAGAAAAAACATTTTTTCATAATGTATTTTCATTCCGTAAGCTTCTTTAATGAAGAATTTTTAATCAAATAAATTGTTTTTATAGATGGAAGTTCCCTATTTATCTGGTATTCCTGACCTCACCCAGTCTCAAGATATGATTGCGTTTGCCTTCGAGCATCTCATCTCTTTCGCTTCAACTCGAACAAGCCGAGCAAGACTCGCATGCCATTTTGAAGATTTATATTTTCCTGACCCAGCGGCGGCAGAGAGACGATAGCATAAGTGGTTTGCAGGGTAGTATATCCACGCCTCTTGCAACCGGCGTGCAATGCTATGGCGGCAGAACCTCTCATTGGCAATGATTATGTTAAAGCTGAAAATGGTGCGTGGTGTCATTCTATATCATTCGACACCTCAAAATTTCAAACTTTCATGCCAAGTCTACATACTCCTTAGTTGTTTTATTCCTAAGGAGAAGATAATAGCTCCCTTGTCAGTAAGTGAACGTTTGTATCAGGGCATGGCTATGGCCCAGTCTCGTCGTCTTATGCGTCTCCTGAGGAGATTTTGAATTCTAGAGCCAAGCTGCTCTATGTACATATTGCAACTTTTATATAAATAAAGAAATTTTTTTTGGAGAAAAATTCCCTGTTGTATAAGTGATTGTTTATGGGCGAACTGTTAAAGAAAATCTGTTATCAGACATATGTCATAGATCTCCAATAAGATCATTGTCTTGTTTAAGAAATTATTTTCCGAACCTCTTAAGTCTTAGGATCTCGTGGACGATATCAAAATAAAAATTTAATAATATATAATTTTTGGTAGAATCATGAGATGAGGAAACCATGGCCGTCAGCCAGACCCTCTCTCTAAAGATGATGAGCTTGACCCTGATGTTCGCAAGGCTCTTCATAGGACTCAGCCCCAGGACCCTTCAAAGGAGAAGGGGAGAACCTCGGCGAGGCTGTGGAGAAATGGGTGGAAGCCATGGAAGAATTTTTTGACGTCACAGGCTACAATGAGCGGAGCAAAATGGCTCTTGCCAGGCTGAAAATAGTGGAAACAGCCAGGGTGGCATGGAGGAACCACTGTGACACCAACCGTCGGGTGGATAGAAATACTCAGTCCTGGACCGCAGTCCTGGACCGACCTTAAAACCTATTTGAGAAAGAGATTTTGTCCCCCTGGATTTTTGGAAACCAAAATGAACAAATTCTTAGAGCTAAAGCAGGGGAGCAAAACCATCAACAAGGAATATCACCAGGCCTTTGCTCTTCTACTCAAATATTCACCACTGAGTTGCTCTAGATGAAGAGCAACTCATGGCCATGTTCATTCGGGGAATGAACGAACCCTTGGATACACTGGTCAAAAATGCCAAGCCAGTGTCCATGGCAGAAGCTATCAGAATGGCAAAGGACTTTGCCAAAGCCTTCATTGTAAAAAGTCTTGCCAAAGCTAGCTCCCTCATCCTTCAAGAGATTTCAGACACTGGGAAGTTCTTCCAACTTTCCGCCTCCAAAGAGACACCAAGGTCCTAACCAGAATGTGGAGACAAGAAGCTTCAGAAATGAAGGAAGACCTTTCCCTCGAAGTACATTCTCAGGAACTCCGGCTCTCTCCAGAATGCAAAGGGAAGACCTTAGAAGCGAGAATAGATGCTTCGGATGTCAAGGACTTGGGCACCAACTCAAGGATTGCCCATCTCCTTTTGTGGGCCAAGGAAGCCAAGGTCCCAGAGTTCCGAGTCAGACTCCTTCATATCAATCCAATCATGGTCCCCAGAGTTCCGAGTCAGACTCCTTCATATCAGTCCAATCAGTATCCCCAGAGTTCCGCGTCAGACTCCTTCATATCGGTCCAATCAGGGTCCCCAGAGTTTCGAGTCAGACTCCTTCATATCAATCCAATCAGGTTCCCCAACACCAAAATCAGGGTAACCCCAGAAGAGTGCCAGCTTAGCCTATAGCCTCCATGCAAAGCAGTCTTCGAACTCTCTCCCAGAATTGGAATAACCAAAGAGAGAGAGTTCCACCTCAGACTGTGGTGGCAGCCAGAGCAGTCACCATAGCTGAGGAAGTGGAGGAAGAGAAAGGACAGATCTATGCAGCAATTGAGCATCATGGGAATAACCGTTAATTCTCAGTCCTCTAGATTCCAACAGAGTACTAGGGTAAGAAATTCAAGCTTTTGATTGATTCAGGCAGTACTCATTCTTTTATTTCCCCAGGATGTCTGCGTAAATTAGTCCTAAATCAAAAATCAGGGAAACCTATGCAAGTGGAATTAGCCAGTGAGAAGATTCTTTTCACTCACCTTGAGACTGACCTTATTCAGTTTAGCTTAGATGGGAACGTAACAGAGTGCCAGTTTAGAGTCCTACCCCTGGGAATATATGACGGAATCATTGGAATGGATTGGCTCCAAAAGAATCAGGCTGACATTCATTGTCACAAAGGAACCATCTCTTTCCTAAACCTTCACGGGAATAAAGTTCAAGGAATTGGAATTTTTGGATCCCTAGTACTGCAATTAGTCAAGGCTTCCAAATTATTAAAAGGGCTCAGAAAAAGGCAAGCTGTGTATGTTGTTAAAATGAATCCGGTAGACATAAAATGCAATTAGTCAAGGCTTCCAAATTATTAAAAGGGCTCAAAAAAAGGCAAGCTATGTATGTTGTTAAAATGAATCCGGTAGACATAAAATGCAAGGCTAAAGAACCAGAGTGGTTAAGTGAGTATGCAGATGTATTTCTTGAAGAGCTGACTGAGATGCCTCCATCTCGTGAAGTAGATCATGAGATTGAATTAACCCCCGGAGCTTAGCCGGTAGCCCAGCGTGCATACAAAATGTCAGTCCCTGAAGCCATAGAACTTAAGGAGCAGTTAAGATAACTTTTAGAGCAGGGATTTGTCAGACCCAGTGTCTCACCTTGGGGTGCGCCCGTTCTCTTTCAAAAGAAGAAAGATGGAACGTTAAGACTCTGTATTGACTACAGAGGACTGAATCAATTAACAATTAAGAATAAGTATCCTCCTATTCCTAGGATTGCTGAACTTCTAGATCGATTAAGTGGTACCCAAATGTTTACAAAGATAGATCTCAAATCCGGGTACTACTAGATCAGAATCAAGGAGCAAGACATCCCAAAGACAGCATTCAATACTCGCTATGGGCATTATGAGTTCATAGTCATGTCGTTTGGATTAACTAATGCCTCGGCGACATTCAATCGTCTTATGCAAGATATTCTCAGAGAATACTTGGATGATTTTGTTCTTGTCTTCTTTGATGATATCTTAGTATACTCGAAGAATGTTATAGACCATGAAGATCATGTGCACAAAGTCCTGGAAATCCTAATGCTTGCAAGACTATTGCTTGTCAGGGTGAGTTTAGGTTGTCCCAATGACACCCAAGTGTCTATTGTCACTCATGATGTTATGACATGCTTGTTATAGGCATGGTCAATGGCATGGGGAGGTGAATTGGAGGCATGGATCTCAATGGCTCGAAGATGTTAGCCATTGGGTTCAGTCCTTGTGTAATTGCAGGCAATCCCTCTATTGTGGCCATGTCAGAGTGCCTAAATGCTCCTTAATGAGCAATCACAGGTTTTTTTTTTGCTCTTTATACTTTTGCACAGCCCGTTACAGCCTCAAGAGGCTTGGCGTACTCTTCGTTGGATCAAACCGGTGTCCGTTTGCCCAAATTAGCTTAGGCGCTATGCGCACGAACCTCTTAGAGATATTTTTTCAGAAAAGGCGTATACTAGGAACTTCCCAAATGGAAGAGGAGGTCCTAAAACCTATTTTCCATCACTGTCTCAAGATGAAAAAAAAAATCAAGAATTTTTTCCCTGTTTCGCACAGCACGTTTTTAAGGGTGTTCCAAAAGGAATTTTGAAAAATTCTGTATGAGGGAGGAGTGTTTTTGGAGTACAACTTTGTTTCCTTGAGACGTCCGTGATTTTGTCGTTTAGACCCTCAAAACGTAGCCCAAATATAGCTCATCATGGTTTCGCACTGTTTTTTATAATTTTTTATGGTTTCTGGGTTGTTTTTTACCTCAATTTTTGGGTCGAATTTTGAGGCTGCTAGTTGGAGGCCAAAATGATCCATTTCGACTTCGGACGAACAAGTCCAAAATCAAAGAGCTCAATGTCAGCTTTCCGATGAGCCCTAGAGCGCCTTCATCGGATACACAGTTTAGGAGATACGAGCCTTCAAAAACAGGGGTGATTTTTTTATTTTTTTTTTGCCTGCATGAACTGCTATTTCACGCGGTGAACTCTTCACGCATGAACCGGACTTCACGTGAGAATTAAATTTTGTTTTTTTTTTTAATTTTTATTTTTTGCCCATGTGAACTGCTGGTTCACGCCGTGAAGAACTCTTCACGCATGAATCGGACTTCACGGGAGAATTAAATTCTTTTTTTTTTGCTGGCGTGAACTGCTGTTTCACACCGTGAAGAACTCTTCATGCGTGAACCGGACTTCACGTGAGAATTAAATTTTGTTTTTTTTGGCCCGCGTGAACTGTTGTGTCACACCGTGAAGAACTCTTCACGCGTGAACCGAGTTTACGTGAAAATTAAATTCTAATTTTTTTTTATTTTTATTTTTTGCCCGCATGAACTATTGTTTCACGTCATGAAGAACTCTTCACGTCATGAAGAACTCTTCACGCATGAACCAGACTTCACGTGAGAATTAAATTTTGTTTTTTTTGTTCACGTGAACTACTTTTTCACGCTATAAAGAACTCTTCACGCGTGAACCGGACTTCACGTGAGAGTTAAATTTCGATAATTTTTTTATTTTTATTTTTTTGCCGACGTGAACTGCTCTATCACGCTGTGAAGAACTCTTCACACGTGAACCGGACTTCACGTGAGAATTAAATTCAGATTTATTTATTTTTTTCCTGCATCATGAACTACTGTTTCACACCATGAATAACTCTTCCCAGTGAACCAGACTTCATGTGAGAATTAAATTCTGATTTTATTTTATTTTTTTGCTTGCATGAACTGCTGTTTCATGCCACCATGAAGAACTCTTCAAGCGTGAACCAGACTTCACGTGAGAATTAAATTCTTTTTTTGCCTGAATGAACTGCTGTTCAATGTCGTGAAGAACTCTTCACGCGTGAACCAAACACACTTCACGTGAGAATTAAATTTTAAATTTTTATTTTATTTTGCTTGCGTGAACTGCTGTATCACACCGTGAAGAGCTCTTCACCCTTGAACTGGACTTCACGTAAGAATTAAATTTTGATTTTATTTTATTTGCCCATGTGAATTGCTGTTTCACACCATGAAGTCTTCACGTGGCGTAATCGGACTTCACGACGTGAATTAAATTTTGAATTTTTTTTTTGTTTCTTGTCTACGTGAATTGGTGTTTCATGCCATGAAGAACTCTTCATGCGTGAACTAGACTTCACGTGAGAATTAAATTTTAACCTTTTATTCTTTTTTTAACCATGCATAAATTTTTATTTCTTACCGTGAAGAACAACTTTTACGCGTGAACCGGACTTCAAGTGAGAAATAAATTTCAAAATTTTTTTTGCCCGCGTGAACTGCTGTTTCACGCCGTGAAGAACTCTTCACACGTAAACCGGACTTCACGTGAGAATTAAATTCTGATTTTTATTTTTATTTTTTTGCCTGCATCATGAACTGCTATTTCACGCCATAAAGAACTCTTCAGGCATGAGCTAGACTTCACGTGAGAATTAAATTTTGATTTTATTTTTATTTTTTTAACCCGTATGAACAACTGTTTCACGCCATGAAGAACTCTTCACGCGTGCACCGGACTTCATGTGAGAATTAAATTCTGATTTTTTTTTTGTCCGCATGAATTGCTATTTCACACCGTGAAGAACTCTTCATGGTGTGAATTGGACTTCACGTGAGAATTAAATTTCAAAATTTTTTTTTGAAACCCTCGTGAACTGTTGTTTCACGCCGTGAAGAATTCTTCACACTTGAATCGAACTTCATGTGAAAATTAAATTTTAATTTTATTTTATTTTATTAAAAAAATAGAAAAATAAAAAAATTATAATTTAATTCTCATGTTAAGTCTGGTACATGCGTGAAGAGTTCTTCACGTCGTGAAATAGTAGTTCACGAGACGAGGAAAAAAAACTCAGAATTTAATTCTCACGTGAAGTCTAGTTCATGTATGAAGAGTTCTTCATGGCGTGCAACAGAATTTCACATAGACAAAAAAAAATAAAAAATCAAAACTTCATTCTTAGGTGAAGTCCGGTTCACACGTGAAGTTCTTCACAGCGTGAAACATTAGTTCATGCGGGCAAAAAAATAATAATTAAAAAAATTAGAATTTAATTCTCACGTGAAGTCGAGTTCACGCGTGGAGAGTTATTCAGGCGGGTAAAAATAAATAAATAAATAAATAAATAATCAAAATTTAATTCTCACGTGATTTGCCCGCGTGAACTACCGTTTCACATCGTGTGAAGAACTCTTCACGCGCGTGAACCGAGCGTGAGAATTAAATTTTAATATTTTTTATTTTTGTACCCGCATATGAACTGCTGTTTCACGCCATGAAGAACTCTTCACGCGTGAACCAAACTTCACGTGAGAATTGAATTTTGAAATTTTTTTTTATTATTATTATTTTTGCACGCGTGAACTACTGTTTCACTCCGTGAGAAGAACTCTTCACGCATAAACCAGACTTTACGTGAGAATTAATTATTATTTTTTTGCCTGCGTGACCTGTTGTTTCACACTGTGAAGAACTCTTCACGCGTGAACCAGACTTCACATGAGAAGTAAATTTTGATTTTTCTTTTTTACTGCCTGCATGAACCAGACTTCACGTAAGAATTAAATTTTGACTTTTTTAATTATTTTTTTATCCACGTGAACTACTGTTTCACGTCGTGAAGAACTCTTCACACGTGAACCGAACTTCACATGAGAATTAAATTTTATTTTATTTTTAAAACCAGCATATGAACTGCTGTTTCACGCCGTGAAGAACCACGCATGAAGAACCACGCGTGAACCAAACTTCACATGAGAATTAAATTTTGTTTTTTTTTTTTGCCTGCATGAACTGCTGTTTCACGTTGTGAAGAACTCTTCACGCGTGAAACGAACTTCACGTGATAATTAAATTTTATTTTTATTTTTATTTTTATTTTTACCCACGTGAACTATTCTTTTGCATGCTTGAACTGATGTTTTTTACCCGCGTGAACTATTCTTTTGCATGCTTGAACTGATTTTTTTTTACATGGTTGAACTGATGTTTCACGCATGAACCGGTCTTCACGTGAGAATTAATTTTATTTTATTTTTTGCTCCCGTGAATTAATGTTTCACGCCGTGATGAAGAACTCTTCACGCGTGAACCGGACTTCACGTGAGAATTAAATTTTACTTTTTTTCTTTCTTTTTTTTCTTTCTTTGCCCGCATGAACTGCTATTTCACGCCGTAAAGAACTCTTCACGCGTGAACCGGACTTCACGTGAGAATTAAACTTGGATTTTTATTTTTATTTTTTATTTTTTTATTTTTTTGCCCCGTGAACTGCTCTTTCACGCCGTAATGAACCCTTCATGAGTGAACCGGACTTCACGTGAGAATTAAATTTTAATTTTTTTTAATTTTTTTTGCCCTCGTGAACTGTTGTTTCACGCCGTTTGAAGAACTCTTCGCACGTGAACCAGACGTCACGTGAGAATTGAATTTCAAATTTTTCTTTTTTTCTTTTTTTTTGTCGGCGTGAACTGGACTTCACGTGAGAATTAAATTTTGATTTATTATTATTATTATTATTATTATTTCTTCCCGCGTGAACTGCTATTTCACGTCGGACGTCACATGAAGATTAAATTTTGAAAAAAAAAATTTAAATTTTTTTTTTGTCGTTTATGCATTTGTTTCATGTCGTAGGACTCTTCACGCGTGAACCGGACTTCACGTGAAGATTAAATTTTTATTTTTATTTTTTTTGGAGTCTAGTGGGAAATACGAATTTGTCTTTTTGGTGGGGAAGGATATTTTTTGAATTTAAAATGAAAGAGATCTGGGCATTTTCCCAAAAAAGATAAGTGGAATCAAGAAAGTCAGCCCTTAATGACACACCTTACACCCTTCATAAATGATCCCCAAAATGGATAAATTGACAACTCATGAGCATCTTCTCATTGAATGCTCATTAGCCTTAATAAGTTACGTAAAAAGGTTAAGAAGGATTAATCCTTTCACTAATGTTTCTCTCTTTTACACTAATCAAGAACTCTAATTAACCACAAATCCTACTTAATTCTCACAATTGAGCACATCATTGGAGTGATTAGGTGTTTTGATGCATAAGGATGCTCTCAAAACACTCAAAAATCTCAATTTCGACTACTCAAATAATCAATTTAGACCCCAATTAACACATTATCTAATTTTTTAGCTCTTTGAACAAGATTAATCACTATTAATGACAAAAACCAGTCCATTAAGAGAAATTAGTCAAATTCAAGGATTTTTTGATGGTTTTAAGAAAGTTTTTGAAAGATTAAGCTACTCCTAATGATTGGTAACACTCTAATCCAAACAATTTCAACAAAAAACACTTTAATCCAAATAATTTCAACAAAAAACACACAATTAAACTGTAATTAATGATCTTAGATTCTATGTTTAAACTAAAGAAAGCTAGCATTCACTAAGAAATGCATTCTCTTGCATTGTTTGATGCAATGGATGCAAACTAAGCCTAGTACACACTCTTTGCAAGCCCTAAGCACATGATAAACCATAAAAACAATAACAAAAACAATAAATTAATCTAATTAAGCAAAAATCATTCTTTTCAAAAACAAAAAAGAGAGCTATTCTACACCAAATCTCACACAAATCACCATCAAATCCACATCGTTTTCATGGAAAACCACTAATAAAGAAAATGGGCAATGGGTTATGCGATTAGAGACAAAACAATGGAAAAAGCCAAGGGATGGCTCCCCGACAGGCAACGGCGCCAAAAATATTAAGGCTCACCCTAACCCTCCTTGAAACACATCTAAAAAGAGCTTACCTGGTGAACCGCAACTGTCGTGAGGATCTTTCCAATGGCCGAGCTCATAACCCTCGAGGTCTCCAAGCTCTACAACTCCTTGAGAAGCAATTCCACCGCGTCTCTCGCGAGCGTTGTCACACCGTCGTGTTGCACTACGGGTCCTCGTCCCTCCTTTCACCTCACTTCACTCACACACACTCACTAGCATGCATTAGGGAGAGAGATTAGCAAGAGGATTAGTAAGAGCAAGACTTAATTGCACAATGGGAGAGTATGTTATATTATGAGAGAAATTCACTTATATACATGGCCATAAGTATTCACACTCACTTAAACTGTGGTCGGCCGGACACTTTAGGCTCATAAGAGGCCTAATGCTATTACAATGACTACTCTCATAATATGTCCATGAAGTACATCACTTAGGACTTCATCCTATCTTGCTACCACACGCTCTTGAAGCGAGAATTGCCACATAAATACTCCATCACACCATTACGGGCGCCCGTCCAAGTTGTAGCTTTGGACACTATTTCTTGATATCTTGAATGTATGACCCTTTGGTGTATCTTCTGTGACTCCTTGATGTAAGATAATGGCGGTAGCTCTTGTTAATCTTAGAATTGGATTAACAGCATTTAAAAGAACCCTCTAAAAAGCTTCAATCACACCGAAACTTTTACCATCATGAGTTTGGTGACCAGGTCTTTCGACGACCTAGGTAACAAGTTCTGAGGACAGAACATACATCAGGTAGGAGGGGATGTTAATCCCATTTTGGATTAACAAGTATGCTCCTCCAATTGATGAGGACATTAATAAGTGTCATGAAAAGGCACTATAAAAGTTGCACATTATGAGATATTGGCCACCTAAGGCCTTAGTTAAGTAATTTTTTGATGCCCAAGTGTGAATAAGGACCAAATGTATATAAGGCGTTTTCTCATAATGAAAAGATACAATCCCCCTTTGTGCTATTAAGAGCTCTTCCTTGTGTCTTGAGAGAGATTGAGAGAGAGATTGAGAGAGAGCATTCTAGCATTTGTGCCTCTTCTATGCTTATGTGTTTCATGCTTCTGTGGGAGAGTGAGAGAGAGTGATTGCCTTATGTGACAGTGTGAGCGAATCTGCGATGACAGCGTGGAGGTGGAGCTTGGAGGTTTGGAGCTTAACAAGCGATCTTGGAGGCCTCAAGGGACTCAAGTTCAAAGCATTGGTAAGTGCCCCACGACAGTTGTGTTATATTGCTCTTCCTTTAGTTAGGTGAATGCATTGAGTTCCTTCTTAGAGGTGTGGTAGCCCATAGCACTAGCTTAAGATCAACACCAAATATTTGAAACATTATGGAGTTCATGGAGTTTGGCAACATTCCCCCTCAAAGGATTGCCAAACTCTAGTCAAGGATTAATCTTAGGCCCATAGCTTAGTTTTTCATGCTTGTAGGTGGTTCTCCCAAGGGTAGGAACAAATAAGGAATAGGGTACACACTCATAACACAACACACATAGACAAGACCTTGCTCCCAAAAAACCCCCCTCAAGGGCTATCTCTCTTACCATTTCAAGGATAAATCATGGGCTCATGTCCTAGTTTCTCATGCCTGCAAAGGTGCCATTTGGTTAGAGCCACAACACAGGAATTAGGTCACAACCACATCACAACAATAATAACAACACACACACAAAGGAATACGACATTGCCTTTTATAAATCAAGGCGGTACATAACATATAACAAACAAACACATAAATCTTTGGAGAGTTTCTCCTCCTTGATCATAAATGATCCCACAAAATCAAAGCAATGGAAATATTATGTCAATGTCGATGAAAATGCAGCCATCTTTTTACGGAAGTGATTCAATAATGTGGCAATATCAAAAGTAAAGAAGATGGTGAAGTGCTTGACAAAATCGATTTTGATGATGGTATTAAATTAGATGAAGGTTGAGTTAATGAAGCGACAAAACACACATTTATCACATGCCCCATGTGCATTGCCCTTACAGAAGTCACTCTACACCTCTTTAAGACTAAGGTTTTTCATTTTTTTTAAAAGAAAAATATCCTCTCTTGATTTTCAGCCTTAGTGGTCGTGGAGGAATGTCACCGAAGAGCGATGAGTAAGAAAGAGAAGGAAGTTCAAAGCACCAGCAAGGAGGAAAGTGGGCAGGACAACAAAGTGGAACTGTAATCGCCAAGGAGAGGGAACCCGCCCGCATACGCAAAAGGTCTGCCACGCAGCAGTAAATTCACTCGCCTTGCTTGTTGAGATGCACCGACGGTTGTAGCCGGGAGTGGCTAGTAGTATATGAGATGCACAGATTGTGATGAACAGGCACAACCAGAGATTGACAAGGCTCTGATGATTGGCAAGGCTCATAGTTGTGGGTGTGCATACGCGATGGAATCGATAGCTCTAATACCAATGATGGATCAGGCCCAACTCGTAGGTGTGAGGGAGGTAAGCTATGGAGGATGGTAGTGCTCCATAGCTATTGTGTTGAGAGAGAAATAGAGAGTGTTTGAAAAGATGAAGTGTAGAGTGAATGCTCAAGAAAGAGATAGGTTTGCATGACTGAAAATGATTTAATTTAATTGATTAATATGAAGTACAAGCCTTTCTCTATATAGACCTTTCCATATACCAAATTCTTTTACCCTTATTAAATGCATACTTATCCACCCGTAAGAGGTGGTTCACACACTAGTACACACTTACACACATATAAGCCTTTGGAGGGACTATTCACAAAAACAAACACAGAGACAGAAACACACAATTGCACATATTCCAACATCCCCCTCGGGCACACATACATAAACTGTAAGATTCCTCTCTCCAACTTTTGATGATGTAAAGATGTAAGAACCTCCCCTTCAGTCTCTTATAATCATCCCCCCTTTCAGAATGGAAAAAGATCTTGTTTGACCTTGTTTTGGTCTAGAGAGAAAATATCCTAGAGAGAGGTAATAAAAATTTAAAATATTTTTGGATAAGTATTTTATTCCAGTCAATAGGAAGTATCCCCTGAAACAGAATTTCAATCAGAAATCTCTAAGTTGCATTAGATTTGAACAATGTGGGTGAACCAAGGAAACCCCTAGTTCAAAGTTCTAAGCCTTATTAAATTATTTTGAATTTAAAAATGTGATATCCTTATACAAAAAGGTTGAAAAATAAAATAAAAAAATAAAAAATTTTGAAATTATCCACAAGAAAATAGTAAAGAAAGGCTCACATGAGGTGAAGATTCAATAATCATGAGTTTCAGATATTTAAAGGAGACTTTTGGGAGGCCTTGTGACACCTCAGCAGAGAGAGAGAACCCCTCATCAAGGAGGTGCCTAGAAATCACATCAAGGAGGTCATTTTTTATTCAAAAAAATCATGAAGTGGCTAGATATTTCATCTCTCATCTCTCCTCTTCCAAACTAGATCAAAAAGTGGGCATAACTAGTCTAAAACTTGTCCAAATTGGATCAAACTGAAGCTGGAAGCCTCTAGATCCCAGTTGGTCTTGGTTGGTGGCCTCCCTAGCCTATAAATAGAACCCCATTCCTTTGTATTTTCATCTTAGAGTATTTTCATACTAGTTTAATTTTCATTTCAGTGTATTTTCTTCTTCCCTCTTCCTTGCCTCTCCATTGGCGAAGCTTTGGTGCTTCACTAAACCTCTTCTTTTCTTGCAAGATTACCCTCTTCTCTTGGTGTAAGAATCCATCCATCCAACCTAACCCCATCCAATCCCATGGGTTAGCCAACTGCCCAACCACTGTATTGATGGGATCCATTATAAAAATTTGGTCATGTTTTGTTCGGGGTACCAGGGAAAAGAGTTTCCAGGTCCCCTAGCCGACAATCATGCAAAAATTTAATAGACACACCACTTACACACCTAAAATGAAATTGCCTTTTCTTAGATTCAACTATTTACAAAACAGAATTGCAATAAAACCATAGTGCATCATAATCCTCAGTGTTTCCATCATAATCCTCAGTATTCCATTTCCAGGGTCCAAGTTTCAACTTTTCCAATTTCCAACCATGAAATCCAATTCCATTCATTTCTTCCTCAGCGTACCTATGGCATCATTCGGAAACCAGAATGCTCACCACCTGGTCAGTCCCTCTAGGCTCACCTAGTACTTCACTCAGGGGCCTTTTCAATAGTTCCTAGCTCATAGTACCTAGGAGTATAATCTCATAAAATCCATATGGACTCTACGTTGAAGATCAGTTGGACTAACCAACAAGATCCATTTATCAAAAAGGCGCCATGGACTCATCCGTTGAAGACCAGCAAGGCCAACCAACTAGATCCATGCCCGTGTTCAGGAAACAACTCCAACTCAATGTTCCATTTCTTCCTCGACGTATGGTAGGTTTTCTGGTGGGCGACCAGAGCCCGAGCATTGTATGGTCAGCACCCTCTAGGCTCTTTCGTCGCAGGTGACCTAGCGCTTCACTCATAGACCGCTTCCTTGGCCACTCATCCACCACCATACCGGAAGCTCACCATTTTAACCGAACCGAGGTTGGTTAATACCTCGGCCGACCTTGCCATGCGAGACGTCCTTCTTTGACTCTCCGTCAGAGCTGTTGTAACCTTTTCCACTTAGGTCCACGACCTCATTTCATAAGATAGTCAAAATGCTTCCCCAACATTCTTGACGTAAAACAATCTTTAAAAAATAGGTTTCACATGCAATTACAGATTCCAAGCAAATTCCTATCTTTCCATATCATTCCTCATCATTTCTCTTTGGATACTCTCTTAACAATCCGCCAGGGTGAGTCATCCCATATTCCACATCATTCCTTATTATTTCTTTTTGGATGCTCTCTTAACGATCCGTCGGGGTGAGTCATCCATATTCCACATCATTTTACATCATTCCACACATCACTCTACATCACTCCACATCAATCCACATCAAGCCACATCAATCCACACATCATCCACATTAATCCACACATCATCCACATCAATCCACATCACTCCAAATCAATCCACATCACTCCAAATCAATCCACACATCATCCACATCACTCCACATCAATCCACATTATTGACATCATCGCATATCATTCCACATCAATCCACATATCATTCCACATCAATCCACACATAATTTCAATTTCTACAAACAAGATGGTCTCTCTTTGCTTTGAGTGAATCAGGTTTGATTATCAACTTTCCTTGATCTAGTTATCAGAATCTTTGTTCCACAATCAACCAGGTTAAGAGTACAGTTACTCTACTTTTCATACTGATAGAACTTTCTAAGTTTCGGTCATTACTTGGTTTAGTTAAAGACAACTTTATTCTTGACTTAATTTAATTAAGTCTAGATTGTCGTTCACTTTTGGATCCTCGATCCTTTCAAGAATTCCAGAATCCTTTTCCAGGGAATCTAGGAATAAGTCAGTTCACAAGTATTTACATTCATCCAACTAAGCATGTTTCTGGTCTTTTTCTGGAAAATCCTTTTCTTGTTCAGAGTGTACTTAAGATTCTATTTCTCGAGAATCTAGACGTATACTTCATAATTCCAAAAGTTAAATATGTTCGTGATTTCTCTTTCTAATTAAAAATTTATCTATGTTTTCTTGATGCACCCCTATGAATATTTTCACATTCTTTTCTTTATTTTTCTAAAATAAAATATCATGAAAATCTCTCTTTTAGCGTAAGTTATTTATGCACACATACTAATTCATTTTTATCTAAATGAATTATATTCATAATCCCATTTGAAAATTAGAGAAGAATTGTACATAACCTTCTCATGATTTCTAAAATGAATAATGCTCAAAACTCCACTTTTGGCATAAAATTTATTATGCATGAATTCATTTTCTAATGATAAAAATTTCGCCATAGCTTCCCCGCATTTTCTATGAAATGAGAATGCTCAAAATTTCACTTTTAGCATAGAATTTTATTTATGCATAAACCTTCATCTCTAGCTTGATAAGCTTAGAGTTTAGGGTAAGAAAATGAGATTAGAATTAAGGTTTAACCTTCCAAGAAGGATTTAACCATAATAAGTGAGTATTCCTTCATAAAGAGTGAATATAAATCATAAACAATACATTTAAGCATAGGAGATTAACATTACTTTATCTAAACAACAACATAAATTAAGAAGGGCATGGTTTTAAGAGGAAACCATGAGATAAAATGCTTCCCAAGCATGTAGAGAGGTTGGGAAGAAGATTAACATCTAAAAAGAGTGTAAATATCATTGTTTAGGCTTACCCTTGGTGTGCTTGATTCTTGCAAGAAGATGTGTAGTCCTGAAGAAAGAGGCTTTGTGCCTCATCGGTCATCCGAGTGAAGGATAGCCGAGACTCTTGACCCCGTTAGATAAATTTTCGTTTGAGGATTTTCCTAGAGGAATCGCCTATGCTTTCTGGGCGAGGGAAGTTCTTTTCGGATTCGGTGTTGGAAAAACCGAGGGATTAGTCTCTTGTCCAAACATTCGAGGGCAAGGCCCCGAGTGGGAAGCTCTACCCTGCGCGTGAGGTTGCTACTTCCGTTAGCACTCCAGAGTTCGATGCGCAGAGAGGTCAGGGGTCTCACATGAACATAGGCAATACCTTGATTCCAATAGAGGAGGTGTGGTTTGATGCGTTGCAATTGACTAAATTATCGTTTACAATAATTAGCAATTGACTAAATTACCATCTACAATCCAGAACGGGTTCGCATCAAAGGTCCTTAGTGTCTTTGGATCAAGTCTGAGAATGTAGGCTCACGCCTGTAGGTTCACGTACATGGTCTCACATAGTATCCGTGTTTACGTCTCTAGGCTCATGTCTCTTTCCTCACATGTCCAACCTCGCATATTTAGGTTCACGTCTCTTGGCTCATGTATGTAGGTTCATGCGTCTAATATCACGTATGCAAGCTCCTGTCTTTTTTGTATGAACTCAAATCACGTACTTCCCTTGTATGAAATAGGCCTACCTTGGATACGAAAATCTAGAAACTGGGCCTATGACAAGGTTAATGTTCACTTATCAAGTATTAATTATGTGCACATTTGCATGTGCACATCTACCTACCTACACATGTACCTATATTCCTACATGCACGTGCACGCACATTTATTAACTCTTACATGCACTGCACACATTCACTCGCACGTACATCCACTCTTACACATCTGAACATTGTGCACACACATTCATCATCACAACTACACAATCACGTACCTGCATATATTCTTGCTCACACGTGCACATGCACTCTTGCATTCACATGAATGCACCTTGCGCACACATGCACCCCGCACGTGTGTACACCCCACGATGACATCCGTATATACACATTCACCCATGCACACACATGCACGTGTGTCCATACAAGCCTTTTTCTGACTATAGTAATTGATCTGTACTATATTAGGTATATCTACCTCTAGACTCATGTCTGCAAGTTCATGTGTCCAAACTCACGGCTCACATGTCCAAGATCACGTATGCAAGTTCATGTGTCCAAGATTATATATACAAGCTCACATCTTTTTTTGTATAAACTCGGCTCACATACTTCTTTTGTATGAAATAGGCCTACCTGGGAGACGAAAATCTAAGAACTAGACCTGACTAGGTTGGTGTGCACTTATTGGGTATTAATTGTACTTTAATTTCTCAATAATTATAAAGGACAAGGACTTTCCTTGGAATTTATAACTGGTATGTATTGTATGACAAGAAAATCTTCCAAGAATATGGATAGATGTGTCCGTAAGAGTCTTTGTGGTCATAATAATTAATCCGTGTTATATTAGGTATACGTATCTCCAAGCTCACATCTACAAGTTCACGTGTACAAACTCACAGCTCACATGTCTAGACTCATGGCTCACGTGTCCAAGCTCACGACTCACGTGTCCAGACTCACGATGGCAAGCCTACGTATCCAAATTCACATCTTTTTATGTAGTACTGTATGCTCACATCCCCTATCCGAGAGCTAGTTTGACCTAATTTTTATGAATTTTTGTAAAGTTTGACCTAATTTTTATAAATTTTTGTAAATTTTTTAACTTAATGAGATATAATTAGTAATACTAATCTTAATTAATAGTTATAAAACAACTAATTAAGTGTTTTTTTATAGTTTTATATGCTTATACTCCACCACTTTCAATAATACATGAACAAATTATGAAAAAAATATATAAAATATACGAGCAAAAATTTATCCAAAAAAAATTAGCCAAAAAAAGTCAATCATGCATTAGTGCAGTGGTTGGTAAGGAAGAAGTTTGAGAGTCCCTAGGTGATGGGTTCAAATCTTCCCTTGTGTAAGCGATGGCATCTAGTGTGTATAAGTAGTGTACTTTTAAATTTACAACCAAGCCAAAAAAAAAAGATACACTTTAATTAAACCTAATGAAACTCAATGCTCATGTTTTCAGAGTGGATTTCACTCCTAATCACAATTGCTAAGCTAATTCTTGGATTAAAGCAATGAACTCTAAGCATCTTGCACTCCAATTTCATACAAATCACCAAAAAATTAAGGTTTTGTTCTACTAATAAATAAACATGGAATGTCCTAATGCAAAATAAACTCCAAATCAAATTCAAAAGCAACAAATAAATACATTTAACACTCCAAAACTATATGTTTTTCGGAGTGTAACCTCCTAATCAACATCAAGCAATATTAGGTGATCCCAATAGCTTTGATCCAAGAATTGCTAAGCTGATTCTTCGACCAAAGCAATGAAACCAAAAAAACCAAGGTTTTACTCTACCAATAGATAAACATAGAATGCCCAATGTAAAATAAACTCCAAATCAAAATCAAAAGCAACAAACACATCCCATGCTCCAAAAGCGTCTATTTTTCGGAGTATGACTTCTTACTCAACACCATACAACATTGGGGAGCCTTGCCGAAGCATGTGTTGTTTGGTTTTGCTTTAGAGATGCAATCTACAACTTCCCATGTGAAGTGCTAGCTTGTCCGTCACGTCCTCACTATGTTGCCACGTCAGAACGCTCCTTGCCAAAGGGATGAAGGAAGATCTCTCTATGCCTTGATGGGACAACATGAGATCCATTCAGAACGCTCCTTGCTAAAGGAATGAAGGAAGATCTCTCGACAACACGACATCCTTCTTCGTGATGGTTTTCTCTCACAAAAGATGGAAAAAGAAAAGGAAGCTAATGCAAGAAAAAAACCTACAATCAAACCTATCTAGCATGCGTCCATCAAGCAAGCAAGATTTAATAGCATACAAGCAAACAACAAAAGAAGAGGAGAGCTTACAAGAAAACTATTGCAAAGAAAAAATTATGTTTTTCTTGTAAAAATGAGCTATATACGAGTTACTAGTTTTCATACTAGGCCAACCAAACTTAAAAATTATCCAACCTCCATTACTAGTCTTAAGCAAGTATGTACACTAAGTTTGACCTCTATTACTAGTCTTAAGCAAGTATTAGACTAAGCCTGTAGACTTTCCCTATTTGACATTAGACTCGCTCCTTTATATGTTACACCACCATCTTGCAAAAGTTTAGTCCTCATCCATGGTAAAACACCTTACTATAGGTCAAGCTACCGAGACCATGTTAACAAACAAATTGGTTAACATGTAGCAAAGCCCAAAGCTATGGCAGTTGGTTTGTAAGTGCACATTTAGTGGCCTGTGGTCAAGGCTTCAATCATGAAGACTTATCAAATTAAGTCTTCAGTTTGTGATACTCTGGATCATACTCATATTCACCAAGCTTATTAACAAGTTGAGGTATCATGAGAATATTTTCAAATAAAAATAGTCTTGTAGACCTAAAGAAAAGATTCACCTATTAGCAAGTTAACAAGCCCTTAGCATTAGGATTTTTGAGCTAAAGGCAAAGACCTTAGCTATCATGAGAACCTTTTCAAATAAAAATGGTCTTGTAGACCTAAAGAAAAGATTCACCTAGCCCTACAAAGACATCCTTATCACACAAGTTAATTAGCCCTTGGCGTTTGTATGAAGACGAGACCTTGGCAGTCATTAGAATCATTTCATATAAAGTTGTCTTGTGGACCTTAAGAAAAGATTCACCTAGCTCTACGAAGGGTTTACAAAGGCCAAAAAGACTTTTTTACAAAGGTCTAGCATCAAAGAAGAGAGACAGAAAAAGCAAATCAAGAAAAAAGAAGGGAAAACATGACCTATACCTCAAATGAATGTCCTTAAGTGGTACCTCCATATCCTAATATTGCAGGTAATGTAAGCCAACATCAGCTACGCGTGGATTGACCATTAGTCTGACATATCACCACAGCAGCTGCAACAAGGAACAAAATGATGGAAAAAAACAGATGTACTACCAAGATGTGCAATGCCTAACCACCTGACCCAAGAGGTATCCAGTTTTTCTACCCTCATTAGCTCACAGATCTTATACAGTCAAATCACACTTAAGCATGCAGGCACACATCCATCCATATCCAGAAAACAGTGATGCTTGCAGGTATTCAAAGTCTCAAACAGTTTGAATGCTGGATCTTACAGCAATGATCCATATGCTTCAAGATTAATCCACATGCCTCACCTGATTATAGCTCCCTTCTAAGTAAAGATTATATCCATAGATCGGTAAGACTATCAAGGCTCTACAGCCAAGCACATTGCTATACACCCCACTGTTGAGAGGTATTAGAAGCATATTGAGACAAGAGGCACATCTATATCATTGCCATCATCATCTTCACATGCAACAACTATGTCAAAGTGGTGGCGTGTTGGCGGGATCTCCAGTTTGGCAATCTCCTTTGCAAGGTCCACAACTTTTCTATCCAGCCTATCACGATGCTTGGGGAAAATGTTATTGTAAAGCAGGCTCTGCCCACATGATATGCTATATGCTGTCAATCCCTTGGCTTGAAACCAATCAAGTAACTCACGGAGTGACAAGTTTTCTGCTATCACCCAGCGGTCCCATACAGACCAGCTCAACTCTTGATGCTTAAATATTTTGGGAGGAACAGGCTCTGCCATGGAAAATAATGGTAAAGCTAGGTTAGCAAAGGAGTTGCGGTACTTCTCAACCTTGTGCCCAAGCAGGACCTTATAAAGCTCCAAGCACACAAGCCCAGTTGCTAGAGCTGTGGTTGTAGCAATAGCTGGAATGATGCGTCCAGCAATGAACTTGGCTTTCAGCTTGTCAACCTCTGGTATACCATAGTTTCTAGCCCGCATGTTGGCGAGTCCAGCAATCAAATCCATGTGGAAGTTGGTGTCATCATCCTGCAGTGAGTTAAGAACTGGAGTAAAAACTGGACAAGCTTATGGAGCATTAATTTAAAAAGCATGTTTAAACAAAAATAACATGGCTTGCCTTCTCAAATTGTATAGGATTCATCCGGAATCCTGGGGGTAAGCTGCCAGCATTCTCGTCCAGCGTATTAATCAACTGATCAATAACCACAGAGTCATCAGATGCTGGTGTATTCAGAGTAGTAGCCTTCTCATCTGTCACAATCTTCACTCCTTGTTTCGGTTGGAACGGAGGCAGTTGGATCTTATCAACTGCCTCGGCTAGCTTCTTGGAATTCAAAGCCCAATCAGGAACAGCGATGCCATATGTCTCAGCCCTCAGGATAGCAGCTGCAGCTAAGAAGGAGAGGCATGAAGGATCCTGAGGTGTGAAATTCAGTGGCTTAGGAAACCTCTTTGGAGCCGACCAAAACAGTGCGCCAGTACTAGTTGTGGCATCCTCTGGAAAGGTGTAAGTCAACTGCTTCACTCTATTCGCAAAATAGTCTTCAAATCTGAACTCAAAAACATGTCGAAGAGGTTAGCACCCAGAATGATGTCAACTCATGAATCTTATAAACTGCTGCACACAAACTAATACATGATAGTTCTACCCCACATCATAGCAGGACACCTACAAAATGCATTCCTTCCACAATGTTTCCATCATGAATTTCTCAAGGGCAAGGAGGACACGGGCACAGACACCCAAAATAAAGACTCAAAGAAGCATGCAAATAATCAAAGGTGAATTCAGAGAACACTTTAGACATTGAGTACAAGCACTTTGAGAAAAACAAGCAATTACCTTTTTCGAGCCCATAGTAAACAGGCTTCAAAAGTATCGCACCTCTCTGATACCAAGCACTCAACAACTCTCTCCAGCAACTCTCGAGCCTGAGCATCTCCTGCTGACTTCATTGATGCTTTGTACTCTTCCGGCTTGGACAAAAAGGTGTTTGCCTCCGCAGGAGTCTTCTCCAGTAAACCCTCAAATTCTGATCGTGCCCAGGTAAGACAGTGGTTTATATTATGTGGAAAAGAATGAACAGTACACATCGGAGCCTGCTTTTCAGGAGGATCCCTCGAAGCCCCGTAATTCTCTGTGAGATGAGGGATTACCATCTGAGTGTTGCATTTGGTTCCTAATGTGCCAGACTCTAAGAGTGGCTTCTGGAAGTACACACACCGAGAATCCACATAAAGCCTTGCATTGACATTGTCCAGTGCATTGATTACCACGTCAATACTCTCCCAAAATGCATCATCAAACACACTCTCAGTATCTGGACTAACCCTATTCTGAAGTGCCTCAACTTTGAGGCTTGGATTGATAGCTGAGGCTGCTGAAGCTGCTACTGTAGACTTGGCTTGCCCAATATTCCAATCACGAAACAAGAATTGCCTGCTTAAGTTGCTCTTTTCAATCACATCATCGTCCGTTACAATCAGTTTACCCTTACTTCCACAGGCTACACCCATGAGGGCCAAGTTCTTCAGAAATTCACATCCAAGGGCACCAGCACCAACGACAAACACCTTTGCATCTTGCAACTTTTGCTGCAGTTGGTGCCCAAATACAGAGACTTGAGCAGCATATCTACTGTCAGAGGTTACCACATCCTGTCCCTGGAGCAGTTCAGGTGGTAGACACTCCAAAGCATCAAAGTAGAAGAACTGCAAAGCAACTGATCCAAAATCAAAAAACGATAATTTCGTTCATGTAGAGACTAACCAGCACCAACACACATCAGCAACAATATACAACAAGAAAGGACTAAGCAACCCGAGCATCAAAGTAGCTAATGTACAGGGTACTATCTGATGTACATGCTACTACGTCTGATTTACACATTCTGTGCTTTGAATGTATTATTAAACAATCTCCACTGGGTTGGAAAGCGTCATGGTACAAACCATTTCAGATCAATTTCAATGCCAACTACCATGCAATTGGAGCAATGTTGCTCTAAAATGGACACCTGGGTGAAAATGAGTGCAGAATTTGAAAAGGTCCAATTTGTACAATTGTATGTTTTATGAAGACTTGCTTTGCAGTCATCCAAGCTACATTAGCTGTAATGTAGGAGTGGAAAGCAACAGGTTGCTCCCTGTTATGACCCTGTGTTTTCTCTGGACAATATGCAGGTGGGCACGGGCACGGGATGGACAGTATGAATGGCATCTGTTTGGATTTGAAAAGGAAACCCATGTGTAGCCAGCCCAAGTGTGAAGGGGACAAAAGGATTTTAAAGTTTATAAGGTTTTAAAACCTTAGATGATTTAAAATAATATTTTTTTGGAAGCATGTGTTTTGCTATTTGCTTTTAGTTTTTTTTTTGGAGAAAAGCGAATTGCATCCTTGTTATAAAGGAAGGGTGGTGGCAGAGTTTGTTGGGTTTTATGCTGTGTATGCACCCAGAGGAGTGCTAGTGATCATCAGTAGATTACTGGGGCACATTTATGGCCGGACATGTGAACACTTATCTTTTAGGGTCACTATCATGTGGCTATTGTACTTCACTTTTCTTATCATTGAAGCATACTGGAAGTCGTGTTCACTCCTCTCTCTTGGTTTCCACGCCTGATTGCCTTCTGCAAACCCTAACCCTAATCCTTGAGTGCCTTCAATTGGTATCAGAGCATTGAAGCTCTGCATTGCTGCTGCCCGTACAGCATACGTACACCTTGTCTGCGCCGGCTTCAACATCTGCTGCCCGTACACCCATTGTGCGCCGCCTTCAGCTACAGCTGTGCGCCTGCTGCCCGTACACACCATTGTGCGCCGCCATCAGCTAAACGTGCGCATTAGCTGCCCATACGTACAGTCAAGCGCCACCTACAACCTCAGTACCTGGTCGCCTTCAGTCGGGTACTGTACCTGCATCGCCTTCAGTTACTGTACCTGCCCGTACAGTCAAGCGCAGCTACCATCACCTGTGCGCCTGCTACAACAGGCGACTTGCTTCCGTACAGTCAGCGCCTGTACCTGATAAGCACATCTGAACCTGCAGCTGACGTGTAACTGGTCACCCTACTCCGTACAGTGCACAGTACAGCACACGACTGCAATAGTACAATCAAGGTATCTGCACAGTACAGCCGACCAGATTCTGCCACGTCAACATTCGCAGTTAAGCCTACTGCTCAGCACAGAAGTGGTAAGCATTACATATTTTGAATATTGGGCATTTTTATTTTCTCTGTGAAAATATACAGGCACAACAGGCAGATTTTCTATCAAAGAAATATACAGGTTTTTTGCACAGTTTGGGTGCAGCAAATTTGGGCATTTTTGGGGCATTTTGGCATTGTGTACGCCATTTGCTGCTCTACTCAGTCATTGGTGCATTGAGCTGCACATTCAGAGGATTGAGAGTGCAGGCAGATTTGGGTGAACTGTATTCAGTGGAGTACAATTATTACCAGGGTTTCTGTTATTGGTTTTTTGGTAAACAGGTACAACATTGTGCGTAAAGCATAATGGCAAATCAACAGCAAAGTGATGTATTCACATATTTGTCTAAGGAAGACAAATTGGATGGCACGAACTACTCCTTGTGGAGTTTTATGCTGAAAAATGTGCTTGTGGCAAAAGGTCTTTGGGATTTTGTTAGTGGTGATGAACCACGTCCAGGTCCATTGGCTCCAGAGACTCCTCCCCAAGGGGGTGCTCGTGGACGAGGACAACAGATATAGGCTCCAGGACAGCCATTGCCTGTTCAGAGAACAAATGCTCAAAAGACATGGGATGCCAGGGATGCACAAGCTTTGTCACTCATTGCATTGTCAGTTCAAAGGTCCATTATACCTCATATTCGTTCAGCTGGCTCTTCACAGAATGCATGGGTGACTTTGGAGCAGATGTATGCTGCTCGTAATGAGGCTAGGATCTCATTTTTGAAAAGAGAACTGGAAAATCAGAAGATGAATGAAGGAGATGATATGTCTAGCCACTTAAACAAGCTACAGGATTTGAGAGAGCAACTCATCAATGTGGATGAGATTATTCCTGAGACACAGCTTGTGTCCACCATCTTGCACTCTTTGCCAAGATCTTACTTGGCTTTCCATACCTCTTTGAACCTCAGCATGAGGAATGCTGTTGAACCCCTCAAGTATCAGGAACTTGTTGCTCTCTTACTACAAGAGGAGCAAATGAGGAAGAATATGAATATGAACACAAATGCTGAACAAGCATTTACTACAGGTCAAAAGGGGAAAGGAAAAACTCAGCCAAAGAGTGCAAATCAAAACTCAGGTGATGGTGGTTCCTCACAGGATACCAAGAAAGGTGATGGACAGCCCAAGAAGAAGGGCAAATGTCATTACTGTAAGAAGCCAGGTCACTACATCACGGAATGTAGGAAGAGGATTGCCAAAGAGAAGGCAAAGGAAGCTGGGATGTCTGTTAATGATGCTCCTAAAGCTCCTCCAGAGACTGCTTCTTTTGTTGAGGACAGGGATTACTGTTTTTATACATGCAGCTATGATGCCTCTTGGTCTTCAAAGGCACTCAGTTTGACAGAGCATGCATGTACTTGGTATTTTGATAGTGGTGCCTCAAAGCATATCACATCTCACAGGGATTTGTTTAGTCATGTTGGCCCTGCCCCTGTTGGCAAAACTGTTTAGTGTGCCAACAATGCTTCATATCCAGTTTGTGGCATTGGGGAGATTCAGCTTACAGCCATTGATGGCTCCATTCTCCGCCTTACAGATGCCTTATATGTACCAGGGATAAAGAAGAATTTGTTGTCCATTTCTTCTTTAGCACATTGTGGAATGCAGGTCTACTTTGATGATGATAAATGCATGGTCAGAGACAAAGCAAATGCCTTGACCTTGATGCTTACTGGTACATTATGTCATGGACTTTATGAGTTGGATGCATTTCAGCCAGTGGATCAGTCTGCTTATCATGCATTCACTCTTACTCCAGCTATGGTTGATGCGGACTTATGGCATGCTCGCATGGGGCATGTAAATTTTGGTAGTCTTATGCTTATGCAGCGACATAATATGTTTACAGATCTACCTCTCATGGAGAAGCCTCCAGATCACATTTGTGAAGGATGTATTTTGGGAAAAATGCACAGGTTTTCCTTCCCACGTGATCAGGCTCTAAGAGCAACTGCAAAGTTGCAACTTATACACAGTGATCTTTGTGGTCCCATGCAGACGAAGTCATTAGGTGGTTGCTTTTATTTTGCAACATTTATTGATGACTTCTCTCGTATATGCTAGGTCTATCCTTTGACACAGAAATCACAGGTATATGATGCATTTTTGGCCTTTGTAGCACTTGCTGAGACAGAGTCAGGATGCAAGGTGAAGACTCTCCATTCTGACCGAGAGGGGGAATATATGTCACATATGTTGAATTCCTTTCTTGGGAGTAGAGGTATAAAACATCAGTATACTACTCCTTACACTCCACAGCAGAATGGGGTTGCAGAAAGGAAAAATCGGTCACTCATGGAGATGGCCAGATGTATGCTAAAGGCAAAAAGACTACCACATATCTTTTGGGTGGAAGCAGTAATGTGTGCTTGTCATATTTTGAATCGATGTCCCACAAAGGCATTGGTTTCTATTACTCCTTTTGAGGCTTGGCATGGCCGCAAGCCTTCTGTATCGCATTTTCGTATCTTTGGGTGTCTTGCATATGCACACATACCCAAAGAGTTGAAGAGGAAGCTGGATGATAAAGCCACAAAATGTATTTTTGTTGGGTATAGCCGTGAGAGCAAGGGCTACAGGTTATATGACCCACTATCCAGGAAGATATTCATCAGTCGGGATGTGATTTTTGATGAAAAATCAGAAATATCCATGGCTGGTTATGAGGCAAATCAGGCTGAAAATGATGTGTTTGAGGTCTACTACCCATGAAGTTTCATTCCACAGTTGGTGATCCAACTCATGAGGGTACTGGACAGCCAGCAAATGAAGTAGGTGGTGCAGAAATTCAGCAGCCAAATCAGCCAGAAGCTGAACCAAATATGGGACAGCAGGCACCACAGGTCAGACATATACCTAGATGGTATTTGAGGACATTACAGGACAGCCATTTAGAGGGTCCTCTTGCTGGTCGTACTCGTAGGGAGACAAGGACCAATGAGCATGCACACATCATGGATTTGAATCTGGTTATGGCAGCCAGTTTACAGGATGATGATGAGCCTGATTCATTTGTGGATGCACGAGATAATGTGCATTGGAACAAAGCCATGCAGGATGAGATTGATTCTATTAAAAAGAATCAAACATGGGATTTGGTTGATCTGCCCAAAGGCAAGAAAGCAATTGGTACTAAATGGGTCTATAAGTTGAAAAGACATGCAGATGGATCCATTGACAGGTACAAAGCCCGTCTAGTTGCAAAGGGCTATGCACAGAAGAAGGGCATTGATTATGAGAAGACATTTGCTCCTACATCCCGTATGTCGACACTTAGGTGTGTCATTGCATTGGCTGCACATCGTGGTTGGGTTGTTCACCAGTTGGACATAAAGACTGCATTCCTACATGGGGACCTCGAGAGTCGAGGAGGAAGTTTATGTATTTCAACCCATGGGATTTGCAGAACATGGTCATGAGGGGAAAGTTTGCAGGCTGAAAAAGGCCTTGTATGGTTTGAAACAAGCTCCACGAGCTTGGTACGCAAAAATAGATGCTTTTCTACTCACTCAGGGATTTGTGAACAGTCCATTAGAGGCCACTCTGTATGTAAAGAAAGAAGACACAGATCTGCTGGTCATCAGTCTTTATGTGGATGATCTCTTGCTCATGGGATCAAATGATGACAAAATTGCAGCTTTTAAGGAGATACTGCAACAGACATTTGACATGTCTGACTTGGGCCTTGTACATTACTATTTGGGCATACAGTTTGTGCAGGATAACAGAGGCATTGGGTTGTTGCAATCACGTTATGTTGCTAAACTTCTGGAGAAGTTTAAATTTCAGGATTGCAAGCCTATTAGTACTCCTATGGAGCCTGGGATGAAACTGTCACTACAAGATGACAGTGTTTCCTTTGATGCCACTACATATGCTCAAGCTGTTGGGTGCCTCATTTACTTGTGTAATACAAGGCCAGATATTCAGTATGCAGTCTCTCAGTTGAGCAGATTCATGCACAGCCCACGGTTGTCACATTGGCAAGCTGTGAAGCGTGTATTCCGTTATTTGCAGGGTACCTCGTCTCTTGGTTTGCTTTATCCTGAGGGGGGTGACATGCAGTTACATGCTTACAGTGATTCAGATTGGGCTGGTGACTTTGATACCAGACATTCCACTAGTGGAAATTGTTTCTTCCTTGGCGCTTCATGCATTTCTTGGCTAAGCAAGAAACAGACCACAGTGGCCACTTCGTCTTGTGAGGCAGAGTACAGAGCAGCCTACACTACTACTGTTGAGTGTGTTTGGCTGCGTCGTCTCATGACTGATATGGATATTTCAGTGGAGGAGCCTACACCTATCTATACTGATAGTCAGAGTGCCATTGCTGTGGCCAGGAATCCTGTGTTTCATGCTCGCACGAAACACATGGAGATTCACTATCATTTTGTTCGGGAGAGACTCCAGGCAGGAGATATCAGTCTGATCTACTGTCCTACAGATCAGAATGTGGCAGACATCTTCACCAAGGCATTACCACGTCCGAAATTTGAAGCATTCCGCAATGCTTTGAATTTGTTTCCTTTTGGTGGATGATGTACAGTGATCACATATCACTCCAGGGGGGTTTGTTGGGTTTTATGCTGTGTATGCACCCAGAGGAGTGCTAGTGATCATCATTAGATTACTGGGGCACTTTTTACTTCAGTTAGTGGAGGTTTTTTCCCCCAGTTTAGGTCAGTTTCACTTATATGCAGTTTTATGTGTGTTTTGGTCCACCCGGCACATTTATGGCCGGACATGTGAACACTTATCTTTTAGGGTCACTATCATGTGGCTATTGTACTTCACTTTTCTTATCATTGAAGCATACTGGAAGTCGTGTTCACTCCTCTCTCTTGGTTTCCACGCCTGATTGCCTTCTGCAAACCCTAACCCTAATCCTTGAGTACCTTCAGAGTTCGGGGGTGGTGGTGTCGTGTGATATGGCGCATCACCATGGCGATCACAGGCTGACTCTCTCTCTATTTATTTATTTATGAGTCAGGACTCAGGCGAGGCACCATCACCAGCCATTACCTCCACAGAGATTTGGGGTGAGTATGCAGCATCCCTATACACAACAGCAGGGCAGCCGCCCCTGCCAGACCCATCGGAGCCATGCCCAGAGACGTGTGCTTTCTTTCCTGCTGAGATGGTAAGGAAAGCTATCGACAGGATGAGAACTGGGAGAGCATATGATCATGATGGTTTGGTAGCAGAACACTTTATTCATGCCAGAGATACGCTTGCAGAGCTTATTGCTATGATGTTTAACCGAGCCATGTGTGAGGGTTTTCCTGAGACTTGGAATATGTCCACGATTGTGCCTATCTTCAAGTCAGGGGATCCCATGCTTCCTGGGAATTATCGTACCATCATGATTGGTCACACATTGGATAGATATATGCATCTATTCTTGAGCAGGAGTTGAGTAGATGGGCAGAGAGAGAGGGCATACGTGCATCAGGGCAGGCAAGGTTCAGGAGAGGTTTCTCCACTCTTGACCATATCTTGACACTCAGAGCTATTATTGAGGAGGGCAGATTATATGGCAGGAGGATTTATTGTTGCTTTGTGGATTTCCGCAAAGCTTTTGACACAGTACCGAGAGCCAGACTGATGCGCAGACTACAGGAGATGGGAGTGCCAACAGAGCTGATTTGGGGAATCATGGCTTTATACAAGACAGTTGTGGGGCGCGTACGTACTACTCAGGGTATATCTGAGATGGTTCACTCCACTATTGGGGTGAAACAGGGCTGCCCCCTAGCTAGCAGGGACATGGATTCCGCTGTTATTGTATGCTGATGATATTGTGCTGATCTCAGATTCTCCAGAGGGGATGCAGCGTCATTTGGATGCATTGCACACGTTTGCACAGGACAGTGGATTGTCTGTTAACCTTGGTAAAACCAAGGTGATGGTGTTTGCACAGTGGGTTAGGAGGTCAGTACCCTAGTCAGGAGACAGTGGAGTATACAGATGCATATACTTACCTTGGTGTGGTTTTTAGTGGCCCACTATTTTCCTTGAGGAGAGCAGCGGAGACCAAATTGACCAGAGCTTATGCAGCATTGGGGAGACTAGAGAGGATGTGTTCGCAGGTTCAGTTTCAGGAACCTCGAACAAAGCTCTGGCTCTTTGACACTTTGGTCACTTCAGCCATGTTGTATGGAGTGGAGATATGGGGACCCTCAGTGGATCGCCACAGCTCAGCTGGTAGCACTGATGGATGGAGACGTATGGAGAGGCCCTTGGTTTCTATGATTTCCCGGATGATTAGGGCCAAGGCCTCCATGTTTCAGTTTCAGTTAGTTGTTTAGTTGTTTTTAGCTTTTCTTACACAGACATTGTATCAGATCCACCAATTGTTGTAACCTTTTTGGTCTCATAGGTCATTTTGGCCTTCTGAAGACGTTAATATATCATATCATTTCATTTCATTTCTCTCTCTCTCGTTCTCAGGCGAACAGTCGCTACATGCTGAGCAAGCTTGCGCAGGTCTGCCGGACAGGAGGACAGCAATGAGCCGGCGGCTGCAAGTTTCTCTCTCGGCACTGCCACGTGGACTGGACTGCGCTTGCTCTCTCTTTATCTCTCACTTGGGAGGAGGCGTAGGATTATAGCCTGTTGTTGCAGATACATGGGCTAAGCAGGTGGCGTACAGGTCGGCAGGACAAGAAGCGCACGTAGCGGCTACGTGTGTGGAAGCAGCCAGGCGGGCGACCCTCTGCAGCGTGGAGCAGTCCACATGCTGGTGGCGGCTACGTGTGTGGAAGCAGCCAGGCGGGCGACCCTGTGCAGAGAGCTATGGTGCAAGTTCTTACCGGGTTTCTAAAGAGAGCTATGGTGCAGAGAGCTCGGTCGAAGGACCGGGGGTGCTCTACAAAGGAACCGGGGTCCATGATCAAGGCCTGGTGATGGCATGTCTGGAGCTGTGGCCGGTGGCATCTCCAGCACCGTCACCTCACAAGCTGTGGCGAGACTTGGATACAGAAGATCAAGCTAAGATGCACAGGAGAATGTTCATGGAAGAGATGTGTTGTTCCTCTTCATCTTGAACGTATGTGTATTCAGGGGATTGCTTGACACGTCCTCTATCTTTTCTCTCTCTAGGTTATGGAAAAAGCACAGGGTATTTGAAACCGATCCCGTCAAGTGGGAAAGACTCAATTGGACACCTACACGTTTAATAGCACAACTTTAAAACCACAAATATGAAATGGACAACTTAAAACAACTTGAAATTTAAATGAACAGAAATGGAAAGATGGACACCAGCACTGGGGCCGGAACGGGCCGACCCCCCCCTCAATATATGATATATTTATTGGGAGTATTTAAAGAATACAATGCTCCATGGGTTCTGAGAACCAGATGATGTCCATGTACATATGAAAACAGTACTAAACAAATAGCTCGAATTTCGATGTAGAAAAACTCGGAGCAGAACGACCACTAGTGTGGTCCAATCACTACGGTCCTGTGCTTTCACTGGACTCCGCGGAGAGCACCACACTGGTGTTCCGAGACCACGCACAGACAGGCGCTCTCGTACTAACGCCTGGCTCTCCCGATCTCAGCACCTTTGGACCGAGGTTCGCCCATATAGCTTGGACAACCCGGCACCGAACGGGTGTAGGCCGAGCGGGACGAATCTTTTACCAGATTTAAACATTAAATGCTTTACTCAAATCTGAAAATCACTTACTTGTAGTTGGTTGATAAAAGACCAAAACTTGCGGAATGATGAAGCCACTCAGGTGATGCGAAGTTTTCCTGGTAGAACACCCGTGGAGATGATGTACCGCCACAAAGGACACAGCCGCCTGCTCTTGCCTGATTGGAGAAGGAGTGCACAGTCACTATGCACCACCACAATCAAAGTAGACAAACCAATAGATAGCTGTAGACAGCCGCCTGCTGGAGCACAGCCTGATAGTGATGGATACACAGCCGCCTGGGAGAAGCAAATTCAGAGATATTACGTGGCCTTCATGTGATGGCAGCCAACTCTGTGTAGGCCAACTATGTAATGGGCGCCTGGCTGTACAGAAACGTAGCCAGCATCCAGAGATTCAGTCGCCAGCAATAGAGGTAAAGAGCATGCGCCTGTGTGGGAGTGGTAGAAGCAGTCGCCTGTAAAGAGTCAGGCGCAGCCAGCAGCCAGCAGAATCAACCGCCTGTAGAGAGTTTGGCGCAGGCAGCAGCAGCATAAGCAGCCCCCTGCAGAGTTCAACGCAGCCACCTGAAATAAGATTCAGCCGCCTGTAGAGAGGCAGGCAGCGTAACCTGACAGGAGCCGGAGTGCTGGTCGCCGGTAGTCTACGTGAGAAGGAAGCGATGGGATGATGTTTACGCTTGATGGAGAGCCATATTAAATAAAATAATGAAGTGAAGATAACCTTACAGATTCTACGCATGCATGTGGGGGTCTAGTGGGGGTAGGTGACCATGCCCACCCCCACACTCACTTAAAAGTGAGGCTCCCCACCTTGGCCCCAAAGTGGGTGCCCAAAGGGGGTGCCCACTTTTAAATAAGTGTGGACCCCTAACCTTATAAATCAAAGGGTTAGAATTTAATAACATTAAACAACATGTACCATATACTTACCACCTGTTCACATGCACTGAAACTCGTCAGAATACAGGGCACACTTCACGACTCACTGGCAGGCGTCCCCGCTCAGTAACTAACACGTCAGGCAGGCAAACACACGAATACATGTCATGCGAAAACAGTTTCAAACATGCAAAATATGTGTGCATGTGCAAATAGTAACATGGACATATCTCCCGTTCATGGAACATGTACAAAATATCTGTCGGCACAAAACTGGCACGACATTTATTACATAAAAACCTGATCTTCCTATGGAGTGACAGTCCCATAGGTAAGACACAGTTCCAGGCACGAGTTTCCCTAGGTGTGACAGTCCCATAGGTAAAACACGGCACGAATACTGGCTCTTCCATGGCGTGACAGTCCCATGGATCGAACACAGTCCAGGTCATACACGGGTGGCACTGATCTGGCTCCCGTCCATACGACACCACCCTGCTAACACACGGGTGGCACCAGTCTGGCTCCCGTCCATGTCAGCAAAATACTGGCCTCTTCACATGAGACACCGGCCTGGCCTCAAGTGAACGAGACGCAAAAGCTAGGAATGGACCAAATGGTCGGCCAATTGGTGACAGTATTGCTATGGAAAACAACCCTGGTTTTTGGCACCGTGATTGGACGGTGTATCTGTGGGTTTCTCATGGAAACAGGACATTGGTTTTCGAGAGGAAACAGGACTTTGGTTTCGAGGAAACAAGCCTATGGTTTATGGGATACAGGTCTTTGGTTTATCAGATACAGGTCTTTGGTTTCATGTGGAAAACAGGTCTTTGGATTCGTGTAAACAGGTTGTAGTTTTCTCGAGGTTACATGCAAGCTATGGCTATAGGGAAGGACATATGGTTTGGTACAGCCCTACTGCTGTTTGGGAAAGGGTTTGAGGGATCCATGGTAGAGATGGAGAAGACCTTTTCAAGCAGGGAGGTGTTGTACAAGTGTGCCTTCTCTATGGTATGCTGTGCTGTAATAACGAGAGTTCTCTTTTGGAAGTCCTAGGTGAAACTATAAGGGATCCTATTGGTGGAGGATTCTACAAGTTGTACTTTGTACTCAAATTTGATCAAGTAAAGAAATACCGCAAGGGGCGCCACTGCGTTTTGGGGCCAATCAGTGTCCGTGTACTATTTGCAAGAGCACTCTAGCTTTTGTTTTCCTTTTCCAAGTCCTCATGGGTGTTGAAGTGTTTTGTGTGCGAGTGTTTGTTTCACCGCCCGTCAAGTTTTTGAAGGCCGGTTTCACTCCCTTCTTGTGACATTAGCAGGAAGCTTGTGTAATGGAGCATAGCCCATCTCTCTGAACCCTCGCGTTATGGGACCCTAGTGTGGCTCTCCCTCCCCCTAGCACATAGTTTTCCTTTTGCATGGTGGCGGATGGCTATGGAGGGAGCTACATATTTATAAATTTGCCTTGGTCTTTTGTACTTTGCTTTTTTCTGATAGAAAGAACTTTTCTCGTCGTATAAGGTCATAGCTTAATGAACAGCACAGGATAATCAACACTTCCAACCAAGCATGGAGCCAGGTGGGTACCTGGGTACCACAAGGATCACTAAATCTATGGCAATGGCTCTTCTTCAAAAGCTGTCTGTGTGTTTTTTCTCTGTTCAAGCAAGCAGGTTGTTGCATGGGCAGCACAACTTTATACAAGGGAGATGCATGGTACCTTGGAAAAGCTGGAGTGCAGGCATTCTTTGATTCAGATAATCCACAGCTTTTACATTATATGAGTCAATGCTCAATTTGTCAGAAAGTAAAGACACACATGGTAAGGCTCCTCATTCTTATTGCAGCTTTTAGATTATATGAGCCAGTGCTCCATTTGTCAGAAAGTAAAGATACACATGGTAAGGCTTATTGCAGTATAGGTGCCCAGAAACCCCCTAGCATCATGTCACGTCTACACAAAATTTTGCTGTGTACCTTTGAGATAAAGCTTAATTTTTCCAGTCATTTCCAACCTCAAGGATATGGACAGACTAAGATCTGCAACACAGCGTCATGCTTACAGACCAAAAACAACATCATTGCATAACACATTCCACATCTCCCTGCTTGGAAATACATTCGTCCCCTCCCTGCTAAAGTTCAAGACAAGAAATTGGAAGTGGTAGACAAGGAAGAAGTTCTTATTTCCGAATAAATTGTTCAAGAATGACATTGTGGACTCAACAAAGCTGTGTACCTTGATAAGTCATTCTTCCAAAGTAAAACTTTTACTTTCAGCTTACAGAGAAGCCATGGCATTAGCCCGACCTTCAGTTGGAGGTTCAGAGGAAACTTCAAGAGTGGCAAAAACAGCAGCAGATTTGGAAGATTCCACACAGTAAATTTTGAACACTCTTCACACAAACCTACTACAGAATTCCGGATACCAGGAATGTTAATCCCAAGTCCTGTTCAAAGGAAAGCAAGACCATCACTACACTGACATTCATCTAAATGCATGTGGACATTCTGCAGTTAGAAAGCTCAAATTAAGCCCAATCGTTAGGTAATCAGCCAGAACAGGGTGCCCCAAGAGCATTTTCAGGCATTTGTCAAGTTTAAGAGAGATGTTAAAAGACTTTCACACTTCCAAAATAGCAAAAAAGTCAAATCTTTAAAAATCACATTGTGAATAAACCTCAATATCCAGAAAAGAACTTACCAAGATATGAAAACCAAGAAAATTTCCCTCCCTTGGGAGTTGCAAGCATTGAAACTGAAAAATTGTGTGCTCACCTGGAACAAAGGATGAAACTTGCCCGAACAAGCCTTCGTTACCTCTTGGCCAACGATGCCTCCAAACATAGCTGCTACTGGATTGAGAACAGCCCGTGCACCACTTGAGAATTGCCTAAGAACATCTTCGTCAATAGTGTCTAGTTTCAAGTCTCCAGCCCCTTCATTGATTTTTTTGGCCAATTCCAGGAGAATAGCAGTATCATCATCACTAGCAGGAGCAGGAAGGCGACCGAATTGAGCACGGAATTGGTCAAGAGCCTGGAAAGCAAAATGTAACAAGGGGGGCCGGTCGAATTTGGCAAAGTCACTGAGAAGAAATTCCCCAGGATTCTGAAGAGCTTCACGAAATGATTTGAATTTTAACAGTTTAGGCTGCTTCACTTGAGTGACAATCCCACCTTTCTCATATGCCCCAAATGAGGTTGTATCTTCTTCAAGAAGAAAAGAGTATGGTCTACAGTTCTTTACTCGCCTTGGCTTCCCATCATTCAACTCATTCATTCCATGAATTTCAGTAAAGACTACCATGTCACCATCTTGAAATTCCAGCCTCTCATCATCAACACAGGACACTAATGCAGGGTTGTCATTGCTGATGGATGCTATAATACCTGTCTGAGGTTCTTCTCCATCAACATCATACACTGTGAACTCTGGACCAAAATCACAAAACACACTACCAAAGAGCCCATGTATATCTGCCTTGATGAAGGCAATTGGTGGCGTTTGACTACGGCAAAACTGATCAAAAACAGCGGCTTTTTCAAATGATACATCCGTAAAGACAGTAGCCTGCAAGTAAAACATGAATAATGAGTCCAATGATCACTATAATTATTTACAATCGATACTGAGCCTCAATTTCTCCTGCTTTAGGCACAATTACCTGAAAACTCAAGAGAAAATTCTCCGTAATCTCAGATGTATGAACTGTAACCAAAACAGCGGCATTCAGCTCCTGTAATTTGTCAGCACATGCAACCGCCTTGTTTTTCCCTATGTCAGACTCTGAAAAATAAAAATTTGCTCCAAGATCCCATGCTTCCACTACCGCTGTGTCATGAAGGGTCACTGATTTGACTCCAGCCAAAATTACATTCTTTGCTGCAAACCCACATGGTCACCAAAAAAATAGTCCTTGGTAAGTGTCATACAGCAAAAAGAACCATGCAATATCAAACATATGGCACTTTTAAACACATCCAAAGTAGACTCAAGCCATTGTAAGATAATGTTACTGCAAGAAAAATTATATTATATCAATGACCAACCTCATAAGACCACCCCTTTAACTGTGCAAAAAGCACTACCTATTGCAGCTCATCAAGCTTTATTTTTTTTAAAATTTTTTTTTTTTTAAAGCAAATGCATCTTGATTTATAATAGACAATCCAACTTAACTCATGAAGAATGTTGAGATCTTTTGCAATAAAATCTCATTGTCTCTTCATTGATAGTAAACATTTAGCTCATTGCAAGGAATATCATCATACCGCTTGCTAGCTACACAAAATTGGTTAATATCATGTAAAGATGTCACACGAGGGACGCAGCGGAAAGACTTAACCATGAATTAACACTGTGCACATGAAGAAGATTAATGCTAATCAAAACTTCGCATGACACAATACAGAAGGACAAATAGACCTAATCTACTCTATATTGCAAGACATTAATATTTACAATCATGAACTTATACCTTGATTTAGATCCTGTTTATGCATACCTATCTACTGATGCATACAAAGTTGACTGATTGATTCACAGCTTCTGTGGTGATCTCTAGATACCTGCATTTGGGAGTTGGGGACTACCTTCTAGCCAGTGGTATCAACACCTATGTGTGAAGAATGGGATCCCTATGAATGACCCTTGACTTGCCTTTATATAGGGATTGATAGCAAGTCATAGACTCGTATTCAGGTCGGCAAAGGCCTTAACGACCCCAAAAAGTCATTCAAAAGGTCTTTTATTGTGTTTATATAGTACCGAACTTGTGTCCGAACTATTGGTACATGCCCACGGCACCTATTGGGCTGCGAAAACAGTCCCAAACAGGCCATACTCTGCCACGTACTTTGCATAGGGGTACCGCCACTGAAACATGAAGAAACACAAAAAGTAACACCTCCAGGCTGGAGGACACCATCTGCCTGCCTAATCTCTAAGGCCAAAGCCAAGGGCCAGAGGTGGGTAAGCACGCAGGTTGTGCAAATTGTGCGAGCACTCTATGGCCCGCCCCTAAATAGCGGTGGACACCGACTCCATGCTCCAACCCATCGGCTATGCAATGGCAAGGAGAAGATCATAATGCCACTCTCTGGATGGACGGTCTGGAGTGATTTAGGGATTTGTAAATACCTTACGTGCCGTGCGCTACCTGAGCTCCCCCCGTCTGCTGTACCTACTGCACCCCCCCCCTTGCGTCAGTCTCCCCTCCCTCTCCTTCGCCGCCCCTTGCCTGTCCCACCAGCTGCCCCTCCCCCCCTCGCTTCTTCCCCAGCGCAGCCTGCCTTCCATTTCTCCTGTGCCTGCCCCGTCCCCTCCTCCCTGGCCCCCTCTCTGCCCCATCTCTCTCTCTCTCTCTCTCTCTCTCTCTCTCTCTCTCTCTCTCTCTCTCTCTCCGGTTTCTTCTCTCCTCTATCCCGTCTTCAGCCCCCCAGACCCTCCCCCTTTCCTAGCAAGTGATTTTTAGCTTCTTCAGGGCATTCCTCTATTCAGCAAGTCTCGGCTTCATTCTTGTCTTCACCCTCAAGAGGACTCCATGGCAGCCACTCCGTCATCCCCAACCAAGGCCGCCGTCGCTTGCATATCTTTTTCCAAAGCGGACCTTCATTAGAGGCCTCCACCCTGATTTGCAAGATTGTTGGTAGCCGCCCTGCACGCGGACAACGTCACTTGTTGATCCACGCTCTCAAGTTCCCTATGCAGTTGACGAAGCAACTCTTCTTGACCAAGCCTAGGATCTAGACTCATCTTGATGCTATCCGGATCTACCTATTGAATGCTAAGTTGTTACCAAAAGTATGTGCGTATCGTGCGATAAAACACACACATAAGTTAAACAAGAAAGTGCATGTGCCATGTATCCTCACCTACTTCAGTGTCCCCAACGTGTGGAGACTCCGCACGAGCTTCAAGTTTGCCCTGCAATACACTAACTTCTCTAACTAAGAAGTACTCAAACGATTCCGAATCTTGGTGTGTATGAGCGAGTATGAACTCCAATTACGCTCACACGCACCAACAAAGCAATCTTACAAGCACAAGCATAATGTTTATACCATAAAACTTAGATTGTAGTATATACTTAACGTTTTTGGACAAACTTACAAAGGGACCCACGACCAAATATCTAAAATTAGTAAGATTACCGGAGATAAAATACGAAGGGCCAAGTGGCACAATTTTGAAAGTCCATGGTAAGCATAATTATGCCACCATGTCAAAGGAGACTTGCAAGTCTCCTTTCTCAAAGCAATCTTCCTCGAAAAAGACGGGCCCAAGCTATTCATATAGCTGATCATCTCCTGATCGAACTACATCTGCTCATCTTCTAAATATATATTGTCGACGTATGCATCTCGCATAGTCAACAAGGTAGCCTGTCGAAGTAGCTCAGGTGTCTTGTATAAAGGATGGAGCAATGCAGCCATCCCATGGATAGGACGACTCATATACGTCCATCTATAGTCAACAATGGCTATAATGTCATCCCGTCTGCGAATAAATCAAGATTCAAGAATGAGATAGTCAAAGAAACCAACCCAAGTTCCCAAAATCGAATTTAGGGTTTACATGTCCTCATTGTAACAATTAAACAATGTAAGGTTTAGATAGATAAAATACCACTGTTGTGTAAGCGATGAACAAGCTCTGACATGGGCCTTCATCTCCATGAAAAAATGGTAGACAAGCCCCAAAGTCGACTCCTCCATGTCGGTCATGCGTAGAAGGACACACAATGGCTTGAGAGCCACTATGATGTTCTGCACCTCCGTCCAAAACTACTCATCACGCACTTTTCTCTGTATATACCTTGTGGGCTCGGATTGAGCATGATGGCATCAACCTCCACGTAGGATCTGCCACTATATGCGAAAGAGGATCTCGAAGCTTGAACAGCCTCTGCAGCACGATGTACATGTATGCAAATCGTATCTTCGAGGGACGAACCATGTCCAAAGGGCTATGGCTCCGGAAAATAGCTAGTGGCTGATGCTTCTTACGAAAGAATGTAGTGATCCGTGTAGCATCGGCAACCACAGGCTGTACCCATGGGAGCTTCCCTATGCCTCCATAAGCAAGTCTAAGCGATGGGTTGCACAGGGGGTCCAAACAATGCGGGGGAACTCAACCTCCACCATCTCTCCCATTGCCTTGCAGTTAGACGCATTGTCTGTGACTACCTGTACCACATTATCCATGCCCACCTCAATGATTGCCCGTCGAATGTGTGAAGATGAACTCGTCAGAAATGCATTCAACTGCCTTCCCAGCATTAACCGCACGTAAGTATGTGCCAAGGCAAGACGACACAAGGATATTGATGATGTGTCGTCTGCGGGTATCACTCCAACCGTTGGAGATGATACTGCAGCCAAACTGCTTCCACCCATTTCTCACGGGTGCCAGGGCCTTGTCTATTACAGCCTTCTCATCATCCAAGACTGTAGTGTGCATCTTGGTGTGCTCAAGGCCTGTCAATGTGTCAGTATGGCCAACTTGTGCGATAGCCCTAACCACCCTCTTCCATTGGTCGATGCACAATACATTAAAGGAGATATTGCACTCAATGAGAGTGCGTGCTATCTCCATCTCTGCAACCTTCTGTCTTTCCTTTACCCATAAATGTGCATTCATGCATGATTGCAAGGTGGATTGCCTTTGCACAGGCAGGAGTACACTTCCTTGTGCACGAGTATCTACCGCTACATCCACATTCTCCTCATCAGCAAGACGAGCCCTCTTTCTGCTTCCTGATTCCATTGTTTGTGTTGCATGAGGCATAGAAGAGGGTCGAGTCCCTAACTGACTAGGTAAAGGCTTAAGTCCATCAAGCAAAACATCCTCAAAAGCATCCTCATGTGCGGTAGGAGCCATCAATGATCGCTGGCGGATGATTGCATCCTTCACTTCCGTAGGCACATGTTCACCTGCACCAATATTCCCAGTAGTGCCTATCTCTGTCAAGTGACAAATAACACGAGTGATTGTACTCGTGCTTGTCTTCGAACATCACTTGCATTGCCACTAATAGGTTCCTATACCGGATTGTCCTAGGGTCCTCACTATACTGAGGACATTGGTATGAGCAGCCCAATACGCGTTTATTGTGCGAGGCATAATGTAAGCTGGTTGCTGCACAGTGCAGAGAAATAAAATTGTTGTCAAAAAGCCGAATATAGAGTCTAGACTATGTACATACTACAATGTCGAGAGAGAGAGAGAGAGAGAGAGAGAGAGAGATATTAAGCGTCTACTAAAGACCCAATGGGCCTATGAGACCAAAGTGGTACAATAATGTCCATGGCATATCTCATCATGGAATGGAAAATAAAATAGAATGAAAACATAAACATAGCTATCTCACTGGGGTGATACAAAACTGTCCATGGAAACTTGTCATGGAATACTAAAAACATAAAAACATGGGAGCAACATTAGCTCCAAGTAGATGGTATACCACTCTCCAAAATGTCAAGCATGGGGTTGACAAGTATGGCCGAGAGGTCTCCCTCAGCTATGTCACGTGGAAAGATAGCTCGATGGCGGTGGAGCATGTCTTGGATCTGGAGCTCATGAAGTGATCGTGGCTGACGGGGGGGGGGGGTCGAGGGTGTCGGGCACGCTGGAGTGCAGAGGCTCGGTCCGAGGTAACTCCTCTCGGGCGAGGTAGGTCCAGAGCAACTCGTGCAGGGTCCACAAGATCCACTATGTCGCTGTCCTCCACCTCCTGGGTCCGGAAGAAACTGGTGATGGTTGGCTGCCGAGGGAGGGGGCGGGGTGGCTGGGCCTGTGTTTCGAGAAGGTGTCCCTGTGTCTGCGGAGCTCAAGCATGAAGAGGCACAGGCAACACTGGTCCTGGAAGTCAATGATCCTAGAGAGTGGACCGAATCCCTCACGAAACAGACAGTGAAACCTCCCGCGGATCTCATAGTATACTGGGCAGCATATGTAATGCTCCTCCGTCTCAACCTCTGTGTGGCATAGTCGGCAGATCCTCTCCTCTATGGGTGTCCGTACGAGCTTCCCAACTCTGGGGATGCGCTCAGCTCTACCTGCCTCCACTCTGAGGCGGTGGGAAGAAACCCGTATCTGGCCAATCGCAATCCGCATGGCATGGGACATGTGAACACTCAAGTAGCCCGGCTGCTGGATGAATCCATCCTCAGTGAGTGTGAGAAAGTGGTCTCTGTAAAAGTGCATCTTCGTGGGGAGCTCCGGGGGTGTGATCCATGTGCCATGTGTGTAGAGGCTAAGAAGATCTGACCGGATAACCCGGTTGGTATCCTCGTGAGAGCCGGAAAAAAGGGGAGTCCAAATTGTACTGAAGGGGGAGTAGGCGGTCCATGCAAAGCCCATATACTGAGAACTAAGTGGAAACTAGTGCATACCATACTCCAGAGTGCCCCTCAAGTGCTAGCTGTCCGGAGGACTCCAAGGCAAGCCTCGGATACCTGTGGGGATCCATGTGACTGATGCGATGAAGGTATGTGACTGTCTGGAAGAGTGCCTCCACTACCATCACGGCTGCAGCAAACTCTACCTGGATAATCTGGTGTGGGACTGATGGTTTGATGCGGATCATACGGGAGAACATCATGACCTGGGGCCTCTCAACTCGCTGCCAATCCTCATCGGATAAATCTGGCCCCCAGAAAGCTGCTCATCCCCTCTATATGTGAAGCTCAATCTGGATGTAACGGGGCGAGAAGTATTGAAGACCATTACCTTGGTTTTACCAAGGTTAACAGGGAGGTCCCGCTGAGTGCAAAAGTCATGTAAGGCATCCAACTGTCTCTGAAGCCCTTCCGCTGAGACTGAGAGGAGGACGATGTCAACAGCATAAGGTAGTATGGGGATCAATATGCCTGCCACTGTGGGACCAGCCCCGCCTAATCCATCAATGAAGCTCGAGATCTCATCAATGTAGAGGCCGAAAAGAGTGGGTGATAAAGAGCAGCCCTGTTTCACCCCAATGGTTCTGAAAATCGCATGTGATGTACCTCCTGGGGCTCTCACTCGTCCGGTGACTGACTCATAGAGGGCGATGATGCTCCAAACCATGTCAGATGGGACTCCAATCTCCTGTAGACGGTGTAAGAGGCGGGCTCGGGATACAGTATCAAAAGCTTTGCGGAAATCCACAAAGCAACAGTAAATCCTTTGATGTCGTGCTCTACCCTCCTCGATGATGGCACGGAGGGTGAAGATGTGGTCAAGGGTAGAGTAGCTCCTTCGAAAGCCAACCTGTCCTGAGGCTTTGCATCCCTAGCTCTCTGCAAATGAACTAAGCTCCCCCTCTAGCACTGATCCATAGAGTTTGGCCAATGTGTGGCAAATCCATGATCGTCCTGTAGTTATTAGGATCAAGTGGATCTCCGGCTTTGAGGATGGGGGTGATGGTGTTGGTGGACCAAGAGGGTGGAAATCCTTCACAAAGGGCTGTATTGAACATGTAGGCTAGTAGGGGCGCTAGGGTATCATGGACACGCGAGATGTACTCGACAGTGAGTCCCTCATGATCTTGGGCTCGCCCATTGCATAGTCTGCGAATGGCCTTGAGGACCATGCCCTTTGTGAAGAAGGTGGAGGTGGTGGGGCGGGGGTCTAGTGGTGGGGGTAGGGGTGGCTGATGGGGGATGGGGGATATGATAAGAGGGAGCGTGCATAGGAGTGTCATGTGTCTGGGCAGGTGATAGGTGTGGGAGGGCGATGTCCTCGTAGTTTCCTCCATGCCTCTTTGCAGTTCGGCCCTAAGAAAAGTCGGTATAACTCATCCTCTTTCCGAGCATAGAACTCCCGTTTCTTGCGTTGGGTGAGCCGTTGCGAAATCCGTTGCGCTTGGCGCTTCGTGATTTGCCCAATCCGTACCTCATGCTTAAGACACGAGCGTGTGGCCCGACATTCGTCATCATACCAACATTTATGGGGCATGGAACCGCAAGGTGGCTTGGCAAGAGACCGCTGCGTGCAGATGAAAGAAGCTGTGGCGGATGTATGGTGGTGAGTTGTGTTGTGAGGGTGGATAGGGCGACAGTAGGTTCCACATCCTGGAGTTGGCGGTAGATGTGGTTGGAGTAAACAGGGTCAAGCTCGTGATCAAAGATGACCTGAGTGTAATGTGAGATGGGGGGGGTGAAGGGACGGGTGGTGTGCAGGTGAGAGTGAAAGAGAGGTAGGCATGGTCAACTTCAAAAGGGGGTGGCGGAATGGAGAAGTCGCGGATAAAGTGTGCCAAAGCCGGAGATCCCATAAGGTAGTCCATAGTGCTAGTACCTCCTGAGCGAGGGAAGGAGGTGAGGGCGCCGGAGGAGGGCCATCGGGACATCCCGTTATAGATAACGAGACCATGTGCAGCTCCCAGAAATATCTCGCGGACACTGTGACCTCCTCACGGTCCTGTGATGATCGCTGCAACCCTGTGTCAATGACGTCCAGCTCCTGTAGTCTGATAGGGTCGTCTAGATCGAGTAGTGGGACCTGTTGACTTCCCGTCCTGTCGTTGAAATCCCCGAGCAGGAGGACTTCCCCCAACTGTGAGAACTCCATGATATCCTCATATAATGGTTAGTACGGTGACTGGCCATGGTGAGAGAGAGAGAGAGAGAGAGAGAGAGAGAGAGAGAGAGAGAGAGAGAAATGAAATGATATATTAACGTCCTCAAAAGGCCAAAATGACCTATGAGACCAAAAAGGTTACAACAATTGGTGGATCTGATACAATGTCTGTGTAAGAAAAGCTAAAACAACTAAACGACTAACTGAAACTGAAACAACAACTATGAGGAAAAGTAAGGTACTAGGAGCTCCTAATGGATAACATCCTAAGAGAGAGAAAGGAAGAAAGAAAGAAAGATATATTAACGTCTGCAAAAGGCCAAAATTGGCCTATGAGACAAACAAGTAGTACAATGATGTTCCTCCAGTCTTTCAGAGGAAAATGTGGAGAGAGAGAGAGAGAGAGAGAGAGAGAGAGAGAGAGAGTTGTATTAACGTCTTCAACAAGCCAAAATGACCTATGAGACCAAAAGGTTACATCATATCCATGAGGTACATCATCCTGGGTTTAAAAAATAGTAATAAAGAAAGATAACAAAAATCTAGAACTATAAAATCTGATCTAGGTACATGAGCAAAGAGCTCTCATATCACCCTAATACATCCCTCATGGGCCGCTCTGACATAGTGCTCAAGGTGGTAAAACTAAGCCAGTGCGAGAAGGTCCTGCGATGATGGGAGATGATGGCCCGGATCCTCCTGTGGTGGCGTGGCCATGGGGTCTGGGGCGTCAAGCTTTGCATAACTCAGTGGCTCTGTTGAGTGTCACACCTCTTGGCCAAGCTCCTACACTAGCCTGTGGTCTGGGTATGGTGGGTGGATTGGCCCTTGAAGTGCTGGTATGGAAGAAGTCAGTGAGAGCTCTCTATGCTGGTCCTCGAGCAAGTGCAATTGATCTAGATCTCAGTAAGGACTCCCTGTGTCTATGGAGCTCTAAGAAAAAGTCCCAGGTATCTCTGATCCGGGAAGTCCATGATCCTAGGAAGTGGTCCGAACCCAGCTCGAAAGAGGCAATGGAACCTCCCCCGAATCTCATAGTATACAGGGCATCGTCATATGTAATGATCCTCTATCTCGGGCTCTATGCAACAGAGCTGGCATATCTTGTCCTTTGGTGCAGCCGCCAGGCCCATATTTGGCAGTCTCCACTCTCAGTTGGTGGGACAAGGTGCGGATCTGGCCGATCACACCTCACCCCAAAAGATAGGTGTGTGTCCATGTAGTGTGGGCGGATGATGAAACCATCCTCTGTCAAGGATAGGAGATGATCTCTATAGAAGGCCATCTTCGTCCCCAGTGGAGTGGACGATAGGTGAACTCCATGTCCTCTGAGTATCCAGTCTGACAGTGTCCTTCTTGATAACCTTGTTCCACTCTATGCGGCTGAGAGCAAATGACGGGGCCTCTATGTTGTACTGGAACAGGGGGAGTGCCTCCATCTACATGTCGTGCATGCCAAACCAAGTGCCTACCTGTGTAGGGGAAACACTCTGTATCTCCCTTGAGTGTCAGCTGTCTTGAGGACTCCAAGGCTAGCAGGGGGTATCTATCTAGTGGAAGCTCCCATAGCTTGTGCCAGTATGTCACTGTCTAGAAAAGAGCCTCCATCACTATCGGTGTAGCCCCCATCTCTACCCACACAATCTCAGGTGGCACTAATGGCTTACTCCTAATCATGCGCAAGATCATCGCCACTAGGGGCCTCTCCATCGGCTTCCACCCATCATATACCTCCTCTGTATCTATCACGGCCGGCTCTCTCCTCTGTCTCCTCCTGTGGTATAAGTTGGGACCCCAGATGGTGGCACCATACAGTAGTGTAGGTGTAACTAGAGTATCAAATAGCCAAACTTCGTCCTTAACTCCTGAAACTGTATCTGTGAAGCATTGCCTCTCTAACGAGCCAAGGGCTGCAAATCCCCTCATCAATCTAGCTCCGGCTGCCTTCTGCATCGAGAACTGAGGTCCAGCAAAAGTGATCCCAAGGTATACATATGACTCCACTGTATGTAAATTGTACTCCAGATCAACCTATCCGCTATGGGGAGGTGTTAAAGATCATGACCTTGGTCTTTCCAAGGTTCACAGTGAGGTCTTGGTCCTCGCAAAAGGCCCGTAATGCATCCAAATGCCTCTGCAGCCCCTCTAGTGAATCAGAAATAAGAACAATATCATCTGCATACAAGAGGATCGGTATCAAGACTCCTGCTAAATGTGGTCTTGGTCCTCCCTGTCTGTCTATGTAATCCGAGATCTCGTCGATGTATAGACCAAATAGAATAGGAGACAAGCGGCAGCCCTGCTTCACCCCGACAGTGCTGTATATGATCTCTGAGTCACCTCCTGGAGCCCGTACTCTGCCTGTGAGACTGACTCAGAGTGTGTAATGATCCCCCAAAGCATCTCTGCTGGCACTCCCATATCTTGCAATCTCCTCATCATTCTGGCCTGTGGGATGGTATCAAAAGCTTTACAGACATCCACAAAGCAACAGTATATCCGATGCCCATGAGCTCTCCCGTCCTCAATGATCCCCCGTAGTGTAAAGATACAAGATGTAGTGTGGAGTGCCCTCTCCTAAAGCCTACCTGCCTCAATGCTTTGAGTCTCTGCTCCTCGGACCATCTACTAAGCTCATGCTCGTGTGGTGGAACACCTTTCCAAAAAGGAATAAAACTTGCATGGGAACAAGGGAGAAAGTGGTGATGGTTTTCATAAACCACTCTCTTTAGATAGTGAAAGCCAAAAAAAGATACATGGATGATGCCAATGACCTTACGACAAACTTCACCTAAACCCAAGAAGTCATGCATGGTCCACAATCAAATGCCCTTCACCTTGGCATCAGGATGGGTTGATTGGACAAGGGACATCATGCACATAGAACCTCAAGCTTCTCAATCAAGGGCTCAAGGTAGATGTCCAGGTTCTTCACCTTATGGTTTCTAGGGATGAGAAGAGAGAAAAATATGGCCCTTGTTACTACCACCATCGGCCAAGTGCTCCATGTGGTTGACCTCACACAAAAAGGACTCACATTATCTGTACCAATCCCAAGCCCATAAGTGTCGTGGATTCAAAAAGAACTTGGGCCATATCTCTTCTATGTGATTCCATGTGGGTGAATCCACGAATATCCTAATCTTGCCATCGGTGGAGTAGTGTGTAGCATGCCATGTTATGAGCTCCATAATAGACTTTATATGATACATTTGAAGGATGAAGGTATAATGGAAAAATGCTATAATAGCTTGTTGGGGACCAATATTGTGAGGATTACTGTTATTACTTAGTATTTCATCCACTATCTGTGTATTAAGACTGAAACTGAAAGTAGACTTGAACACAGATGTTTGATTGATTGATTGAAATTGTGATACAACAGGCTCCTTATATAGGAGTTCAAGAGACACGAATGAAAAGACACATCCCATGACCAATAGTCATGACTCTAGGCGAAGGGACACATCCTTTGGACGAATAGCTGCAACCATTGAATGAAGAGTTGCAACCCTAGAGCGAAGGGGTGTGACCAGTCGTCGAAGGAGTGTGGCTCTTGATGAAGAGGCATGTCTCTAGAGTGAATAGTCGTGACCATCCAAGTGTAGGGGTCCTCTGTAATCATGTCACTTCAGTATCTGTAATCATAAGGAGACTGTATAATGAACTAAGTCACAATCGTGACATTCCCTCCCATTTAAAATAAAACCCTTGTGATTAAATGAGAGTCGGTCGTCTGCCAAAGAATTCTTGGAGGAGTTGAGGATATTGTTGCATTTCTTCATCTGTCTGCCAAGTAGAATCTGACTCATCCAAGTCCATCCACTTAACAAGAAATTCTGTAGTAAGCTTCTTTCTTGTTTCTTTCTGACGAACGTCAAGAATCTTCTCAGGAACAAGAATAATATGATCATCTTCAATCTCAGGAACATAAGAAGATAACTCCGGGATAGATGAATCTCCTTGTATGTATTCCTTGAGCCAAGAGATGTGAAATGTCGGATGAATTTTTCCCCAAGATGGTGGAAGATCCAACTTATAACTGACAACTGAAATCTTCTTTATAACTTTAAATGGACCATAGAAACGCGATCGCAACTTCGGAAAGACTGACTTTACTGTCTTATATCGATGCGGTGCAACATAAAGCAAAACCAAGTCACCTTCTTGAAACTCAGTATGCCTTCTGTGCTTATTCGCATACTTCTGATACTTCTGCTGAACATGAATCAGTCTGTCTCGAACTTGTACAAGAATATCTTGCATTTCTTGAATCAACTGATCTGCTAATGCCACCTTGTGTTGGAGAACAAAGTTTGTGGGCACAAGCGGAGTGTGACCATATGCTGCTTGAAAAGGAGTCATTCCAGTGACTGAATGCAGAGAATTGTTGTAAGCAAACTCCACAAGAGGCAAATATTCTTCCCAAGAAGCTAATCTTGTCTGAATATAATGTCTAAGCATTTCTTCCAAAATTTGATTTACTCTCTCTGTCTGTCCATCTGTCTGAGGATGATAAGCAGAACTGAACAAGAGATTCGTACCAAGAGATTTGAATAAGAAAGTCCAGAAATGTCCAGTAAACTTCGGATCTCTGTCAGAAACAATAGATCTTGGCAATCCATGGATTCTGAAAATATGCTGTACGAACAACGCTGCAAGATCTGGAGCAGAAACTGTCTTCTTGCAAGGAATAAAATGTGCCATTTTGGAAAACCGATCAACCACTACTAAAATTTGAGCATTGCCTTTCTGCGAACGCGGCAAAGTAGTGATGAAATCCATGCTTATGCTTTCCCATCTTTCCTGAGGAACTGGCAAAGGCTGAAGCAATCCTTGAGGAAGTTGTCGTGAAGCTTTCATAATTTGACAAGAGTGATAAGCTTTAACAAACTTAATAACATCCTGTTGCATCTGAGGCCAAAAGTATGTTGCTGATAACAGACGATATGTCTTGTTAATTCCAGGATGAGCTGCAAAGGGTACTTCATGATGCTCTTGAATAAGGAGTTTCCGCAAAGATGCATTGTGAGGAACACAAATGCGATCTAAGTAATAAAGTAAATCATCTGTAATTGTATATGCGGCAAACATATTCATTTCTGCAACAGTAGGATGAAGAGATTTGAGAGCTCGAAAGACATCTCCAAAGTCTCTATCTGTCAAATACTCATGCTTAAAACATGCTGGAATCTCCGTCTGCACATTTGAGATAGCAAAGTTCGTAGCTCGAGGCATGCGGCTCAAAGCATCTGCTACCACATTCTGTAATCCAGGAACATAGAGTATCGCCATGTGAAAATTTGCCAAAAATTCAACCCATCGTCCTTGACGAGGATTCATCACTGGCTGAGTAAAGATATAGGTCAAAGACTGATGATCTGTCTTAACCACTGAATCTGCTCCAAGAAGATAATGCTTCCACGTTCTATAAGCATGTACAATTGCCAAAAATTCCTTGTCATAAATGGGATATCGCATTTGAATAGCCGAAAATTTATGACTATCAAAAGCAATAACACGATCATTCTGCATAAGAACGCCTCCGGATGCTCTATCCGAAGCATCGGTCATGACGTCAAACGGCTGAGTTGGATCCGCAATAGCCAAAACAGGCGTAGTTGTCAACGCATGCTTAAGATCATTAAAGGACTTTTCAGCTTCAAGTGACCATTGCAATTTATCTAACTTTGTAAGGGCCGTCAAAGGAGCAGCAATATCTGAGAACTTGTGAACCTTGGTGTGGTAAAAATTTGCTAATCCCAAGAAAGATCGCACATCTGAAATTGTAAGTGGCAAAGGCCAATCAACAATGACCTGTATCTTCTTAGGATCAACTGCAATACCCTGTCCAGAGATGATATGTCCAAGATATTCCACATGATCTTTGAAAAATTGACTCTTCTTCTTGTTGATGTACAAGACATTCGTACGGAGTACGTCGAAGACAATCTGCAAATGCTTCTTGTGATCTGCTAAAGTCTTACTGAAGACCAAAATGTCATCCAGATAAACGATGACAAACTTATCCAAGTAAGGACCACATTCATCAAAGTCATGAAAGTAGCTGGGGCATTGGTTAACCCAAAAGGAATGACCAAAAATTCATAATGTCCATACTTTGTTCTGAAAGCTGTCTTATATTCATCTCCAATTCGAATCCTGATTTGATGATAGCCTGACTTCAGATCAATCTTCGAAAATACCTTTGCACCAAGCAACTGATCAAAGAGCTCATCGATGCGAGGCAAGGGAAACTTATTCTTGATTGTCTGCTTATTAAGGGCACGATAATCAATGCAAAGTCGCATAGATCCATCCTTCTTCTTGACCAATAAAACTGGAGCACCAAAAGGACTTTTGCTTGGACGTATATGACCTTTATCTAACAACTCTGCCAATTGTCTCTGAATTTCTTGAGATTCGGAATAAGAAACTCGATAAGGAGCTCGAACTGGCGGTGGTTGTCCAGGAATTAGATCAATCATATGATCGACAGAACGTCGAGGAGGCAATGTCGTTGGCAGCTCGTCAGGAAATAAATCCTTATAAGGTTGAAAGAAGGACTGTTGTAAATAAGAAATATCTGATGGCGAGGATTCCGATTGGTCAACTATATTATCTTCTGCTTCTCGCAATATAACTAAGGCAGAAGTGCTGTCGCGTTTACGCACTAAGCGTTTGACTTGCATAGCAGAAACCACAGTAATCGGCTTAGAATTAAACAGACCTCGTAATTCCATTTCGCGATGATTATGATAAAGTCGAATGGAATGATCTCGAAAGCTGATCAAAGGATCATACTCATATAACCAAGACTGTCCAAGGATCATGTCATAGTGTGACAAAGGCATAATAGAGAAGTTCAGCTGATCCTGATAGTCCTAAATCTGAAAATGCAACTGCTGAATCTGTTTACTGCAATGCAAGAAAGAACCATCTGCAAGTTCCACTTGGAAAACTTCCGCACTCTGCTGAGTAGGTAATCGCAACTTGCTGACGAGAGTAGTTCCCACAAAATTAGTCGAGCATCCACTATCAACAAGAACATTGATAGGATGCTGGCCAATAAATCCCAATAAGCTCAAAACTTGATTGGAAAGGTTAACAGGCACTGAAGTATGGTTGTGGGCATTCAGCATCAAAGCACTGACAACTTTAGAAACTCACACTGCATGAACCACCTGCTTGCCTTTTTCTGGCGCAGAAGGATGATGATGTACATGTTCACCTTCTGGGAAACATTCCATGTTGGAATTCTGGCGAGAATTACGCTTTGGGCACTCATACCACCTGTGTGGTCCATGGCAAATTGTGCAAAGACCTGAAGGGTTGGCTTGAGAGGTTGAAGGTGCCGATGTAGAGGCTTGCTGACCTGCTGAGGTATCGCGGCGAAAATTGCGGCGATTGTTGGGTCGGCGATCTTACCAGTTGCGTCCTCGATTCCGATTGTTGTTGTTGGAAGAGGATCCTGTTTGTGAGGCTGCTGCCTGACCTGAAAATCTAGGCCGAAAGGACTGTTGCCGAGTAGATTGCTGACTAGAGGATTGGGAATATTGAGACGCAGGTTGAGATAAATTTCCTCTGCGCTTGGGCTGGGAGAAACGAGCACCGTTTGAGGACCGATTGCCAAAGAAGGATGTCCTGGGTTGTCGTCGTAAATCTCCAAGGCGCTCTACGTAGGCAATAGCAGCATCTATGGTGAGAGGGTTAAACTTCTGCACATCTTCCTGTAAGTTGGGTTCAAGCCCATCGATGAAGCTGTGTAGCTTGTCAGCGGGGCTGAGGCTCTCAATTTCCAGAGTTAAACGTTGGAACTCTGTGATATATGCGGCTGAGGATCCTGTTTGCCTCAGGCAGCGGAGAGCAGACCGGGCATGGTAGTCCGCACTGGCAGGTTCAAAGGCCTTGCGGAGGGCGCGCCGGAATTTATCCCCAGTAGGAGTGTGTTTACCATCTGCAACACGTCGTTGCCACCATAGAAGTGCTGTATCCTTGAGTAGGGAACTGGCTAAAGCAACCTTCTTGCTTTCGACCAAATCGGTATTGGTCAAATATACCTCCATTTTGAATATCCATTGGTCAAGCACGCGCTTGTCGCGGCGACCATTATAAGGGGCAGGCAGTTTGACATCGAGTTTCTTTTTTTGTGCAACAGTTAATATTTTATAAAGAAGTTGGAGTTCTGCATTGTTTACCTCGGCAGTTGGATCTGGTTCATCTTCATTTTCTGCTACCGAAGTCTCTGAAGAAGATGGTTGTGGATCACTGGCTGATGTGCGCACTGGATGGGGCCGCTGCAACTGGTCGAGGCGTCTGCTGATGGTAGAGAGACTTGTCGAAAAAGTCTGCTGAAGTATCTCCATCTGCTCGCGTAATAATGTAATGGCCTGCATTTGCTCGTCTTGTTGCTGGCCCTCTGCCTCTGAGATAGATGCCATGTTGGATCTGCTAGAGGGAGTAGCGCGGAGAAGCCGGTGAAATATGTGGTACTGCTGGAGGAGAGAGTGACAGTGAATCGTCTCCCAATTCTGCTAAGAAATCGGAGCCTAACTCTGAAGGCTCGAAGTCTTCCACCTCGTCGAGAGGAGGTGTCTCTGCAGGGGTTAAGGGAGTGTAATCGGGCACAATGAGCTCGCTGTATACTCGAACCAAGGGCTGGAGCGAGATGATCCGGTTCACTGCATCCACACGGCACTCGTCCAGGAAATACGCCAGATGTGGGTACCGTCCCAAAATAAACTCGTAATGAGCAAGATGGTGTGCTGGACACGTCAAGTAAATATGCCAGATCACCCACGCCTGGAACTGAGTGGCGTGGCGGTGACTGATGTATAATAAAAAGTCCAGGGGACATGGTACATGAACTGCAGCCGGAACAGGTTCTGCAACAGGTTCGGGTAATGGGGCGGGCTCCGGTGTGGGTGTCTCGCGAGAGTTTTCGGGCAATATGGCCTCCGGGACCTCGTCTATGTACGAGATGTAAGGCATGGGCTGATTGCTGTTGGGTTCCATTGGACACCTGGTTGATAAGGGGAGTGTGTGCCAGAGTGGAGAGGAGTCCCTGGCGTGGCAGCGTGGGAGAGGAGCGCACCGTGTATGGAACAACGTGCAAGAGAAGCAAATGGGCTGGCCGGCGGATGAATCCGTTGCGCTGGCCCCATTTGCTCTTTTATATTTTTTTTTATTATTTGTTTAAAATGCGTTGGATCTGGTGGGTGTCCTTGCGCTGGTCGGCGGCAGCGGGTGTCCTTGCGCTGGCGGCCGTTGGGTGCTGGCGCCCGACTGCTCACGTGGCTGGTAAAGCCACGTGGATTAAAAAAGGCTTAAGTGTATGAGCCGTAAATCATAAGGCTTTTTTATTAATCTGAAGCGTTACGTTTTTTTTTTTTAAGTTGACGCTTCACCGACTGGAAAGATGCGCCGTTTCGAAGGCTGGGATCACATCGCCGACTGGGGTGCCTCTTCGAACAGTGCTGAATCGCCGACTGAAGATGCCACCAGCAGTCTGAATAGATTAAGGCGGCTCACAACTTGAGCTGGTGGGTGGCGGGGCGATCCATGCGCTTGAAGGCGAGTTGGCGCCCTACTCTCCAGGAGTCGTGCGAAGAGGTGCCATCTCTTGGTGCCACCGTGCGTGTGAAGGGATGCGAACCCATACACGAAAGGGCACAACCCATACACGAAAGGGCACAACCCGATGAAGAGGCTCACTAAGGGCTACCAGCAGGAGATCGCTGCATACTCACCGGGTACGCCACACACACATCTGTGCATCTGTCTTCTATATGTGAATTGAGAAAGAAGGTTTAGGTTACCTCATACTCGTAGATGCAGGTTCCATCTTTCTTCTGCTTCCATACAACGCCGGGTAGGGGAGTAGAGCGGAGAGGGTGAGAGGCTCACAACCGTAGGCCCGGAAAAAATTTTGCTCTGATACCACTGTGAGGATTACTGTTATTACTTAGTATTTCATCCACTATCTGTGTATTAAGACTGAAACTGAAAGTAGACTTGAACACAGATGTTTGATTGATTGATTGAAATTGTGATACAACATGCTCCTTATATAGGAGTTCAAGAGACACGAATGAAAAGACACATCCCATGACTAATAGTCATGACTCTAGGCGAAGGGACACATCCTTTGGACGAATAGCTGCAACCATTGAATGAAGAGTTGCAACCCTAGAGCGAAGGGGTGTGACCAGTCGTCGAAGGAGTGTGGCTCTTGATGAAGAGGCATGTCTCTAGAGTGAATAGTCGTGACCATCCAAGTGTAGGGGTCCTCTGTAATCATGTCACTTCAGTATCTGTAATCATAAGGAGACTGTATAATGAACTAAGTCACAATCGTGACAAATATTGTGCCTTGTACATCACCTTTGTAGTGGTCCCCTCCACATATGGGGCAATATGTAGCATCACCATGGGATCCTCAAAATATAACACAATAATTGAGCATGCATGTATAAGATTTTAATCCATACCTAGCATGGTCACAAAGGTCTTAGCAAAATCCAACCATAAATCTCGGCCAAGGTGTGACTAGTCATGATAATCCTATAGTTGCTCGGGTCCATGGGGTCACCTGCTTTCAAGATAGGTACTTTAGTATTTGATGACCAGCTGGCAGGGAAGCCCTCACATAGAGCCCTATTAAACATGTGAACCAATAAAGGGACTAGCGTGTCCCTAGCATGAGAGAGATGCTTGGTGAGGAGTCCATCATGATCCTGTGCTCTCCCAATCTGCATCCTTTCAATAGCATCTCTCACCATGCTCAGGTGAAAGAAGAAAGTGTGGGGGACAAGGTTCCGATGGATGGGGGAGAGGTGGCTGCTCAAGGGCATGGTAGAGAGAGGTGGCATAGGTGTGCCAAGTGCCGGGTGAAGTAATCGGAGTCGACAAGCGATGATCCTGGAAGATCCTCCAAGCCTCCTTACAGTCCCTCCCAAGAAATAGCTAGTATAGCTCCTGCTCAAGCCTGGCTAGATAGAGAGAGAGAAACCACTTGTGTGAAGAGAGAGAGAGAGAGAGAGAGAGAGAGAGAGAGAGAGAGAGAGAGAGAGAAATGAAATGAAATGAAATGTTATATTAACGTCTTCAAAAGGCCAAAGTGACCTATGAGACCAAAGTTACAACCATGTGACATTTGATACACTGTCTCAAAAAGGAAAGAAAGAACTGAAGGTAAGTATCTAGCCCTACAGTACATCAGTATAGGGAGCATCCGGAAGCAGCAACTAGGGAGAGTGGGAAGCTAATGCTACTAGTCAAAATGGGGTACATGAGTACATGGATACATGAATACATGAATACATGAATACATGAATATGGGGGAGTACAAAAGTGATAGTGAGTACAACAATATATGGCTGGAGTGGTAATCATCCTAGGAGCTCTAGCATGGGTCTCTGCCGGATGGCCTACAGTACATCAGTATAGGGAGCATCCGGAAGCAGCAACTAGGGAGAGTGGGAAGCTAATGCTACTAGTCAAAATGGGGTACATGAGTACATGGATACATGAATACATGAATACATGAATACATGAATATGGGGGAGTACAAAAGTGATAGTGAGTACAACAATATATGGCTGGAGTGGTAATCATCCTAGGAGCTCTAGCATGGGTCTCTGCCGGATGGCCTAGATATCTGCTACTAGTCAAAATGGATACATGAATACATGAATATGGGGGAGTACAAAAGTGATAGTGAGTACAACAATATATGGCTGGAGTGGTAATCATCCTAGGAGCTCTAGCATGGGTCTCTGCCGGATGGCCTAGATATCTGCCATAGTGAGATGCCTGGTCGGACGAGCCCGATGCCTCGCAATGATGCTCTGAATCCTCCGGTGTAGGCACCATCTCCGATGTGAGGATCCGCAAACCCTCGGGCGTCTGGATCTGCAGGAAGGGGAGAAAGAAAGAAAGAAAGAAAGATTTTATTAACGTCTTCCAAAAGACCGAACTCGGCCTATGAGACAAATCGGAGTACATGTATGGGGTATCCTCTGTCATCCCAACAAAATGAAAAAGTACTGAATAAAAAAAGCTGAATCTGGGTGTGCAGGGGATGGAGCTCTATTACTAGGAGAATGCAAAGCTATATGCATGGAGTATACAATCATGATATGCAACCTAGCTAGCTCCATCCTGTACCATACTGGGGGTATAAAATGGTATACATCAGTGAAGGGGGTGTCCACAGCTCCCTGAAGAACATGCCTGGGTGTGCTCTGAAGCGAGCCAGTCGCTCCGCACCCTCTCTGTGAAACTGAGCTCTGATCTCTGTCATCTCTCTCTGGTATAGGCGTGGTGTCCGAAAGCCAGGTGTCCTCTGTCTCCTGCGGGCTCTAAGTGTGTCTGCTCTGGAGAGTAATTCCCTGCCGTGTAGGGGCTGGGAGGGGTATGGATCTCTGAAAAAATGTAGTAATCTGTGTCTGTCGCCCCCCCTCTGGAGCTGTCTGAGCCTGTAATAATGTCTCTCTGTGGCGCTGTATGTCTAGAATGTATCTCCCCAGTATGCGCTGGTCTGCTGCCTCAAAGATCTGGCGTAGGGAATGTGGCTCTCTGAATAAAATGGGATATCTCTCTCTGATGGCTGTATATGCTCTGCATCTGCATACATAATGTTCCTCACTCTCCACCTCCTCTCTGCACAATCTGCATACCCTCTCCTCTCGGGGGATCCGTGTTGCTCTGCCAGTCTCAATCTCCAATCGGTGTGATGAAACTCTGAGCTGACCAATAGCCACTCGGGAGCCGTGTGGTAAAAAGCCCTCCATGTATCTAGGCCTCTCTATAAATCCATCATCAGTGATACTCATGAAGTGATCTCTGTAGTATAGCATCTTCGGTGGAAGAGGCTGTGTAGGCGATATCCATGTCTCTCGTGTATAGAGCTGCCATAGATCCTGTCTCAATACTCTGTTCCTCTCACTATGAGAGAGACGGATATGTGGTGCATCCCTGTCATACTGGAATGGTGGTAGATGATCCATGTCTAGGCCATGCTGTGAGAACCAATGTGTGACCTGTGCATACCGTGATCCTCTGTCTCCTGCCTCAGCCAACTGTCTAGATGCCTGAAAAGCTCTGTATGATAATCTGTCCTGTGGCATCTCTCTGAATCTGTCTAGCAGGCATATAGTCTGAAATATGGCCTCTACCATCATAGGAGGCGCAGCAAACTCTGCTCGGATAATGTCATGAGGTACTGACGGTTTGCTGCGTATCATGCGTGCCATCATGAGGGCCTGTGGTCTCTCTATCTGTGTCCACCAATGGGTAGCAAGGCCTGGCGCCCATACTGCTGCTCCATACATCAATGCCGGTGTGACTAATGTGTCAAATAGCCACCCCTTCGTCCGGGGCTCCTGAAAATGCGCCTGGTGGCACTGTCTCTCTAGCATAGCCAATGCTGCATATCCCCGTGTCAATCTAGCTCTGGCTGCTGAACCCATGGTAAAGCGTGTGGCTGCTGCAGAGAAGGTAACCCCTAGGTACACGTATGATGTCACCACCTCCACCTGGCATCCTGCGAGAGTGAATGTCAGCTGACTCCTGCCCTGTCTCGATGTATGAAAGACCATAACCTTGGTTTTCCCAAGGTTCACAGTAAGACCCCTCTGTGTGCAGAAATCATGGAGTGCATGTAGATGCTGCTGTAGACCACCTGGGGACTCAGACACTAATACAATATCATCAGCATAGAGCATAATATGTACTGAGGTACCTGCTAAATCAACTCCATCTCCGCCTCCCCGTGTAATGAAGTCAACCACCTCATCAATGTATAACCCAAATAGCGTGGGGGAAAGTGGGCATCCTTGCTTCACACCAATGGTGCTAGCAATAGTCTCGGACATACCTCCTGGACATCTGACTCGCCCAAAAACCTGCTCATATAATGCATAGATGCCCCATGTCATATCTGCTGGTATGCCAAGAGACTGCAGGCGCTGAAAGAGCCTCTCTCGTGGTACTGTGTCAAATGCCTTGCGGAAATCCACAAAGCAGCAATAGAGCTTTCTCTTCCTCACTCTGGCTTGATCAATCATACATCTCAAAGTGAATACATGGTCAGTGGGTAGAGAAAGCTCTCCTGAAGCCTGCCTGCCCTGATGAGCGTAAACCTGCTCGCTCAGCATATAAGCTAAGCTCCTGCTCCAGCACTGCACCATAGAGTTTGGCCAGCACGTGGCCAACCATAACCGTCCTGTAGTTGCTCGGATCGAGCATATCCCCTGTTTTGTGAATCGGCACAATGGTGTGCATCGTCCACTCCGCAGGCAAACCCTCTGCTAGTGCCCTATTAAACAGGTGTGCAAGAAAAGGAGCTAAAGAATCTACTGCATATATGAGATGCTCACCCTGCAGGCCCATATGGTCGGCGGCCCGTCCATGCTGTAGGCGGTGGATAGCTTCTTGTACCATCGAGTGGGTAAAGAAGCTAGCTGTGGTAGGTCGAGGCTCCTGTGGCTGAGGTATAGGTGGCTGCTGTGGGGCATGGTATAGACCCTCTGCATATGTGTGCCATGTCTGTGGGTCTGCAATAGGTGTCGGGGTCCGGGGCTCTCTGAAGTGCCGCCATGAGACAGGGCTATCTCTACTCATGAAGAAATGAAAGATCTCTAGCTCCTGCATCTCTGCGAAGGCCCGCCTTTTGCGGCGAGTAAGTCTCCTCATCTCTCTCCTCGACTCCTGCTCTGTGATGGCTCCCAAGGCTCTCTGTATGCGGAGTCGTGAGTATAGGGCTCTGCGCTCGTCATCATACCATCTGTTCTGGGGCATAGTCCCAGGTCTCGCAGGCTCTCCTGAGTGTACACGATGTGGGAAGCTCTGTAATGCAGCCGTGTGTAGGAGTGATGCGAGTTGGGCTGTAATGGTATCCATAGATGCCAGGGGATCCATGAGTAGGAGCCCATCCTCTACTCTGCCAGTGTATATGTCTGCCATGTCATGTGTGAAGTAGATGGTAGTGTGTGGCGTCGGTATGTGGGGGGCTGGTGATACTGGTGATCCGGCTAGTGAAAATGCCAAGTATGTATGATCTGCCCCAATAGGACGAGGTGGAATGGAGAATGAGGTGACAAGCTGTGATGCCTCCAAAGACCCCATAATGTAGTCTACCACCGTGCCTCCGGTCCGTGTATGACCCCCATGTGGGAAGCATGCCAGTCCTCCTGATCCCGGCCACTGTAGCATCCCGTTATAAATAACGAGACGATGCCTGGTTCCCAACTCTAGTAAGTGGTCCCCATAATGTCCTCTGTCTGGTCCAGTGTCCTCTGATGCCCGACTAGCCCCTATCTCCTCTGGATCCACAGGGTGGAGGATCTCCATGTCATCATAGTCATACACCTCACACTGTCTGCTCTGTGTGTGGGCATTGAAGTCGCCCGTAAGAAATACTTCCCCTAGTGTAGAATAATGCATAATCTCCTCTGACAGACAAGTGTATGGCGAGGCTCCTATCTCCTCCTCCTGTGGCATGTCCTCTGTAATGACATAGGAGGATCCTGATGGAGAAAAGTAACATAGAGCTATGTATATAACCCTGTCCTGTGAGAGCTGTAAGCTGATCCACATGTATCTGGCCTCTGGATCCTGTGCTACCACTCTCAGTCTCCCCTGTAGCTCTCGTCTGAATAGGACTGCTACTCCCCCCGACCCTCTCGAGGTACCCTGGCGTGTGGTCCTCCTGTATGCTGACTCCCACTGGAATCCCTCTACTCGAGGTAGCCCTCTCTCTGGGCTCTGATGTGTCTCTGTCAGAAGTATGATGTCTCTCCCCTCCATAACATGCTCCAGTCGTCCAGGCTGCACCCATAGTGAACCATTACAGTTCCATACTGCTATGTGTATCTCTGTCAGTGGCCTGGTCTGTGTCCCATAGGCCCCAAACCGCTAATCCATGGGCCGGCCATCAATGATGACCCGACCATCTCGATAGAAGGCCTTCTTGCCTTCTCTCCTCGCGTGTAAGACTCGTGGCATGCAAGTTCTCCTATGCTCAAGCTGCATCCTCGTGAGATCATCATCCAAGAAAATAGGAGCTCCCTCTAAACCCCGTAGTATAACCCTCTTCCTCATGAAGGTGACCCTCTCCGTCTCTCCTGCAAACTGTAGGATGAGGGCTCGCTTGCGTGTTGAGTCTTTCCCGGCTCTCCATGCTTTGGTGAAGGGGAGAGGGTGCTCTTCCTTGTAGCCGAGCTTCATGCATAGAAGCTGTCCATCTTTCTCGGGAGTGGAGTCGGGTGTCTCGGCTATACCTGTGACTCGAATGTTGAGGCGGCGGGCATGCCTCATCTTCTCCTCCTCAATGGTGGTGTGAATGATTTGGTTTTCTTCCCTTTGAGTTTCCTCTCTCACTTCTTTACGGATGTTCTTCTTCACCACCTCGACCCATCCTGATTGCTTGGCTTCGAGCTTTCCTTCCATGTCCTTTGTGATCTCCTTGGAGATCTCTTCTTTGATGGCCGTGAGAGTGTTGTCATTGATCTCCCCTTCTTCCTTCTCAGCATTCTTGATGGCTACCATTTCCATTTTCAATGCACTCACCTCCTCCTTGAGTGCCGTGTTCTCTTGTTCGAGGTTCGTGACCCGTGCTTCGAGAGCTATGATGTGCTTGTGTAGTTTGTTTTCCACCTCATTGAGGTTGGAATCGGATGTCTTCTTGTTCTCCTTGATTAATGCCTTCATTGCCATCTCGAGGGCCTCGAGTTTCTCTTGGAGACTCGGGGCCATTCCTCCAAATCACTCTGCAGTCCTTCCCACAGGCAGGGAGGAGAGAGAGAGAGAGAGTTATGTTTCTGCCTTGGGGGCCTGAACAAGGGTGGGTGGGGAAAGGGGCGCGACCAGTGCTGAAGCGAACAGAGAGAGGCGAAACGGCGAAATGGGCAGGAGGCGGGAGCGACCAGTGCTGAAGCGAACAGAGAGAGGCGAAACGGCGAAATGGGCAGGAGGCGGGGGCGACCAGTGCTGAAGTGAACAGAGAGAGGCGAAATGGCCAGGAGGCGTGAAAGGGGCGCGACCAGTGCTGAAGCGAAGAGAGAGAGAGAGAGAGAGAGAGAGAGAGAGAGAGAGAGAGAGAGAGAGAGAGAGAGAGAGAGAGAGAGAGAGAGAGAGAGAGAGAGAGAGAGAGAGAGAGACCACTCGTGTACACTCTGAAAAGAGACTTCTCTAGGAGAGAGAGAGAGAGAGAGATTAAGCGTCTACTAAAGACCCAATGGGTCTATGAGACCAAAGTGATACAGTAATGTCCATGGCATATCTCATCATGGAATGGAAAATAAACAGAAAGAAAACATAATCATAGCTAGAGAGAGAGAGAGAGAAACCTGAACAGTGCTATGAGTCGTGATGTTGTCGAGTTGATGAGCAGTGACGGCCGAGGTTGTGAGCAGAATCAAATATTCACAGGCAACAGAAGTCCCAAGTGACGTTTACGATTTCCGCGTTGCTTGTTGATGGGACTCGCTTGCGCTAAGCGTTAGTTTATATAGGATAAACTTTGCATAAGTTGGCTAAGATGGCCGCCTACATTTTTTTTTGGGCCCAAAAAAAAACATTTAAAAGCCATGTATTGTACAGATCAATACGGTATTGTTCCGTACTGTACATAAAAACGTACCTTATGGATCAGTACGTATGTACGAATGCAACCCTGCGTCAGACCGAGTCATGCAACTGAGCCCCCTTGCATTGCGTACGGCACGGGCCTTCTTTGCGCGGTGGCAACATGGCTTCGATCTTGCGTCTGACCCTCTAGCTCGTGTGTCGGGCTTCCCAGTGACAATTTGCTTCCCAAGCCTTAGAAAGGAATACCTTCCTCTTCTCCCAGTGATACGTGGTGCCATCAGGAGAGTGATGGAATCCCCCCCCCAAACTGCTGCCTCGGTCCTCACACGGGTAGCCGGGATTCCACCCTTCGTATCTGTGTAGCCTCATCGGACTCGATACCTCATTGTATATCTATTCCTAGCCTCCGGGGCGACCCCATCCAACAATGTGTGGAGTATTCAGGCCTCCTAGGTAAATGCTTCATTTGCAGGCACAAATGGGATATTTAGCTAGAGCTTGCCCTCGACGGCAATCCAAAAGACCGCCTCCAGTGGTCCCCACCCCCTCGGGCCGCGTTCCAATCCTCCCCAAGGGGAAGAGAGAGAGGCAAGCTCACAGACACCAGAGCATCAGGCCCCGACTATACAGACGACCCAGCTGTCAGAGAGTGGCAAACGGTTGGCCCGCCTGAGACATTAGCCGACCACCAGAGCTAAGTGCTACCGCCGCACTCATCAAGCTTGCAAAGCACAAAAGGATTCGATTCTGTTAGAGAACCGTTATGAGCATTTATCTCAGCACATACCCGTTGGCGACAGGCCCCCTCCAGCCACAGAGCGGGCCCCCTTGACCCCACCGGTTTGGCAACTAATCCCTTAGCGAGATTTCGGAGTGAGGCCAACAAACCCCACCAAGCCGAAGGCGAGCCTCTCCCAGGAGCCTCCCTCTATTGGACCTTTCCCAGCCGCCGCGCCCCTCTTCGGCCTCTTCGCCCCTCTATCCTCTCACCACCTCCCCCCACCCCCCCCCCCTCCTCCTCCTCCTCCACTCTCGCCTCCAACCTTTCCCACAGCAACTGCCTCTGTCCCATCCTCTTCTTCCAAGCCTGCCACCCCCCTCTCCACCTCTCCAAAGAACTCTCGTTGCCCCCCAGCAATCCCTGACCCAGAGCGGAGAAAGTCGACGAGTTCCATTCGCCGCTTGATTCACCGTTTCTCTGAGCCGGTGGAGATGACCATTGCCGCCTCCCGCCAAAGACCCCAGGCGAGCCCCCCAGGATATTGGGGCAGCCTGTGGATTATAGTTTCTTATGATGTTTGCCAGCGAAAGGGACGGATATGTTTGAGGAGAGAGTAGCTCCTATTTGGGTATGTGTGGTTTTCCATCACTCCAGACCCTCTACGCCAAATAATGGCGCGATGATCTTCTCTTTCCCCTTGAGTGCAGCCCCGGGGAAGGAGTGGGACTCAAAGTCGATGGCGGCCGCCATCCAAGGACAACCACTTGACCTCTCCCACCATCTTCATGATCTTCGCATGACCGACGTACTTACCCATCTATGGCCTTTGGCTAGGATGGAACTTGGGGGCTCAGCCCACGGAGACCAGGATGGGGAGATGGTGCTGCTCTTTGTATTCATGCATACTTCTGCCATAGTACCGCTCCCCTTTCTTATAGATATCTTCATTGTGATTGATGGAAGCCAGAGTATGCAGATGCTCGCGCTTGAACAGAGTGGCGTCACATGGAGGACAGGATCCATGCCCGCTTGGCGCGACTTCGTCCCAAAACGGATTGTGATTACTCCCCATCTAAACCCTCGCCCAAGACTCTTCGAGTGGAGGGCAGTTCCGCTAATACCGCCTCACACAAAGATTGATATGCGAATAGTGTCATGGAACACTCAAGTTTAGGAGGGGGCCCACTACTTTCAGAGACGAGGCATCATCAGAGGAGAGCTTCAACGAGCCACTGTTGGGGGGCCCATCCACATTCTATTCCTCCAAGAGCATCATCTTTCTGAGGGGCGCACCTGTCGATGCGGGAAATTTTTACCAGGCAGGAGTCACACTTTCTCGTCGGCCCTTCAAGGATGCAGGGATGAGTGTCTTTCTATCAGTGAGCAGCTGCTGCCGACAGCGACAGGCTCAGGAGTCATAGTCTCAAGGCGTGCACAGTGGGTTACCATCTTGATTGGAGAGTACAGTTGTCACAAACCCCTATATTCTAGAGACATGCGGATGCGTGTCAGGCCTAGAAACATGCGGATGCATGTATGTATTATACCTGGGCATGTCTATGGATCATATGAGTGGATGCATATGAGTCCAAGGACATGGCAGGACATTTGTGGACTTTCGGGCGGTGCCCGTGTGGATTCCGGCCATGCACACATGGTGTGTTATGATGGCAGGCGGAATATTTTCAAGTACAAGAATGATGATAGGTGGTTCTCCAAGTTTACATGTGCACAATGCATAAATGATGCATGCCATAACTTTATTTTACTTTGTGTGACATTGTCTTGCTGCCTGGACAATGCTTGTTATTTTGGCTTGTGAAGTCCGAGGGACCGGGGACGCCCGGGTACCTTGTGGGCACCTGTGTGCACTCCTGTTTGGGCCTAAAACTGTGGGCTTATGGGTTTTGCAGGTAGTAAGTGCGTCCACACTCAATTTACAGCTTACTTCATTTACTACTAAGGTTTATTCACACTCATTAATAAGTGGCCGGACAACTTATAATGCGTTCGCATCTGGTTGGACCAAAATTAATGAAGTCCGGACAGCTTATGGCCATTTCCCATTTGGTTGGACCTAAACTTATAGAAACAGGACAAATGGAGCACTATGGGCTGGACACCTACCTGGGTCTTGGACACCTTATGGGGACACATGTCAGCCAGCATGTGTACCCACCAGGCCCCTGAGGTGGCACCTGAAAAAGGCGCCTCCCTCAAGAGGCCCTTTTGGGCTGTTTTACTCATTATTCAACATATTGGAGAGCTGGTTGGAGCTTTGGGAGTTGCTACAGGGCTGGTTGCTTGCTTCCCGGACTCACACAAGCTTGGACAACGATCCCCACACTCTTCTAAAGGGATGGTTGGTAAATTTCAGAACTGCAATTTCTGGTTATTGCGAGTTTTGGGCTGGTTACAAGTGTCCAAAGTCAACTTGGACAGTACAGGACAGCTCTAGGGACCTCCACAGGGCTGTAGGACCCTTTACAGGTGGATTTCTCGCGACAAAAAGTTGCTGTTTTGGACTGGTTATTGCACAAAATAGGCCGGACAGCAATGGAATATGTGAGCATGGATGTGTCTCAAGGATTCCTGGTATAGCAGGTGCTTAGGGCAAGCATTGGGGATACTTGCTCGCGGAGAACACAGGTTTCTGGATCAGTTTCTCGCGTGGAAACAGGGCCTAAAGATCCATTTACATCTTGTGCAGGGCGGAGTACCTGTGAGGATTGTGATACTCTTGTGCAGGGCGGATGTACCTATGAAGAGGCTTGTGCAGGGCGGATGTACCTGTGTGTAGAGCGGATGTACCTACAGATCCTCTTGTTTGAAATGTATTCATTCATAATGTATTGGGAAGAATCCGGTGCAGGCTGGTGGTGAATCCCCAGGCACCCGTAATCTTGTACTTTGCAGACTCTTTTGGTAATATAACCTAAAGGGGGGGGGTCAGCCTATCATCGGCCCCTTTATGTGGTGTACTGTCATTTTCAGCTTTGTGGTTGTAATGCTCAAGTGTTAAGTGCTCAGAATCTTGTTCACATTTATACGATTCCAATACACGCGTCCGCCTCCCGTTACATTGGTATCAAAGCTTAGTTGTTTTTTTCTCCTCATTGGAAAACGGTCTAAGGCTTGGAATCATAACTGGTGACCTGATTTGAGTGTCATGGACAGCCACATTTCTGACAGTGTGGAGAACACACAGGACCGTGAATTTCATGGTACAAGGGATGCAAGAGAGGGATGCAAGAGATGCTGTAGGCAATGATGTCTATGGAGATGCAGGTACTCATGACACTATGCATTCTGATTTGGAATCTTTGAGGCATCAAGTGCGACGCTATAGGGCTGAAACCGAAGAGCTCAGGTCGTTGAAAAATTACCCGGATGTACAAAGGGTGTTGGCTGCGAAGGCAAAGGCTTCGGTCCATGAAGTCACTTTTGAAGCAATTGCAAAGGAAATGGATGTTGAGAAACCCCGAGAGCTTGCACTTGCATACCTAATGGTTAAGGGTGATGTATACACCGAAGCAGATGGTACATTGGCTTTCAAGAAGCCACCCCTCATGGCTGCCCGTGGTGGTGCACATGATGCACAACAAGCAGGAAGAGCACAGCAAGTGCCAAATGCTGAAAGGACAAGAGTCCCTGGTGCTAGGCTTGATGCAGGTCAAGAGAAGAGTAAGGATGAGGGATCCTCTACTCATTCCCGCTTTGCTCCAAGAAGACATATCCGTTCTCGTGTTGAGCTTTCCACTCATTCGGAGAGTGTGGCTCAAGAGAGAACGAAGAGGGATTGTGAATCTTCATCGCGGCATCATCACCATGGAGATGAACACGATGTACATAGGGATGCACATAAAAGGAAGAAGCCTCGAGAGTTCAAGTCCGGTGACAAGGATGTAAAGTTTGAAAACTTTCAGGGACGGATGGACTCTACCAAAGCACTTGCTTTCATTAGACAGTTTGAGATAGCTTTTTGCAATGAAGACTTTTCGGAAAAGTCTATGCTCAGGCATGTGGGAATGCATCTCAAGGATACGGCAAGTGATTGGTGGCTTGCAAAAATACTTGATGGAAGTGCTGCCCCAACTTGGTCTTCTTTCAAAATTCAGTTTTATGATCAATTCTTACCACCAAACTTTGCAAAGATGTACGCAAGGAGTGGGATTGGCTGTCCCAAGATGAGGGAGAGTCCGTTGCTTCATACATAGCAAAGTTTTGGAAAGTCCTTCTCAAGGTTACTCCCTTCATGAAGATTGGAGAGGACGAGAAGAAGAGAAAGTTTGAATCGGGGCTCCATCACATCATCCAACAAAGCTTGGGAGTGTACCCAAATAAGACCATACAAGAGCTTATACACTCAGCCATGATTGCGGAGAACTTGCACATGAAAGCACCCACAAATAAGCCATTTGCAGGTCAAAACAAGAGCAAATTCAGGGCTGGTTATGACCAGAAAAAGGGTGGACAGCTACCTAAGAATGCTCCCAAAGATGGCCGAGATGCAAAGGATGACTCCGAAAAGAAGCCGGGGGGTAAACACCACAATTTTGGGCTCTCAAAACAGCAATTGGAAGAGTACAGGAAGGTTGGAAAATGCTTTAAGTGTGGCAGTAAAGATCATATATATCCTAAATGCCCACAGAATCCTAAGAATGATGAGCCTAATGTGGAAAAGCCTCTTGTGAATGTTGTACCCGATGTGCAGGGTAATACAGGGCATGAGCCCAAGAGTAGAGTCATATGCAAGGCTTGGGGCAAATTGAAGGATCAGCCCGCTTTGTTTCTTTTTGATGATGCTTCCACAGATAAGATGGCTGCCGCCATAGGTCTCAATGTGGAAGACATGGGAATGCAAATGAATGCAGATGCCGCCTTTGAGGGCAAACAGGTTGATGTAACTCCGGTCATTGGTAAGCTCCGTGTACATATACAGGACTACCTCGACCATGAGAGCTTTTTAGTGGCTCCTCTTACAGGTTGTGATGTTTTGTTGGGGATGCCCTGGCATCACCGTTTAGAGCCTATTAAGGCTTACAAAGAGAAGAAAATCAGCTTTGTACATAAGAGGCCGTGAGCACTCTATAGATGCTGGTACTACTGGAAGTACCATACCTCTTGTAAGCCATGTACAAATTAATAAGGCAATAAAGAAATCAGCTTGTTCTTACTTGGTTTTTGTACGTGATACCATTGAACATTCTAGTGTTGATGTTAGTACATTAGATCAAGACAAGCTTAACTTTTTGAATGAGTTCAAAGATTGTTTTGCGAATGCTTTGCCAGCAAGGTTGCCACCCGAGAGGCCGGAAGATCATTGCATAGATCTAATTCCCGGTAGCTCTCCACCTAATAGGCCACCATACAGGATGAGTGCTAGTCAACAAGAAGAGATTATGGCACACGTGAATGACCTTTTGGAAAAGGGTTTGATTCGGCCTAGTTCCTCGCCATATTGCTCGCCGGTACTTCTTGTTCAAAAGAAGGATGGTACTTACAGGATGTGTCTTGATTACCGTGCCCTCAATAAGATAACCATCAAGAATCGGTTTTCGATTCCGCGCATTGATGACATCTTGGACAAGCTTGAAGGTTCGGCATGTTTCACCCAAATAGACCTCAAGAGTGGGTATCATCAAGTGAGAGTGGCACCTCAAGATGTACACAAGACTGCATTTAGGACAGCCTTTGGTCTTTATGAGTTTTTGGTGGTGCCTTTTGGCCTTGCAAATGCACCCGCTACCTTCAACAGGATGATGGACAGGGTGTTCAGAAAGCATAGAAAGTTCACGGGTATATTCTTTGATGACATTATTGTATTCTCAAAGAATGAAGCCCAACATCGTGAGCACCTGGCTATTGTGTTTAAAGAGCTTAAGGAAAATCAGCTCTACATAAATGCAAAAAAGAGTGAATTCTTCCTCCCAGAGATTCACTATCTTGGTCACATTGTATCAAAGGATGGTGTGCGCATGGATCCCGCAAAGATACAAGCCATGCAAGAATGGCCAGAGCTGAAATCAGTCCATGAAGTGAGGAGCTTCCTTGGTTTATGTGCTTACTACGGGAGGTTCGTCAAGCATTTTGCTTTCATTGCCGCTCCGTTACATGAGTTAACGAAGAAGAAAGCAATCTTTAAATGGACACAAGAAGAGAGATGCCTTTCAAAAGTTGAAGAGTGCAATCATCTCGGGACCGGTACTCATTATTCCGGATTTGCACAAACCTTTTGTGGTGGAATGTGATGCATGTGGAGACTGCATAGGGGCTGTTTTGAACCAAGAAGGACATGCCATTGCCTATGAGAGCAGACGCTTGCAACATGCAGAGCTTCACTTACAGGTTTATGAGAAGGAGTTGTTGGCTGTAATTCATGCCCTTACTATTTGGAAACACTATCTTTTAGGGGCTGATTTTATGGTCAAAACTGATCATCAAAGTTTGAGATACTTTTTGACTCAAAGTAAGCTCTCAGAGAAGCATATGAGATAGGCAAATTTCCTCTCAATGTTTCATTTTCAGATTTTACACACTCCAGGGAAAAAGAATGTGGTGGCAGATGCCTTATCTAGACGACCACAGGTTCATGCTATTACAGTTGCATACCATGAGGACTTATCGGATATGCGTAATACTTATCATCTGGATGAGGATTTTGCAGATGTATGGACTGATTTGCAAGAGGGTATTGCTGTCCCATCTTATGTCATAAGAGATGGATATCTCATGATGCAAAATCGTATGTGTGTGGTAAAGAACCTTCGCCATAAGGTTATGGATGAGTGCCATGCTCCTCCATATGCAGGTCATAGAGGCATTTTGGCCACAGCACAAGCTTTGGAGAGGTATTTCTTTTGGCCAGATATTCGCAAGGATATTGAAGCATATGTACGTGAATGTATGGTATGTCAAAAGGTCAAGTTTGACCGACATAAAGCACCTGGATTGCTTCAGCCTTTGCCTATACCAAATGAACCATGGGAAAGCATTGCTATGGATTTCATTATGGATTTGCCAAGGACGCCACAGGGAAATGATGCTATTTGGACCATCATTGACAGGTTTAGCAAGCAGGCACATTTCATTCCCGTACGTAAGACAATAAAGCCAGATCATATGGCTAGGATGTTTTTGGCACAGATATTCAAACACCATGGCATGCCTAAATCTATTGTGGGGGATAGAGATCCTAGAACCACAAGCTTATTTTGGCACGCATTGTTTGACAATATGGGTACAAAGCTGAACTTCTCATCAGCTTACCATCCACAGACAGATGGGCAAAGTGAAATAGCAAATTCAGCCGTCCTCGACTTGCTGAAATCTTATGTATCCGACCGCAAATCGGATTGGGAGAAGTATTTACCACTTGTGGAGTTTACCTACAACAATACGGTGCATACTTCTACGGGCAAGGCGCCCTTTGAGATTATCTATGGCAAGGTGGTACTACCACCCATCCTTCGTACAAAGGATGAGATTTTTGCAGCAGATAAGTATGTCAGAGACTTGGATACTGCATTTGCACAGGTACGGACAGCCATAGAGAGGTCTCAAACCAAGAATAAAAAGGCAGCTCATAAGCATAGAAGGGATGTACAATTCAAACAAGGTGATTGGATCTTGCTGAAATTTGAAAAGGCACGCCTTCGGAAGAGGCCAGGGAAAGAGGGAAAGTACCCTAAACTTTCCAACAGGTACTATGGACCTTTTCAGATCTTGGAGAAGATCAATGATGTTGCATTTCGGCTTGTACTCCCAGATCATTGGAACATGCATAATGCTTTTCATGTGCGCCTATTGAGGCCTTATGTGGGACCCACACCGTTTGAGCCGGTTTTGGAACACCCACCCGAGGTGGATAAGCTGGAAGAGATTCTTCAACCTGAACAGATTGTTTTTCACAAGGAACGAAAGCTTGCAGGAGGCAAACTTGTTCGTAGGTACCTTGTGAAGTTCAAGAATTATTCAGCTTTGGATGCGAAATGGATGGATGAGGCCTACTTAGAGGATTACCCAGATCTTTTGAAGGCCTATCTGGAGGCTTTTCAGTTGCGGTCAACTGATTACAAGCCGGGGGGGATGTCACAAACCCCTATATTCTAGGGACATGCGGATGCGTGTCAGGCCTAGAAACATGCGGATGCATGTATGTATTATACCTGGGCATGTGTATGGATCATATGAGTGGATGCATATGAGTCCAAGGACATGGCAGGACATTTGTGGACTTTCGGGCGGTGCCCGTGTGGATTCCGGCCATGCACACATGATGTGTTATTATGGCAGGCGGAATATTTTCAAGTACAAGAATGATGATAGGTGGTTCTCCAAGTTTACATGTACACAATGCATAAATGATGCATGCCATAACTTTATTTTACTTTGTGTGACATTGTCTTGCTGCCTGGACAATGCTTGTTATTTTGGCTTGTGAAGTCCGAGGGACCGGGGACGCCCGGGCACCTTGTGGGCACCTGTGTGCACTCCTGTTTGGGCCTAAAACTGTGGGCTTATGGGTTTTGCAGGTGGTAAGTGCGTCCACACTCAATTTACAGCTTACTTCATTTACTACTAAGGTTTATTCACACTCATTAATAAGTGGCCGGACAACTTATAATGCGTTCGCATCTGGTTGGACCAAAATTAATGAAGTCCGGACAGCTTATGGCCATTTCCCATTTGGTTGGACCTAAACTTATAGAAACAGGACAAATGGAGCACTATGGGCTGGACACCTACCTGGGTCCTGGACACCTTATGGGGACACATGTCAGCCAGCATGTGTACCCACCAGGCCCCTGAGGTGGCACCTGAAAAAGGCGCCTCCCTCAAAAGGCCCTTTTGGGCTGTTTTACTCATTATTCAACATATTGGAGAGCTGGTTGGAGCTTTGGGAGTTGCTACAGGGCTGGTTGCTTGCTTCCCGGACTCACACAAGCTTGGACAACGATCCCCACACTCTTCTAAAGGGATGGTTGGTAAATTTCAGAACTGCAATTTCTGGTTATTGCGAGTTTTGGGCTGGTTACAAGTGTCCAAAGTCAACTTGGACAGTACAGGACAGCTCTAGGGACCTCCACAGGGCTGTAGGACCCTTTACAGGTGGATTTCTCGCGACAAAAAGTTGCTGTTTTGGACTGGTTATTGCACAAAACAGGCCGGACAGCAATGGAATATGTGAGCATGGATGTGTCTCAAGGATTCCTGGTATAGCAGGTGCTTAGGCCAAGCATTGGGGACACTTGCTCGCGGAGAACACAGGTTTCTGGATCAGTTTCTCGCGTGGAAACAGGGCCTAAAGATCCATTTACATCTTGTGCAGGGCGGAGTACCTGTGAGGATTGTGATACTCTTGTGCAGGGCGGATGTACCTATGAAGAGGCTTGTGCAGGGCGGATGTACCTGTCTGTAGGGCGGATGTACCTACAAATCCTCTTGTTTGAAATGTATTCATTCATAATGTATTTGGAAGAATCAGGTGCAGGCTGGTGGTGAATCCCCAGGCGCCCGTAATCTTGTACTTTGCAGACTCTTTTGGTAATATAACCTAAAGGGGGGGGGGGTCAGCCTATCATCGGCCCCTTTATGTGGTGTACTGTCATTTTCAGCTTTGTGGTTGTAATGCTCAAGTGTTAAGTGCTCAGAATCTTGTTCACATTTATACGATTCCAATACACGCGTCCGCCTCCCGTTACAACAGTGTTGGCATCCTCAATATTTATGCTCTGAACGCTGCTGGAGGTAGAGCCCTCTTCTAGAGAAGAGTCCAATAGGCCCTTCCCCAGGCTGATTTTTGGTGCATGGACAGTGACTTCAACATGATTGAGGCAACAGAGGACAGTCTCAGGAGCCAAGTATTCTGCTTGGGAGGAGATGATACTTGTACTCAGGAGGCAGGACCCTTGGCATCTTCCAGAGTTTGGGCGCAACCTGGGAGCCTTAGCTTCTAGAGATCGGATAGGAGGAGCCCCGACCCCAACCTCTCTAGACTTGAAAGGTTTTATGTGGATGAGTGGGCTTGCAACCGTGGGGGCATGGTCAGTATCTTGGCAGGCACTACTTTTTCAGATCACGCCCCAGTTATTTTGTCCTTAGAGGACCCCTAGAGGCATGACAGGCATGTGAGCTCGAGGATTCCGAACAGCCTCATTCAGGACCCCGAGATTTGCAACAGGATAGAGCAAATATGGGTGGGATTGGATTTTCTTTCAAGCTCTGCTACGCGCACATTGGATAGAGCAGATATGGACGAGACTGGACTTTTTCTCAGGCTCTGCTGCGTGCACATTGAATGTGGGCCTAGGGGAGATCAACGGTTTCTTGCAAGAGGCAGCTCAGAGCAGGTTGGAGGGATTCCGGGAGCAAGAGAGGAGTCTAAGGAGATGTCTAGCCTCTCTACAGCGACTTCAAGAGAGATCCCCAAATAGCCAATGGATAGAGAGTCAGCTTGCTGCCGCCTGCACACGGAGAATTTTTTCCGATCTCTTCTCATTGGTGCCTCATTATCTCCACAAGTGATGGACGTGTGCGAGAGGGTCTGGCGACAAACGAGAGATGTGGTTCCCCCCTCGCTTCGGTCCTTCTTATTGACACCGTTCATTGCAAAGGAGCTGGCGAAGGCAGTGACTGCACTTCCCAAGGGCAGACGAGCTTCCAATCTCTTTCTTTCTTCGCCACTGGGACCTCATGGAAGGCGACCTTCGAGCTGCCTTCAATGAGATTATGCTCAAAGGAACCTCCGAGAAGATTAGAGAATCAATAGAAGTGCTCTGCACGTTCTTGCCGAAAAGTTAGGGTTACCAGGCTTTGACTCCATGCCAACCGCACTGACAATGCTTAGCCGAATTGAGCGAACTACATACTATAATAATTATTGGAAGCAACAATTCAAGAAGATTGCAATGCTTGATTTCTCCCGAGAGAGGAAGATGATGAGTGTTCTTTGTACACAAAAAGCAACAGGAGATTCTTTTCTGCAAGAGTGCTCCTGAAGTTATTATTGCACGATGTACATATGTGCTTTGTAACGATGGTGGTTCAACTGCTTCCATGACCATGAAAATTCGTGCAGAGCTACAAGAGAAGTTAAACAGGCTACACGAGTGAAGATGTAATTAAAGGAAATGCTAGGAAAGACAACAACAACAAACCCTTTAATGGTCAATCGAAGAATCAAATCGTCAAGTGTTTCAAATGTCACAAGGAAGGACACCTCGTGCTTATGGTAATATATTTTAAGCCTTCTTAAAAATATTATTCTACCCTCTTAGATAATTTAGGAATGCTTGGATTATCTTTGCATCAAGCCAAATCATGTTAATATCATGGATGATGCCATTATAAATATTAACACATTTGGTGTGTATTGACATATAGTTGGAGCCTCCAATGTTTGTTACAGTTTGGTTTGTATGGAAGGATGATTCTAGGGTTACTTACGCTTGGCAACCATGTGTGTGGTTATGGTTTGTATACTTATGAAATATTCGTTTATCAATTTATTGTTGGTTATTTTATAGGTGAAAACGATTCCGAAGATTGAGAAAAATTCGTAAATTATTATTACTTGACACACATTTTTGTATACACAAGCTTTGTATATACATGTGCTAGCTTGTGCACATTTTGATTAATTTTGGAAACCCTTGATTTATCAAGCTTAGACTTGAATTTTAATATTTTGTAAAGCGTGATATGCTTTAACTCTAGCCTCAATTTATGGACACTCTATTTTAGGCATAAGAGAGTGTCATACAAGAAAAAGCACCTTTTTGTATTTTTTGAGGCTATGACCGTATTACGTAAATACTCGTGTGGGGAGAGGCCACACACATGAGAGAGATAATTGCACCCAATGTTTTGAGTCGTGATTTGGAGCTAAGTATTCTATTTGTTATTCTCTCAAATCTTGAATATGTTGAATTCGTGATCTTTTGATAAGTTATTTGGTTTGAATTAATCAATTTCTTGCAAGTTCCTTTTTATTCTATTTTCGTTGAATTGAATCTATGCCAGTGGTATAATGTTTTCCTTTTTACTCTATTTTTCTTAAATCGGATATATGTCAGTGATATCATACCACTGACACAGATCCAATTCAAGGAAAATAGAGTAAAAAGGAACTTACAAGAAATTGATTAATTCAAACCAAATAACTCATTAAAAGACCACAAATTCAACATATTCAAGATTTGAGAGAATAACAAATAAAATACTTAGCTCCAAAACACGACTCAAACATTGGATGCAATCATCCCCTCATGTGTGTGGCCTCTCCCCACACACGAGTATTTACGTAATACTTTATTCAAAAATAGGCCATAGTCTCCAAAAATACAAAAAGGTGCTTTTTCTTGCACGACACTCTCTTATGCTCAAAATAGAGTGTCCATAAATTGAGGCTAGGGTTAAAGCATATCACGCTTTATAAAATATTAAAATTCAAGTCTAAGCGTGATAAACCAAGACTTTCCAAAATAAATCAAAATATACACCAGGAGGACGGGGGCCGAGTTTTGAGTTGACCAGATCAGTCCGTCAGGGGTGTCCCCTTGCTCCTTTTCTTTTTCTCTTCTTTGCGGAGGCTATGAGCATGTATTTGACAGCAGAGGAGGTTGGTTTGAGAGGACTCCAGCTCCTAGTCCGGGGGGAGGACCTGCTTGATGCAGCATTGATCAATTGGCGCAAGACAGTGGCCTTTTGGATCAGTAGTGCTCCTACTCCGGCATGGAGCCCGGACCCCGGTTTTAGATGGATCCCTCCAGGCACAGCAGTGCGGTATTTGGGATGCCAGATTGGCCTGGATTTGTCACCTGAGCAACAGATTGCCCCGCTTCTTCTGAGCATTCGGAAGAAGCTTTTGTATTGGAGTACAGCTCGACTATCCTTGGCCGGGAGGGTGGTGGTGGCAAATCAGGTGCTGTTAGCGACCATGTGGTACATTACGTCTTGCTGGATCTTCTCGAGCTCTTGCATCAGCCAGGTACAGAGGCTGATCAGGAACTTTTTGTGGTCTGGGCGGGACAGTCAGCCAGCTCGGGCAAAGGTTGCATGGGCAGTTATTACACTTCCGCTGGCTCAGGGAGGTTTGGGCATTATAGATCCAGTCGATCAGAGTAGAGCCTTATTGGGGAAGCTTATTGTTCGGGGGTTGCTTCCAGGCGCTGAGCCTTGGAAAGAGCTCCTCTTGCAGCGGCTGCAGGCTCGGGCGCCCCCAGCAGGGGGCACTTGGGCACCAGAGATTCGCTGGATCTTCATAGAGATGAGGAGGACAGGCCTTAGTAGAGGATGGGAGGACAGATTTGCTTTGAGTATCCTGAGAGCTTGGGAGCTGCTGAGACCGGGGCTCTCTCAGCGACCTCCTCCTTGTGTTGAGGAACGGGCCAGACAGCCGCTCATCTGGAGCCCTGCGGTTCGCACAGAGCAGGGTCATATGCTGGGTTCTCGGCCTCGTCTAGCCTGGGGGCCTTTAGCGGCAGGCCCAGCTCGTAGCTTTGGAGACTGGCAGGCCTTCTGCAGTCTCCCAGAGGAGATTCAGGTGGAGAGGTTGAGTCACTTCAGAGGGGGGTTGATTATGAGGGATGATATCCAGGAGGCACACACAGAGGAGTGGTTCACGCCTCTCGAGCCAGTGGCCCCACGGTGGATGGGAGCCTTTACTCAGTTGGAGATCCTGATTGCGGTCAAAGCTTGCACTGAGGATGGCAGTTGCCTCTACTATGAGATTCAGGATGAGGGCAGACTCCAGCGAGTGGAGGTGGAGTCGCCTTTGGTTGCAGAGTGCACTTTTCAGAGGATTCGGGTAGTGGCCGCCGCTTCTCGGAAGTGGCATATTGACCCCGACCCTGCTGATGTACTCCCGGATTGGCGCATATGGGCATATGCAGCGCGCCCCTTGGCCCGGCTACAGTGGGACCCCGGGGAGTACGAGTGGCATGATCCTTATGCATCCCTTGAGGCCACAGAGATTACCTTATGCATCCCTTGAGGCCACAGAGATTACCTTTTTCCAGTATACTGTTCGGCTAGGACGGCATATTTTGACGGCGAGGAGGACGGTCTCTCCAGCGGCAGCGGGGCATTGGCGGCTACAGGGACTTTCATAGTAGTTCCTGGAGGATTTTTGGGCTCGGCTCTGGGCTAGTCGATAGGCCCGCAGGATCTCGACTTTTCAGTGGCTGGTCGCCCACAGGGGCTCAGCAGTTGGCACTTGGCTTGTTTACAGCGGTCTTCCGGCGCCCTGCGTCCGATGCGGCCACCCTCTGGAGACACAGAGACATTGCCTTTGGGATTGCCCTCAGGCGCAGCAGATTTGGCTGCGGATGCTGCGTATTCTGACTCCCCTCTCTCCAGAGGGTATGTTTACGTGGGGTGCCGCTACTTGGTCGACTTCGTCAGGGCCTGCTATGGGCTATGAGATGGAGCAGGGCAGTCAGGCCATCAGATTTATTAGGGGCCAGCCTCGCCTGGTTCCAGCACCGGATTTCTCGTCCGCCAGCTGGACACAGGAGAGGGATTTACGATGGGAGCTCCTCAGTAGCCTCACCATCTGGTTCACCTGGAGGGCCCGCTGCTTTACGGCCTTTGAGGGGAGATTGGAGCCACCAGCAAAGACAGTACGGGGGATTTGGCAGGAGTTGATCCACACCCTGCGAGGACAGTACGACCGCATCCGGGGTGACTCGGACGAGGCGATCTTACGGCGCCAGGCCTTTCACACCACTTGGCGCTGTGGCCCCTTCTACACCTTACACACGGGATCCCCCCGTTGGCACTACAGGCCACCGGTTTGGCTCTTCCCCCCCCCTATTGTATGATTTAGCCTCTCGGTCCTTTGTACTGATGCTTGTATTCTGCAGCACCTAGGGAGAGTCTCCCGGGTTACCATGCTGTACTCACTGCTCTGTCTCTCTTATGAGCAGGAGCGATCTTTTGTAGCCCTACGGGCATTGTTTATATAACTAATGAAAGGATCTTTTCTCGGAAAAAAAAAAATCAAAATATCCACAAGCTAGCACATGTATATACAAAGCTTGTTTACAAAAAATGTGTGCCAAAGTAAATAATAATGTGCGAATTCTCCTCAATCTTCAGAATCCTCTTCACCTATAAAATAACCAACAATAAATTGGTAAACGAATATTTCATAAGTATACAAACCATAATCACACACATGTTTACCAGGCGTAAGTAACCCAAGAATCACCCTTGCATACAAACCAAACTGTAACAAACATTGGAGCCCCCAACCATACGTCAATATACACCTAATGCATTAATATTTATAATGGTATCACCCATGATATTAACATGATTTGGCTTGACGCAAAGATAATCCAAGCGTCTCCAAATTATCTAAAGAGGATAGAATACTATTCTTAAGAAGGCTCAAAATATATTCCCATAACACGTGTGACTCCTATCCCTCGAAGGACAGTTGCTTTATAGCCTCTAAAAGCTACCGGACACGTCTCCCACATATAATGCATGGTTTATTTGTGGGCAGGAAAATCCGATAATGAGAGAGAACACCAAACTCTTGAAGAAACTATTTCTTCTCTTGTGACTCCATCAAGAAGCTAAGTTGCCAATGGTGATACTAACGCCATGTTCCAGGAATTTATGCGCATCATAGTACACCAAAGGGAACAAATGCTGAAGTAGTGCAAGGCTTCTATACAGACCTTGAAAAAACGAATACCTCTTAGGGATACCTCGACACCCATCCCCACCCTCCCCCTCCTCTACCAGTCACCGAGATCTCTTTCCATACCCCTTCCCAGACATCTGCTTCGGCTATCTCCATTGTGGAGTTAACACAGCAGTCTCGTACTTTACATGATTTACAGGTACAGAAGTTGACGCTTTCAATAGAGGCAGCAGCTCACACTACCGCGCAGGTGGAACAACGATGACCATAGAGCATGAGCAGTTCCTTGTAACTCTCAACGTAAGGACGGTACATCGACGACTTCTTCGACTCACCTTCACAAAAAGGTGAATTTTAGTAACTATAATGGTAAACTCAACCCCACTCATGGATTCATCAGTTTGAGGCTTATTTTATTGCTGGTAGGAAGTCAAGTATAGAAAAGGTTGTTATAGCTAGCTACTACATAGAAGGGAAACCATCTCTTCGTGGACACATTGAGCCCAAGCAAATTCCAACTTTGGTGTTGCTGCCTATAAATGGGACCAGTTTGCAAGAACCTCAAGAAGCGGTTCCTGTCGCCTCACTATCTTGAGTGGTTGGAGGATAAGTATCGAGGATTGTGCCAGAACGCATAGCCAATCCTCCGGTTTGTCAATAGCGCAAATCCTATGGGATGTGCATAAGTTTGAGCCACAAACTTTTGATCAAGCACTTTTGCTTGCACAAAGTGCCAAGATGAAATATAACGGTGGAAAACCGAAGACCTCCCAGCCCAAAGTAGCGAAGGCAGCAACTGCCTATGGCAAGGGCCAGAACCATACCCAATCAAGACCTACTACCACGTGCACCCATGCATTGTGGTACACGGTGACACACTGGCTCATCAAAAGTGCAAGAAACGTATACAGAAGTAGTACCTTGATAGGATATTTTATCGTATGCCGTGACCCCTTTGTGAGCCCCAATTTAGAACATGTCAAGCACGGGCTACATAGGTCAGTCTCCCAACCATAGAGGTTTGTCAAGTCAATGTCAGGTCAGTCCTCTTAACCCACTTTGGAGAATTCAGCAAGTAGTTTTCATGTAGGAGTGCATGTAGATGTCAACCTTACGAGTAGAATGCATCAGAGGCATGTTAGTTGCATTCATGTAGCAAGGGCCAACCTTGGGACCAGCCCCAAGGCCAACCCATGGAGGGACAGCCTTGCAAAAGGTATTAAATACCTTTAGACACTAACCAGGCCTAGTTGACAGCCCTAGAAAGTGCAGCAATCGACCACGCCTAAACAGTTGTCGGCCAACAACCAGACTGAAAGAGTGCATAGAGCGGAAGCAAAAGGGGCACCAGAGTGTGCTGAATAGAGAGTGCAAGAGAGAGAGATATGGAGCAACTATATGAAGTGTAGTCGGGGCAGCCATCACAAAAGCTTGGGCTCAATCTAAGAAGAAAAATGCACAATCTCAGAGCAGTGTCCACCACAGGTACCAGAGGCCACCAATCCTCGACTCAGAACACTAACAGCTGCAAGAACCACCTATAGGGAAGAAAACACAGCAAAACAAGCAGCCGCCGGGTCAGAAGGGGGTTCCCAGAGATCAAACCGGTGAAGGAAGACCTGAATCTGCAGTGGAGAAGCGACGAAAGAAGCCAGCTGGCCCGCAGCAGATCTGAGAAGAAAAAACGCAGAGTTGAAGGTGCTGAAAACTGAGGCAGATCTGGGGCAGCAAAGTAACACTGACTGGAGCAGCAGATGAACGCTGAACCGGGAGCGATGATACCATGAAAGAGTGCACAGAGCAGAAGCATACAAGCACTAGAGTGTGCTGAGAGAGAGTGCAAGAGAGAGAGAGAGAGAGAGAGAGAGAGAGAGAGAGAGAGATGAAGCAACTATGCTGAATATACTGAAGTGAAACAGTCCCAAGCAAGAGACGTGAACAGTCTCATAAGTGAGGGAAGTAAAAGGAAGACTAGACTATGAAAACTGACAGAGGCAAGCCCACCTATTTATAGGTAAATAGGGCTGGCCAATTGGACACCTAGTGCTGGCCGACTGGACATGAGGAAGCTGGCCAACTGGGCATGAAGAACCCGACCTGGGAAAAATGCCAAAAAAAATTTATAAAAATAGGGTGGCCAGCCCACAACCAAGGGCCATGAAAAGGGACCAAAAGGGGGGTCCAAAGATGAGCAGAAACTGGGGATGAATGTGCTAACATTCTCAACGTTTCCTTCCTAGGAAGCAAGGGGAGACCACAGTTCAGCATTCAGTTCAGTTCAGTCATCATCTCCTACCTCCTACATAGAGGAAAGCCAACATTCCAAGGGTGGACCTCGGAGAAGGGATCAGTCATTCATCATCAGCATTCAGCTTCTCTCTCTCTCTTCCCGAGATAGATACTCATCTAGGACCAACATAGTGTTAGCAGTCATCTCCTGTTTGTATAGTATACACCAGGGCCTCTGTTGTGGCTGTGCCCGCCCCTTTTTCCTCACTTTCCATAGTAATCTTCCCATTTTTGCTAGCAGTGGGAGGGCTGTCGGCTGTATCTACTGCTGGCCGACTGGACTGGTGCTACCCAACTGAATTTTACGAGGCCGACTGGTCTTTTTGCTGGTCGTGAGCATCTATGGCTGCTATCGGCTGTTTATGGGCTGGCCAACCAGCAGCCTGCGACCATATATATTGGCCCTAGCCCCCCACACTTCTCTTGTATCATTTCCGGGATTTTCTAGTGTACATAGCGAGTTTATACAGCTTCTCTCTCTCTCTCTCTCTCTCTCTCTCTCTCTCTCTCTCTCTCTCATCTGCGTTTTGCTCTCTACAGCAAGTGTCTTCATTTCCACTATGCATTCTGACATGGTATCAGAGCCCCAGGTGGCTTGAAGCTTGGAGAGAGACAGTGGGACCTTGAAGGTTTGCTGATTTGTGGTGCTGATTGGAGATTGCCTGGGCTGTTCGGGAGTTGGAGATCGGGTAGAAGGCGGCCATCACCATTGGACAGCCACCTTGCATACTATTTGCAGCCACTTCATTTTTTTCCCCACCCACTCTCCCTTCACAAGACCTTGTGAACCCTTGAGATGGCAGACTTGCTTGAGATGGCTGAGAAGCACGTGACGATCCCTACTCTCCCCACATTCTCGGTGGATCTACAGTTGGACGGAAACAACTACAGCATATGGAAGGTAATGATGGAGTTCTTGGAGTCTTATGACTTGGCTGATTTCATTGTGGTTGGTGTTCCACGGCCGGAGTTGGAGGACGGGGAGCTTTTACCCTCTACTCAGAAAGAACGGGAGGCTCAGGCACAATTGTAGAATCGTGTCAATGCCCTTGTGCATTCTTTCATCTTCCTTAATTGCACACCACAGGTGATTAATCATATAAATATGACGCTGGCCGAAGGGATTTGGTAGCATTTGGCTTCTCTTTACAAGAGGGTATCACCCATAAAGCGGATCTCCTTGGAAGTGCAGATGCGGGTGATGAATCCTGCAAAGTCTTCGACGATGCGGGAGCACATCAACAAGTTGCAGGCTCTTCAACAGGAGGTTCTTCAAGCTGGGAAGGAGATCTTTTCAGAGGACATGGCCATCAAGTTGTTGTCTCATTTGCCCTCTCAGTACTCAGCATTTTACTCCTCTTTGATCACCAGTGGCAGGCTCATCACCATCACATGGGAGGAGCTTGTGCCTATGGTCTTGGACCAGGAAGAGCGTTTTACGAACCCTCCACAGGGCGGAGGTTTTGAGGCCTTGACTAGCCAACGATCGAAAGGCCGTAGCAACAACAACAATAAGGACAAAGGGAAGTCTTCTGAGAAGAAGCTTGACTCAAATCATGACAAATTGAAGGCCAAGCGGACCTGTAACGATTGTGGCAAGAAAGGCCACTATTGGCGAAAATGTCCTAAGTGGAGTACCTCGAAGAGTGCTGATTCTTCAGCTTCAGTTGCAAAGACTCCAGCCTTTGTGCACTTGGAGATTTTGGACACATATGCTTCATCTTTTTCGAGCAGAGAGGCAGTTGGTTTCACCGCCAAGGATACTCAAGAGTGGATTCTCGATAGTGGTGCTTCCAGGCACAGGACTCCTTCCCGAGAGTTTTTACAAGATCTTAAACGACAGTCAGGTCGCATTTTCATTGGCGACAATTCCACTATACCGATTCATAGTGAGGACAGGATGGAGATCATTCCCGATGGCAGAGGGGGAAAGCATTCCTCTCGTGTTCTTTACGTCCCAGCACTTCATTTTCATCTATTGTCAGTGCATGAGGTTTGCAAGACTGGCGTCCGGGTGGAGTTTGAGGAACATTCTGTTGCTCTACGAACAGGCCAAGTTTTATGGAAAGGCGGAGAGGAGAACGGTATCTACAAACTCTCAGCACTCTCCTCTCTAACAGGCACTCAGATCGGCAACTTGTGGCACTTCCGTTTTTGGCCACTTGCATGTGGATGCATTGCGGCGGGCTTTCCGAGACCAGATGGTGGATGGCTTGCCAGATGTTGGCAACAAGAAAGAACGCTGTAGTTCTTGCATTCATGTAAGCAGCACAGGGAATCTTTTCTGAAGCAGGCTTCTAGGCGGGCTTTGAAACCTTTGGAGTTGGTACGCACTAACTTGTGTGGACCTATGCAAACCCCATCCTTGGGAGGTTCTTTGTACTTTATGCTGCTGCTTGATGATTGTAGCAGATTCACATGGGTTTATTTCTTTCCCAGAAGGACCAAGCTTTTGCTCGGTTCAAAGAGTGGCATGTTATGGTGGAGAAAGAGTCTCGATTGCAGATAAAGACTCTTTGGGCTGACAAAGGATTAGTGTTCTCTTCTAATGCGTTTGTGCAGTTTTGTGTGGAACATGGCATCAAGCGGGAGCTGGCCAATACAGATTCGCCTTGAGAGAATGGAGTGGTTGAGCGAAAGAACCGGACTGTGGTGGAGATGGCGAGGACGATGTCGGAGCGTCATGATCTTCCTCGTCCACTTTGGGGAGAGGCTGTGGCTACAGCTGTCCATATCCTCAACCGATCTCCAACGACTTCATTACCAAAGATGACTCCATTTGAGGCTTATTTTGGCAAGAAACCAGATGTCTCCCATTTCCGTGTGTTTGGGAGTCATGCCTATGTTCACATTCCAAAGAAGCAGAGGGGGAAGCTTGACTCAAAGTCCCAAAAGCTTGCATTTATGGGATATAACTCTCTTTCCAAAGGATACAGGTTGTATGACTCGAAGCGGAACGAGGTTGTTGTCAGCAGAGATGTTGTCTTTGATGAGCATGTTCCAGCTTCCACTATTGATGAGCAACCACTTCTTGGAGACCCCGATGAGTCTGAGGATGATTCCCAATCTATTGTTCCAGCTTAGACAGTCTCAGTCAGTTGTTGAGGTTGAGCCCAAGGCTGGAGATGAGCCCCAGGAGCAGCAAGAGGCTCCGCATTCTGTTCAAATACCTAAGTGGTTGTTAGAAACCCTTCGGAGATCAGGTGTTATGGAGCTTCCCCCCCCCCCCCAAGTGGACCACAGAGGATGGACCTCGAAGATCGCACAGAGTTCGTGACAAAAGCCATTCAATGGAGCTCTTACAGGTAAACTATGCTTTGATGTCTCGTATCATGCGGGACAAATAGCCCATTTCTGTGAAGGAAGCTCTTTCTCAGGATACTTGGAGGAAAGCCATGCAAGTGGAACTGGATGCCATAGAGAAGAATAAAACTTGGGAGTTGGTTCCGAGGCCATCAAAACGGTCAATCATTGGTGTCAAGTGAGTCTTTTAAGACCAAGTATACGTCTGATGGGTCGGTGGGTAAGCACAAAGCCAGACTTGTGGCTAAGGGTTATGCTTAGTGGCCTGGCATCGACTATGAGGATACCTTTGCACCGACAACGAGGATGACCATGATTCGGACTGTTCTTGCCCTTGCCTCTTCTCAGCGGTGGCCTGTATATCAAATGGATGTAAAATCCGTGTTCCTTAATGGTGACTTGCAGGAGGAGGTGTACGTTGAGCAGCCTCCAGGCTTTGAGGTTCCAGGTTGCGGAAGGCCTTATATGGTCTTAAGTAGGCTCCCAGGGCTTGGAATCAAAAGATGGATTCCTTCTTTCTACGGACTGGATTTCAGAGATCAGTTGCAGATCCTAACTTGTATCTCTTTCGGGAATGTGGTTCGGTCACGTTGATCATCCTTTATGTGGATGACCTCATTCTCATTGGCGGTCATGTGAAGCACATAGCAGTGACGAAGGCTGCCCTGTCAACGGAGTTTGAGATAACCGACTTAGGCTTACTCCACTTCTTCTTGGGATTGGAGATCTGGCAAACCCAGAGGGGGTTCTTTGTCTCTTAGCAACGGTATGTTCATGAATTGCTTGAGACCTTTGGGATGGAGAATTGCCAGCCTATCACGTCACTGATGGACCCGAACACGAAGCTTATAGAAATGATCCTTGTGAGCAAGTTGATGCCTCTTTGTATTGGAAGCTCATTGGTTCATTGATTTGGTTACTGAACACCAGATTGGACTTGAGCTTTCCCGTGGGACTGTTGAGCTCGTTCATGCAGACGCCTTTGAAGTCTCATTGGGACGCAAGATTGCGGATCTTGCGGTATCTGCAAGGTACGAAGGATCTTGGCCTCTTCTATGACACTAGAGGCTTGGAGTGACTCACATTGGGGAGGAGATCCAGACACGAGGAGATCTACATTAGGCTATGGTTTTACACTCGACTCAGGAGCTATTTCATGGAGCAGCAAGAGGCAGCCAACTATTGCCTTGTGGTCTACAGAGGCAAGGTACCGGGCTGCTTCTAGTACTGCTTGCCAGGTTGTGTGGCTGCGGAGGTTGCTTAGCGAGAATGGATTTCCACATAAGGAACCCACAGTCATCCAATGCAATAACCAGAGCTGTATTGCTATTTTAGGGAACCCGATCTTCCATGCCCGGACCAAGCACATAGAGATACAATATCACTTTGTTCCTGAGAAAATTTTGGCTGGTGACATCTTGCTTGTTTATTGTTCAACGGAGGACAATGCGGTGAACCTCTTCACGAAGTCTATACCTCAGGCTATGCTCCGACAGCACTCCAGCTCACTGGGGTTGGTTCCACATCCAGGAGCTGAGAGAGGGTGTGAGCAGTCATCTCACGTCTGTATAGTATACACCAGGGCCTTTGTTGTGGGTGTGCCCGCCCATTTTTCCTCACTTTCCATAGTATCTTCCCATTTTTGCTAGCTGTGGGAGGGTTGTCAGCTGTATCTATTGCTGGCCGACTGGACTCATGCGACCCGACTGATTTTTACCTCGCCGACTAGTCTTTTTGCTAGTCGTGAGCATCTATGGCTACTGTCGGCTGTTTATGGGCTGGCCGACCAGCAACCTGGGGCCATATATATTGGCCCTAGTCCCCCACACTTCTCTTGTATCATTTCCGTGATTTTCTAGTATATATAGCGAGTTTATACAGCTTCTGTCTCTCTCTCTCTCATCTGCGTTTTGTTCCCTACAGCAGTTGTCTTCATTTCCGTTGTGCATTCTGACACATAGATCTTCATTGGAACTCATCCATTTAATATAGTTGCATTGCATTGCACTGACACCATTGTCTATCTCTTAAATGTCATTAAGTGAAGTTTAGCTTAGCCTAAGGGTATTTACAACGATCGATTCCCCACATGTCACATTGGTATCAGAGCTTTACAGGGTAAGCAGCCTTAGTTCATGTTCACTCCCTAAGTCATTTAGTAAGCGAACATGTGTCGCTTCTGCTCAGTTAAATCCAGTTCTCAAGGTTTTGCAGGCCATCCTTAGGATTTTCCCCTTAGGCATGCATCAGTAACCCATCCATCTGCATTCTTTCACAACATATAGGGATGCACAAGGCTTGCATCGGCATAGTAGTATCCTAGTGTGTGAAACAATTCCACAAACAGGTCAATGGTGACTCAAGTATTTCCAAGCAGATTTAGCAACATTTGCCATTCAGTTCCCGCAATGAAGAAGTCTTTGGCTCAAAGGATTCAACTCCTGCAGTCGACCTCAGTCGCGACAGAAGAAGTCAAAAGGGGGCAATGGTTTCAGTGGAGGAGGATCTGCAGAGTCGTCGAAAGATTGCCAGGTGTACCACCCAGCAACAGTTTAGCAAAGGGGAATGTCACGTGCACACCCATTAGGTGTACCAGTGACATGGCATCAGCATTTATCAGATAGCATTCATGATCATCAAATATTATTCAGACATTCAAGCATTTATCACAGGATGTATGGGACTGTTTCAGCACCATCATCAGCACATAAGTCATCAAGAGCATTGAGGGCAAGTGAACATCAGGTCGTGGGCTGTTACAACCAGCAGACAGGGGATCTCAGGCAGCCAATTGTGCATGATGACCAGTCGTGAGGCATTAGACAGCATTATTTGGGCATTTACTGAAGTCACAAGGTCCCAGACACCTGGCTGACAGCAGTATTCAGCACCCCACCAGCAGCATAACTCATATAAAAGGCAGCGCATCATTCATTCAGAAAAGCATCTTAACATCTGGCCTCTTCTTAGCATTTCCTTCCTAGGAAGCAAGGGGAGACCACAGTTCAGCATTCAGCATATTCAGCATATTCAGCATATTCAGCATTCAGTTCAGTTCAATCATCATCTCCTACCTCCTACATAGAGGAAAGCCAGCATTCCAAGGGTGGACCTCAACATTGGAGAAGGGATCAATCATTCATCATCACTTTAACTATATTTTCTCTTAAAAATTAAATAAAAATCTTCAATTAATTCCTTTGCACTAGGAATTATACTTCCCTTATTTAAATATTTGAATTTCAATATGGTGGAAATTCCAACTTATCTCTCTCTTCCCAAGATAGATACTCATCTAGGACCAGCATAGATCTATTTATAGATCTTCATTGTAACTCATCCATTTATTATAGTTGCATTGCATTGCATTGACACCATTGTCTATCTCTTAAGTGTCATTAAATGAAGTTTAGCTTAGAATAAGTTGCTTACAACGATCAATCCCCCACATGTCACAAAATGCCTAGGCTGGTGACATCTTCTCGGCCTTTTTTTTCAGTTGACAGCAACTGTGATAGCTCCCTTGCGGGAAAGTAAGGTTGTTCTCATCCAAAAGGATAAGCCCAAATCTAGTCATACTAGAGTCCTCAAATGAAGGCCATCTAGCCATAAACAATGACTATATACCAGTTAACTCCCAGGTGGACATCTGTCACGCTCTGCAGAAAAAGAGTTGGGCTCAAGTCACATGTCAAAGTTACTGATCATATCAGTACTCATTGATCGCATCAATGAAACATATCCTTGGATGTGGAGTCTCTCGGAAGGATACCCAGTCTCACACAAGCCTTGCTTAAGTGGAACTCTCAAGTCAATATCCAGTCTCACAACCATATACCCAAGACTTCGCAAGGGAAATAGTATAAACAAATACTATAGATATAGCCAAGAAACTCATTCAAAATAAATCCATTGCATAAAACAGCTCCACTTGGCTATAAAGAGAGTCCTTGTGATAAAAGGTACATCTGGATAGAACATTCTTCCAAGAAAATAAAACAATGTATTAACATCGTGAATAATACTATAGCACTTGGCGTTAAGTCCTTGTGACAATATTAATCCTACATAGACATGCAACAAAGAAAATAGCCAAAAATATTATTCATTATGGACTAGTCACACCAGTTGGTTATCTTAAACCAAAAACTTAAGCTACTTTCTAAACTACTAGAGGAAGCTGAAAACTTTAAAAAGGATACAATATCTTGGGTTTTATGTAAACCCATATAGACATCCTCCCCAAGTTCTTGAAAGTTGACATATATCCAAGATGTAAGCATGTCCCATCAAGTGAGCATGACGAGACAATCTCAAAAATCCAATATAACTGAAAGAATCCATGTCCCAAATAAATAGGCGAGACTAAATAAGTCTCTATAATACAAATATCAAAATCATGTCCCAAAATAAATGGGTGAGACAAAATAGTCCCATAAGTCCAGATCATAATCATGTTTCTCCATCCATACTCCAAATTGACTCCAACTCCAAGGAGCAGTTACTCATTTCCCGATCCCGGTGACGCCAAACGCATGCTACTCTCCACTGAGTTCCATGCCAACAAGGTGTCAGTCCACATGACCCTTGGCGTAGACATAAGTCCCCTGCCAACCAGGCGTCATGTCCACTCTACTACTTGCACTCCGTGTTGGTGCTCTGACTACACACCTTGAAGGAGAGGTGAGCTCAAGTGTGTAACATAAGATAAAAATCACTCACAGGCATGAATATCCTCGTACTCCATAAGCATTTCTGCTACTCATGAGTCATAGTTTATAGGCATTTCGGCCACCAATAGTTTTGAAGGCATTTCGGCCCGCCAATAGAAATCCTTGATCCATGAGATAACCATGAGTTCCATAAGTCCAAAGCATCCTAAATAAAGCAAGCCAAAAACATAATCCATTCCAATAAAGAGAGCCATAAACAATGTTTCCCTGAAACCATCTCAAGACAAACAACAATTCCATATAGAAGAGAATATAGACAATAAAGCCAATTCCCCGATTCCAAAATGGATTCTAAAAATCCATGAATCAAATTGTCTTTTGCACATGCCTTATGCATGGTTGCTCCCATAAGTGGATAGGTTGACCATATTTAACTACACTAGTAGTCAGTGTTTATACCCCAACAGGATCGTCTTCACACGAGTGTGCAAGAGCCAATGCTCTGATACCAATGTAACTTTCGAGATGGCCCGAGGTTTCGCAAAACACTTGATCATTAATGCAATTAAACATTGAAATCGGCCACAGCCTTAACACATATCCATCATCACTTTGCATAAAACATAAAAGTTAGACAAAACATCCACAAATGCGGAAAGTGAAGCTTGCACATGTGACACCGCATAGAGGCCGGAATGGGCCGAACCCCCCCCCCCCCCCCCCCCCCCCCTTGGAGTATTTTATTACCCAAGGAGAATAATATCATGTACAAGCTTTGAGGGCCTTACTCTCCCCACAAGAGATGCCAGATTATCCATATACAAATGCCATAACACAACCAAACACAAGGCAACCATAAAATTCAGCCGGCACGTAGCTGTAGAAATGCCAAGACAACAATATAAACCATATACCTCCGTGTGGGTACTGATTCTTCCCCAAAAACCACGGGTCTTCGTGCAATAGAGCTTGTTCAGCAAGTACAACTCTCCATTCAGCCGAAACAAGTACAATGGCTGGTTCAACAAGTACAATAACTGGTACAATAAGTATAAGGGCTGGTACAACAAGTACAAGGGTTGGTAAACAAGTGCAATGGCTGGTACAAGTGCAATGGTTGGTACAACAAGTACAAGGGTTGGTACAACAAGTACATTGGCTAGAAATCATAATAAAATGATTAAATACCCTTGTGTTCGGTATTTCTTCGCGATGGAAGCCTCCAAAACAGTCCCCAGCAGAGCTGGTATTCTTCATGGACAGCCTTCAAAAGAGATAGAGAAAGAGAGTAGCCATCATTAGGACAGCCTGTAACAATAGAGGCTAGTGTGTAGCAAGAGAGCCTTCTTCAAATGAAGAGAGGGCTCCGATTTATAGATTTGGGCCTCCCATGAGCTAAAATAGCAAGTGGAGAAGGCTACAATGACAAGTGTGAGACCACTTGTCTCACTTTGATCCACTTTCTTGACAAGTGTGAGGTCACTTGTCTCGCTTTGATCCACTTTCTTGCCACATGTCCCAATCTAAGAGATGGGTTCTCCCATAATCTTTCTCTCTAAAAATATCCCAACTGGTAGCCCATTTGTCATAGGTACTTTGGCAACTCTTGGTATCTACTCAATTCCAGACATAACGACGCGAATAAAATTTCCATTGGAATCAGGCCAAAAATAGCAACTCTCCTAAAGTTTAGGAGTGTGATCCTTTGTATTCCAGGATAATCCCCCATTCCCAAAGCTTGTTCTTTCCGAATATTTAGACGTCTTGGAGTCCACCAGACCCCTTTCATACTAGGAAATGTCTAGCGGGTGACAATAACCGGGATTTGGGGGTGGGGAGACCATTCAGCCAGGCTAGGCCATCTGTCCGTCCTCTTCCACACTGCTGGTGGTGCTCCTGGACCGCTCTCCTGGTTTCTGATATGGTATCAGAGCCTGTTCGGCTCTTGGGCTCCTTCTAAGCTTCGCTCTTGCTCGGCAATTGTTTGGGCACTGTTGCTCGACATCATTCAGGCATCTCATTCCGGGGATATTGGCGTTGGATTTCGTCACCTACCTCTCCTACGATGCCACGTGGCATTATCCCACATTGTGGGTTCCCATCTTCATGGCCCCTCTATAAGGGGCATTCTGCCTTGTGGTCTCCCTCATCCCACATATAGTGGATAACCGGGGTTTGGGGTGGGAAGACCATTCAACAAGGCTAGGCCATAAGTCCACCCTCCGCAATGTTGGTGGTGCTCCTGAGCAGCTCTCTACGTTTCTAATATGGTATTAGAGCCTGTTCGGCTCTTGGGCTCCTCGTCAGCTTCGCTGCTGCTCGGCATCGTTCGGGCGCTGTTGCTTGGCTTCATTCTAGCGTCTCATTCTAGGGGTGTTGGCATTGGATTTCGTCGCCCACCTCTCCTACGCTGCCACGTGGCAGCCATTACCCCACATTGTGGGTTCTAGTCTTCACGGCCCTTCTATAAGGGAAATTCCGCCCCGTGGTCTCCCTCATCCTCCACTTATAGTAGATAATCGGGATTTGGGGGTGGGGAGACCATTCGGCCGTGCTAGGCCATCCGTCCGTCCTCTTCCGTACAGCTGGTGGTGCTCTTGGGTTGCTCTCTGCATTTCTGATATGTATGGCGTAACTAGCCAAGGGGACCTTCAGCAGAGCATAGGGCTGCGACTTGTCATCTACAATCTCAGCCACTTTTTATTACTTAAGATTGAGTTGTTATACTTCTTCTTGTACATAATACAAAAGAGTAGTTTAAGGACTTGTGTGTTTAATTCCACTGCACTCTACTCTCAAACCCCAGCACATAGACATAGGTGTTCTACAGCGCCAACTTCGCACATCAAAAAGCTAGACTAAATGCATACTTAAGCTCTAATACCAATGTTGAAATGTGATAGACACTACCAGCATAATACTCTAAACAGAAATCAAAAGTGACCATAACTTACCCAAGTAAAAAATGTTCTAAAAGGGTCATTCATTTATAATACGGCCGCTGTGCTCAGATCACTACAGGTTTGACATACTTTTTTCAGGTGATGTCAGTGAGTGTGAATGGAAGAAAGATTTCCATACCTATTTCGACTCCAAGGCCCTGAAGACCGGAAATGAGGACATTTGCACCGAGAAGGCGCCGCATCGTTTCTCTGCCATACACAGCAAGCTGACGGCTGTGAAGATCTTCATCAATGTCCATTTCAGATGGACTGCCATCAGCTGCCATGGCTAGTTTCTTGATTGCTGCCTCCTCGGGATGCAGTTTCTTCAAGGCACTCCCCAGCTCTCCCCCAGCAACTCTCTTTCTTGGAAGCATATAGTGGAAAAAACTGCACACACACATAAATACAGAAAAACACCATATCTTTTTCAAACACGTAGCTGTGCAACAAAACAGGTCTGAAACATACAGGTTTTACGCAAAACCTACAGGAGGAAAGTTAACTTTTACTCTAAGAAAACCACATACATACAGAATGCATACATCTCATACATACACATGCACATACATACATAATTAAGTGAATACATACACACACGGATATATACATACATGCACACATACAGCATGTAGCAGTGCCGCTCTTGTGGTGGAAAGAATAAATTGTACATACATACATACACACACATACATAAATACATAACGTGGCGGTGGAAAAAACCAGGGATGGTATCTAGAAGCTACTGATGAACCCTGAAAAGAACACGAGCAACATACCCCGGTATCGCAGATATGATGATCGCCAAGTCCTTGGGAGTCGAAAGAAAGTGAAAGAATCAAGTCTTCAAAAAAAGGAAGCTATGGATCAGATCGGCACAGCACAGAAACGCCTTGTCAAAACAGACTTCCAAAGAAAGGAAATCTTAAGCAAGAAAAAACATCAGAACGTACTAGGTCCGGATGCGAAGAGGAACCCTTCCCTATTCTCACAGTTGATTTTGGCAGAAGAGAGCACACTACAAAGCCCCTCTAGAATTTCTGATTTCATTTAATTGGCATTTGTGTCATCGCTTTAAAGTCTAAGGTTACTACTCGGTCGTTTTGCTTTTGAACCCAAAGTAATTTTTTTCGGGGTTTTCCATTAATTTAACTGGTACATGCTAAGGCACGGGAATTGTTTTCTAGGGTTCTAAATTGTTCTTTTTTAGCAATATATCAAATCAAATCTTCTTTCCTCTACACCTTCAAAGCATGTGGCTATGCGTGTGTCACTTTCTATTTTGTGGATACCAGGGAGGCTCTCTCTCTCTCTCTCTCTCTCTCTCTCTCTCTCTCTCTCTCTCTCTCTCTCTCTCGTGAGGCGACAAAATTGACTCTCTTTTTGTTCACTATGTAGCACAAGGTACCAATGCTTGGCTCTACCTTTGCTCTGCCAAAAGGGTACATTATTAAAGTGTGGAGCACTCTATGATATTGTGGGGGCCAGGAGGTGAGCAACATGTGATACCCTAAGCACAGGAGCTCTCGACCCTTTATGTGATAAATGAAGATCGAACATTGCAAATCCAATGGATGGCGAAGCAGCTAGATAAGGAGAGTGTTACAGGTATATATTATGCTAAATTTAATGTGTGCAGGAATCGGCTTAATGGAATGTGCGAATGTACACAAGGTTATTATATGTGTGCGAGTGTGCACAAAGTTATTTCATGTGTAAAGACCCAATAGCATTTATATTTGGGCAAAGGCTTTTATATGTACAAATTTAATTCTTGTTTATTTTTATTCAATTGGTATTCAATTTAAGAAAGTGTGAAGCATGAGGTGTTTGATGAATTATTTGAATTTAATCGATTCTTGCAAGTTTCTTTTAAATTCTATATTCCTAGAAAATTAGATCCGTGACAATGGTATCATAGCTAGATCTAGGGTGTTGGAGACAAGAATTGAAAGCTTAAAAACTTAAATCAAAGGTTTTTGGAAGGGTTGGGTCTATAATCCAAGGGACAAAGACCAAAGGATAAGGGGAGGGTGGCAAACCACTCTGCAAAAAAAACCACAAAACCACCTTCTCTATGAAAAGCAGTTTTTCCAAATTCTTAGCCTCTTCTTGATCCATCCTTATGGATGAAGTCTACAATTGAAGGGGAACCCGGCTTAGCTTTTGGATTGCTAAACTACTACAACAAGAAGAAATCCATAATGGAGGGTGCTCATGCTTTCATAAATCAATTTATGGAGATTATTAGCTTAATCACTTGTTTACAGAGGCTGGTTTTTATTTATTAAAGATTAATTACTTAAGCTTTGTTTTCTTCCCACCATGGCCGTTTTGGGATGGCGTTGATTTTCATCTCTCTCTCCTTTTTCTTCCCCAAGGTGACATAGTGCTATTTTTCCCTTTTCTTCACTGTTGTGCTACTAGCGATTTTTGGCTAAAGAAGAAGGCGTTTGCCTTGAAAGCTTTAGAAACTTAATAATAAAGCCTTTAAATATATATGTTTCTCTTCAAATTACAAGCAACTATCTCTTCAAATTACAGGCAACTATCTCTTCCTTCTCCAATCAGTGGCAGTGCGAATTGGGTTCAGCTATTCTCCTTCTTCACTGTAGCGCAGCGTGGGCTGCAGGTTCCCAACCATGAAGAAGCCTTGTCTTTTATTATTTCCTTGAAGCTTAAGGTTTAAGCTTTTTGAACCTTTAAAGCTTCATAATATTATAAGCTTTATTTTTGTAAAGCTTATAACTTTCAATGATTACCTACATGAGCTGTCGGGCAGATTTCTCAACCGTTGTCGTGTTTGCTGACCGTGGATATAGAAGAGAATTTCAAAAAATATTCCAAACTCTTTTAAGCTCAATTATAAAGCTTTCAAAAGCTTTAGATCAAAGTCTAAATAAAGCTTTCAAAAGCTTTAGATCAAAGTCTAAATAAAGCTTTGTTATAAACCTTATAAAGCTTTAGCTATCCTTAATTAAAAAGCTAAAACCCATTATTAAAACTTGTTTGAAAGCTCATATTAAGCTTTATTATAAAGCTTTGACCACAACAAGTTCAAAATTTTTGAGGAAAGGTCTAAACCCACGTTGTTGGGCAAATTATTATCGTGGTGAGACTCGCTATACTTGCTATAAAAGCACTTTTGATATAAGCTTTGGTTACAATTTCTCACAAAAGCCTTAAATTTTGGGAGTAAAGCTTTAGACTTTGGAAACCAAAATCTTTCATGAGATAACCATCGAAGGGTTGAACGAACAGTCTATTGAAGCTTTTACAAGACTTATAAATTATCCATTTTATAAGCTTTAAAAAGCTTGTCATTCTCACCCTCACAAAGAAAAGTTTTGTCTAAAATTTCTAAAAGCCTTAATTTAAATTTTAATTAAACTTTAGTTTCTTTATCTCAAGACCCCTCAAACACCTCATCCATAGTTTAATTAAACTGACCACCTTCTTGTTTTATTCTTTTCTTATTTTATCAACTTTTACTAATTTTTTAAACCCTGTTTGATATTGAAGCATAGCATAAACAAAGTATAATTTAAATTTATGTTTCTTGTTCAATTATTTTAAAATTTTTCTTATTGTATGTTATGAAAACATTCAAGAGAACTTTACCTAGAATTCTAGATAAGATACTTTTATTCACAAGCTTATTTGTCTGGAATTTGAATAAAGTTCTACTATCTTGGCTCGAAGTCAACCTCGACAAATGGCTGATCAGCCTTCGATCCAACCACTCTTATTGACCCTTAGAGAAACTTCTAGACCGCATATCTATCTTTTGGTAGAGAAACTTCTAGACCGCATATCTATCTTTTGGTAGAGAAACTCATCGATCACGAGCCTCCCCCTTGGCCCTTCCTTGAGGTATGGACATCTATTAATTGTCTAGGATTTGACTACGAAAGTTGTGGACTTTGACATCACGATAGTGACCCATAATGCCTTTCCTGACGCTTTATCTAAATTGCACATTCTATATTTTTTCAACATGGTATCTGAAATTTATATCTACGTACCTAGCTTTCTGTTGGTAGCATTTCCGATAATAGCTATCATTAACCTTATGAACACTTTTCCCCATCATCTTTTTAGATTGTATGAGCAGGGCTCTTGGCACCCTTGGCCCTAGACAAAAGATGTACTTAAATTTATTTTGTTTTAAATTATAGACTTTGGCAATTATGTTTTTCTTTTCACTCTTTTATAATTAAGATTGTTAAAATTGTTATTAGTTTCTCATTGTATTTATGTCTATATCAAAATTTTAGAAGTACTCAACCCTCAAAACTCTTCAAGAGAGACCAAAATTAGTTGTAAAACATCACACCAACTACACTCAAGAAGTTCTCATGCCAAAAAAATTTATGTTTATAGCATTATGACTCGACCATCACCTCACAATCCTTTCCCACCTTCGGAGCTCTTACAACTCATGGCACAATGTACCCGCTTAGTGTATTTGTCCGAATGGAATTGTGCTATATTTCAACATTTATTATGGATATTCAACAACCAACAACAGGATGAATGGTCAAAGATTTAAATGCATGATCATGAAGAGTGTTTTGTTTACCCATTGGCAACAGTACAGTTTTTACTCCAAATATACGTTTTTGTCACCTTCTCGAGCAGATCAACATCATTCGTGGATATAGTATAGAAGATGATTCGTCAATATCTGATGAAGAGTTTATTATTCGACTCCATTACCTTAGAACCAAATTACTCCTCGAGAAAATAATTGTACCTGACCACACCTGAATCATTAGAGAAATGTAAATATTGTTCAACTTCTTGTATTCCTTTTCTTGTTATCTATGTCAAATTTCATTTTTGATGTCAAATAACTTTTCATCTCAGGATTGGTATCCCTTTTTATTTATACCCATAATTAATTTATCTTTTATTCTTATGATGTTAAGCTTTTCGTGAATTCTGGTCAATAACTTTATATTCCCTATCCATAGAGACAATAACGATTCACATCTCTTTGGAGTGTCAATTTTTTTATTACAGATAATGTCAATAACATCACAATGATGGAGGTATGCATATATTCACTCCCTTTTGTAAAACTTTTTTAAAATCCTTTTCAGTAACTTAAATAAAATTTTAAGATAGAGAAAATTTGTGTTGCAATTTAAGTTTCAAAGGGAACTAGCCACTCCGCTTCAAACTTCTATTCTGAAGGAAGTGATGTATGGAATTAATCTGGTGGTATAGGACATCAGATTGGTTTTATATACGTACTCCAAACACATTTATGTCTTCTATCTTTTACCATCCTATGTGTGTATGTGCAACGCGCCTATGTGGTATGGGATACTTAGACTTGTTTTACATATGTTTATTTAATTAGTTTATTGCATATGCATTATGCGTAGATCTAGTCTTCCACACCAATCATAAATCCATCCTCTCATGCATTTACGCAACTGTATATTAGGGACGCCCGTATATAGCATGCATGTGGGCCTCCTATGTTTATTCCAATTGGTTTGTATGGAGGGGTGATTCCCAGGTTACTTACGCCTGGCAAACATGTGTTGCTATGATTTGAATACTTATGGGTTGTCTATATCTCAAGACGATGTTGGGATTAATTGATGTGTTCAATTAATTATTTAATTAAGGTGGACAGTGTCTATGAGTATAGCCAATGAGATGTGCGAGGGTACTGATTGAGGTGTCGTATGGCTGGTGGATTGAGCGATGGTGTGAAGATGGTGATCATTTTTGTTAATCATGTATTAGAATAGCCTTTCATGTTACTAGGTTATTTTGTGTATATTATTTGTGATTTGATGATGAGTGCGAGGATCACCCATTTAAGTGTCGCATGAGTTTTATTGTTGCAGTCCATGTTCATCCGAGCCTCTAAGCCATGCTTGTACAATGAACATTTGAGTCTGTTTCAAGTTATGACATCGATAGCTACAAGCATGATCTTATTATTAAAGCATTTTCTTCTACACAACTGAGGATAGTTGCTTCCTCAAATGGGAGGACTATTACAGGTATATATTTTATCATACTTTTGATGAATTAATAATCATAGAAAAATATGCTAGATTTAATGTGTGCAGGAATCGGCTTAATGGAATGTGCGAACGTGCACAAGGTTATTATATATGTGCGAGTGTACAGAGTAATTTCATGTGTAAAGACCCAATAGCATTTTTATTTGGCCAAAGGCTTTTATATGTATAAACCTTAGGAACTTTCATATGGTTGATAATATGTAAAGCAATACCCAAAAATGGGAAAAGCAAGCCCAAATTGTAAACACATCTATTATTAGCTCCTTGGGCTATTTTTATGAATACAATTCTCGTCTGTGAAAGTGAAGCTACACACTTGAGGGGGGAGATTGCACCCAATCTTATCTTGTGTAGTATCTTCTATCCCTAATTCTTATTTATTTTTATTCAATTGGTATTCATTTTCAGAAAGTGTGAAGCATGACGTGTTTGATGAATTATTTGAATTAAATCAATTATTGTAAGTTTCTTTTAAATTCTATCTTCCTAGAAAATTAGATCCGTGTGACAGAGAGAGCCACTAATTGGTGCTTACAGTTGCAGAGAAAGGACATCCTATCGAGTTTTAAAGAAGATTATTTCTGTACGTCAGAATATTTATAGATGGTCCATACCTTGGTGTTGGGGGAGGAAGCCCACGGGAGGCAACACGAGCACTAGTAGATGCGCAAGGAGATGGGAGGCAAAGGAGGGGTTTTGGCTGTGTTGTAGAGAAAGAGTGGAGAGGAGGGAACTGATTGAGTAAATAATTAAAGCCACAATAGAAATCAATGAAGAGATATCCATGATATAATGAGTGAATGCTAATATGTGCCCCTCACCACGAGAAAGAGGGGAGAGGAGGGCACTAATTGAGTGAATAATTAAAGCCACGATAAAATTCAGTGAAGAGATATCCATGATGTAATGACTGAATGCTAATATGTTCCTCTCACCATATTTTTGAGACCCATTAATTAATTGAATGCCTTATTTATCTAAAACATAAGGTTATGATTATTTTATAAAGGTTTTTGAGAAATTTTTCTTTTAGTTAAAATCTTTCGTATTTGGTTTTTGTCCTTCACATATGCTTCAGGCATGTTATGGATGGGATCTCTCTCTCCCTCTCTCTATGTATGTGTATACACATACATGCATACATACATGCATACATACATACATACATATACATACATACACACACACACACACACACACACACACACACACACACACATGTATCTATATATACGTAACATGGTGGGCCTATGGACATGTACATATTAGGTTAGGGGATGGACCTATGCCAAAAGTTGGGCATGCACAAGAATTAATGATGGTGTGAAATGGGCCCAAGGTATAAAAGATAATACAGGCCAAGGTTGTAGGTATTATTTGGGATGCAATCATTGAACCTTGGAGCTCCAAGCTCATGGCTATGGTGGTACTCCCTTTGAGTGCATGTGGTACTCCATTTATGAGTCCAACTGTGGTACTCTAGTTGAGTGCGTCCATTTCCTTTCTTTCATTGGTATCAGAGCTTCGTGTTGATCCATTTTATTCTATGCAAAATATGGCCAATTTTCATATGCAAAAGAGTTTCTAGGCAAACCCTAATCTTTGTTAGGTGTTGTAATTTGGCCTAAATTTGCTCTCAATCATGCTTAGGCATGTGGACATGGTGGCCATTACATTTGGACATAAATGAGCACATGTGAAGGGGTTTTGGACCATTTTTAAGAAATTTTGGGCATGACATGCTTTGGGCCAAAGTTTTGTGGTGTGGACCTGCAAAAGAAGCTTCCCTCTTAAATGTGGAGTAGAAAATGGGAGCTTGTGGACCTGCAAGAAGCTTTCCTCTTGTTCCTTCTTCAACGTGGAGCAAAAATGGGAGTTTGAGGCCAAGATTAGCCATCATTTAAGCTTGGAAAAGCTTGGGAGTGACATTTGCTTGCTATTGATGGCTATTGGAGGATTAAATGATAGGCATGGAGCTTCTTTTACAAGCATGGAGATTTTGAAAATGTGGTGCCTCCTTTTGGTGCTTTCTTGATGCCCTAATCACCTAGGGTTATTAGCATCTCTACACTCTCTTGTGTCTGTTTCATTGCTACTTTCTTGATTTCTTGCATGAGATGGAGTGATTCTTGTGATTTGAGACCTTCCCTCGTAATCTAGGTTAAGCCTTCATAATCTTGCTTTTAATAATATTATCCTATTCCATGCCTATTGCAAGCCTCTTCATCAACATGGCTTCATTTGCATTGGCTTTGCTTTCTATGATGATATTTTAGGGTTTCTTGCTATTGGAGAGCATTGATTGCCATTGGAGAGTAAATGGATTCTTTGGTGTGAAGATACATGCATTTTTTATGTATATGTAGGTGTTTGGATGCCTTCATGAGATCCCCATGCTAATGTGGATTCTTTGGTGTGAAGATACATGCATTTTTTTATGCATATGTAGGATTTTGGATGCCTTCATGAGATCCCCATGCTAATGTGGATTGAGTTTTGGTGGTTTTGATTGTGTATTGATGGTTGGAATCTTGAAATTGGGAAAAGTTAATGCTAAATTGTAATATGGGCATGATTCATACCCATTGGTAATCATTCTCAACACACTCTTGCAATTTATTCTCTTTTCTTATGAGTAGAATCTAGAGATGTGGTGAGAGGCACTCTTGGCTAGAGGTGGAAGAGGAGTCAAGAGGGAGAGTTTTCTTGAATCCTACTACCACTTAGTACCTTGGAAAAGGCAGGAGTATGGGGACAAGGTAAGTGTGGAGTGGTGGAAGATTTGAACCGTAGTCGTCCAATGACCATGGGAGATATATGCTATTCTGAGGCTATGGTACTCTACATGATTGACAAATGTGTTGGAAATGGGATCACATGGCAAGATGCATGGGCAAATTCACAAGGTTTCTACATGTGGATTCATGCATCTATGTTGTTAAAATCCAATACATGAAACCACTTGATAGCATGACACATGTGGGTTTATGATGATGACAAATGGATGTGCACTATGGTATTTGGCAATGTAAATGATGCTTTAGGGTGTTGAAACCATACACTTGTGGATAATATGGCATTTCTAGACACTGTTGAGACTAATTGCAGCTATGATAGAAAACTCTAGACACTGTTGAGACTAATTGCAGCTATGATAGAAAACTCTAGAAACTGTTGAGACTAATTGCAGGTATGGCATTTCTAGACACTGTTGAGACTAATTGCAGCTATGATAGAAAACTCTAATTCAGTCTCAAATGATGCATGCTATTTTGAAGGTGTTTATATAGCTTGAAAGTACCTTCTCTAAGCTTCATGTCAAGCTGTCAGGCACCCGAAAGCTTGAAAGTACCTTCTCTAAGCTTCCTATCAAGCTATTAGGTGTTGAGAAAACGTGGTGCTCATGCTAGATCAAGTGTGTGGAGGAAGAGAACTCACAAAATACAAGAACAATATCTTGCTTATTAAGTTGTTTATGCATACAACTAGGCCTTGCTCAATACAAAATGCCTCATAGCTCCACCTTTAAATAGATGAGCTAGTGGACCTTAAGTCCATTCACACTCACACCCTTCTCTTCCCCTTCTACATAACCTTAGTCTCTTAATACCCCCCCTCAATACCAACTATGAAAGGAAGGAATAGGTGGTATTGGACATAGGATGCCTTTATAACATTAGGCGTACAAGGTTTGGAATATAGGTGTGATTACATTGAGAATTAAAACAATTTCTCAGAAGAGGTAGAGGCTGATACAAAGTTGGCCTCTGACTCTTTGTTAGGACATTTAGAAGTGATATGTCCTGTTTGTTTACACTTATTACATTTCATTTTGTTGGGATATTTGATCTAACAATTATTTGCCAAATGACCCACCTTTTTGCAATGGGCACATCTTACTTTGACCACTTGATGTGACAAAGCTTGTTCGATAGTCGATGAAGTGGTTGCATTTGAAGATTCAGTTGCTCCCTTTGGCCTCTTTTCTTCATCAAGACATGATTGAATGACTCCTTCGAGGGTGGGATTAGGTATGTTCTTCAGGGTGGTGACCAAGGTGGGGTACACCTTCTTGAGCAAAACAGCCACCACTGCATCATCTTCATCTATTCTCGCATTCACTGATGCAAGTTGAGCCATAAGGCCCTTCAAGTGAGAGATGAAGGCTCCAATGCCATCTCCCTCTTTGAGTTCCAAGCTAAAAAAATCAATTTTGAGTGAGATCTTGGAATTCTTACCACGAGCTCCATAGAGCTTATCAAGCTCATCCCGTTTCTCCTTTGCAGTCGGAAGCTGGTCCACATGGTGGATGAGTGCCTCATCAAGATGAAGCATGATGATGGCTTGTGCCCTCTCATCATCTTCAACATCTTCAGCCTTTGTTCGATCAATAACCTTGGTGCCGAAGATGAATGGCCAAAAGCCTTTGGACATCATCTTGTACTTGACAAGGACTTGCCAAGTGTGGAAGCCCTCTCCCGAGAACTTCTTGATTTGAGTATTGTCCTTTGACATTGGGTATTGAAAGAGATTATGAGAAGAGTAATGGGCTGATTATGAAGAAGAAAAAACCAAAAATTTATGATATTTAGGCTTAATTAGAAAGAGAGAGGCTTGTGAGAGTGCAACAACCCTAATCAAGTTGAGAATGTTGCATAAATATGAGATTAAAATAGTAATTTTTATGATTTAGCACTTAGGGTTTGTGTTTAATTACTAATTTTGATGGGAATTAGCTTCATTAGTGTTAAAGAACACTTTGGTTGGTGATTAAGATCACCATTAGTGTGTAGAAAACACAATTAGTGCTTAAAAGCACATTTTTAGTGTCAAATGACACTTATTTTGGTGATTAGTTCACCACCATTAGTGTTTAATAACACTATTAGTGTTTAATAACACTTTATAATAATAACTTTCCTTTACTGGATTAATAGCTTAATTAGTGTTAAACAACACTATTAGTGCTTAAAAGCACATTTTGAAAGCTTTGAAAGCTTGAAAGTTGATGTTGATGCATGAGCTTGATGAGAATGAGGTTTATGGATACCTCATGTGGATGGCCACTCTTCAAAATCAAGAGAAAGCTCAGCAACAAACATTCACATCATCACTTGGATGATTAGAGCAAGGGAAGAGATGATTTGAGCAAGAAAATATCAAAGTTGAAGCTTTAATGGAAAGCTTCCAGGAGAAAGAGAGAGGCGACTGGTTTTTTAACTGTAGCAGACGATTTAGTGCATCAAATGAGCTCAGATTTGAGCTATGGAGTCCTCATTGAGTGGACTACCAAAGCCCTCAAGCACCTTGATGGCCTACATAGCAGGCGTATGGTTGTACGGCCAGCGCTACATAGAAAAACGACGTCGACTTGCTGCAGAGGTGATGCCGCGGTGGATGAGCGATGAATCAGCTAATTAGCTGTATGATTAGAAGCGCCCGGGTGTCCTCTACATCTTCCTTGAAGGAATCTCGACAAGATATGGCCTCTACAAGTTGGTAGAAGGCCTCCCCAGCAGAGGGTTGAGCTCCACACAAGGAAAGATAAGAAAAAGTGAAGATTTTTTGACCTATTCTACACCACAAGGGGTTCTAATCAACCAAGCTCTGATACCATGTTGAGAAAACGTGGTGCTCATGCTACTGCGTCAAGATCATATTGGTGGATAACACATCCCAAGAGCTTCCTAATGCATCAAAGATCATCTCAATCAGATGGTGTCAAATTTGCAAGTTTTAAAATTATTAACTTAAAAAAAGTCAAAATAGAGAATACTTCCACTTTTATCGGGTCAAAGATGATTATACAAGTCTAAAGTAGACTTCATTACCTTTCTATTGAGCTAAAGAAAACCTGATTCGGTGAAGATTTGGGGGTTCAAATCTTGGTGCCATCATGGAAATGGGCAATAAAGGATGTGGACCTAAGAAGAGACAATGGTGAAGGCCATTATGATGTTCAGGCCAATGATCCTAAGAATTAAGATAAGGCAACTCAAGTTGTCATTATGCAAGGATTGGAATTGCTCCTTAGTTACTTGATTTAAAAAGCCTTGACCTCAACGCCAAGCGGAGAAGAAAAAAACAAATTGTGAAGGATCTAATGGAGCACCTTGATAAAAGGAAACAAATTGTGAAGGATCTAATGGAGCACCTTGATAAAAGGAAACACTTCATGTTGGATCGATTAATGACGGGCATTGACAAATGTAGATGAGCTTGAGTCTACTAAGAGTTTGGTAGAAGTGCCCCTTGCTTCCTCTTCCTTGCGTGAAGCAAGAAAAGGAAAGCAACCTATGGATCTAAATGAAGTACATGCTTCTCAACCACCCAAGGTGCCTAGGGAGCTATTCATGCATGATGCAAGAAGGAGCTACCCTCCATCCTATATAACCTTAGGAGTCACATGATACAAGAAGGAGCTACCATCCTATGGAACCTAAGGAGTCACATGAGGGGTGGTATGATCCCAAAAGTGATGGATTACATAATAAGGTGGTGGATGGTACAAGGTAAAACCATGCAAGAGGTGGTTGTAATGTGCATGATGGAGGAGAAAACTTCAAGGGGTTGAAGGATAAGATCTCATTCACCAAGTTCAAGGGTGAGTTAAACTCCACTAAGATGGAATAGGAGAACAAATTGGATCTTTAGTTTTAATCAAGCCTAGAAGTGAGTATGGAGGCGAAAACTTCAAGGGGTTGAAGGATAAGATCTCATTCACCAAGTTCAAGGGTGAGTCAAACTCCACTAAGATGGAATGGGTGAACAAATTGGATCTTTACTTTTCAATAACCCTAGAAGTTAGACATTAAAAGTATACTTTGCGACTTTTCATCAAGGCTATGCACATACTTAGTGGCACCATTTGTAAGCCGATGGCTATGTCATATCTGCTTGGGAAGCATTCAAAAAGGGAAATGTTGGATGCATTCACGTCACAATTACGTAAGGACAACATTATTATGGAATGGGACAAGCTGGAGCAAATAGGAAGTGCCAAAGCATATTCACTTGAAGCTCTTGTTGTTCATCATAAATGCATTTGATGAGCATTATTTAGTAGTGAAGTACATCAAAGGGTTGAAGCCTTACATTGGAGGGGATGTTAAAGCCCATGTCTTTGAAGAAAGCCATGATGCTATTCAAGATATATGAAGAGAAGTATGCTAATAAATAAATGAGCTGTCAGAGGAGGATCAAAGACTAATGTACCTTCAAATGTACTTGGGAAATTCACAAAGGATACTTCATCAACTCCTACCATTCTAAGGTGTTGTCACAGGACCTCATATAGTTTTTGAAGAATTAATCATATAGTTTTTGAAGAATTAATCAAGCTCACATATACATTAAGGAAATAAAACATAGACTTGAATCAAATTGACAAGATTGAGCATAACATGAAATAAAACATGAGATAGAATAAGCATCACCATCAACACACTATTGGGTGTAATCTCCCCCCTCGTGCGTGTAGCTCCCACTTTCACGACATGAGTATTTTGAGACTTGTATTCAATATATAGCCCAAGGAGCTAATAATAGTTGTGCATAGAAATTTGGGCTTGCTGGGCTTGCTTTTCCACTTTTACAAAAATAGCTCAAACACTAGAGCTTATTCACACATTAAGTGTAAATAACCAAAACTCTTCTAACATATATGCTAGTAATATAGCAACGCCACACATAAGGGTGTATACATAATTTGTACAATCATTTGGCACATGGCCAAAAAAATAATATGAAATAATAATAATCTGAGATAATATAGACAAGATCATCTATGTGCGACATGCGCACTACTCATCGCCTATCTCACAAACATAAACACATTAGTTGTTCCAAGTAATTACCGTATCCACAATTAATCCCAATATGAAACACTCATGAAACATTGATAGGCACAAACACAACATCCACTTACCACTTGTTACACTATGATGAGAGTATCATTATACACATCATCTAGAATGGCGTGTATTACCACTTGTTACACTTCAATTAGCATGGCACATCAATTGCATAAACTACTTGTTACACTTCGACCATGTGCAGTTGTCTAGCAGAGTCCACTTGTTTCACTTCGACCATGTGCAATTGTCTAGCAGAGTCCACTTGTTTCACTTTGACCACATACAGTCGTCAAACATGGCACTACTTATTTCACCTCAACAACATACACCCACCAAGCATGGTCTCAAGCTATACCAATAACACTAGATAACTAGTATTTAATGTGGGGTCACCCACAATACCAATTTAACTAGGATGGCACACTAGCGTCCGGGCGTCCCCATTCAGCTAAAGGGTGGACATTATGTAACATCCCTCTTGCTTGGATAAGCAATTGACCTAAGTTACGTGTTTGCTTATTGTGAGCAAAGGAGGTTAATGTCTTACCATATACAAATTCCATGAGAAAGGAGATTAATGTCTTACCATATACAAATTACATGAAAAAGGAGATTAATTTCTTACCATATACAAATTCTAAGTTGCATGTTTTCTTATTGCAAGCAAAGGAGATTAATGTCTTATCATATACAAATTCTATTATCTTCTCTAATTATGACAAAGAGACATTGTATCAAGGACTTCTATGTGTAATAAATTCTAGTGTCCCATACCACCAAAAATTATCCTACATAAATCTAGAGATAAGTATGCATCAGAATCCTTCACACAGGATTAATCTTGTGTGCCATACCACAAGAGTAATACATAGTGAAAAATTCATAAAGTATAGTTCAAGATGGAAGGGTCAATTTCTCTAACAATTTCTACTTTTGATGCATAAATACTCTCCTTGAAATTTATGAAAAGTCTTGAATAAAATTTATTGTTTAAAAAAAAGAAATGAAATAAATAAGTTACCTTAGGAGTCAGAATAGTCACGTAATAGGGGTATTCTTCTTCATTATCATCGATCATGTTTATTCCAAGTGAAATAAACTTTGACTTCCGTGGATAATTCGATGCGATATATCCAATCTCTTTGCACCTATAACACTTCTTTGAATCATTTTTATTAGCTTGTTGTGAATCATCAACCTTGATATCAATACCAGTGTTATTGTCATTAAGAGATTTATCAAATGTTTTAGGAAAGGTTTTAGGCTTAAAAAACGTTGATGTCGAGGTTTGAGGTGTCATTGCTTTCTTGGGAAAGCCATTTTTCTTTTCACAATTCAGGGCTAAGGAAATAGTTAAGCTAAGAGAATCGTTAATCCCATTTTGGATTAACAAAGATGCTCCTCCAATTGAGGACATTAATAAGTGTTATGTAAAGGTACTATAAAGGTTGTACATTTTGAGACATTGACCACCCAAGGCCTTAGTAAGTTTTGGGCACCCAATTGTGAATAAGGGCCAGTTGTATATAAGGCAGTTTCTCATAATGGAAAGACACAATCCCCCTTTGTGCTATGAGAGCTCTTGCTTTGTGTGTGTGTGTGTGTGTGTGTGAGAGAGAGAGAGAGAGAGAGAGAGAGAGAGAGAGAGAGAGAGAGAGAGAGAGATTACTCTAGTGCATGTTCCTTTTCTATCCATGTGTATTGGAGAGAGAGAGGAAGATTGCCTTGCATTGTGGTGTGAGCGACTTTGTGGGTGATAGCGTGGAGGTGGAGATTGGAGGAGTGGAGCTTTCAAAAGCGAGCTTGGAGAGCCTCAAGGGACGTGAGCTTGAAGCATTGGTAAGTACCCAACGATAGTTGTTATTTATTGCTTCTTTTGATTGTAAATGTGTAGAGTTCTCTCTCGGGAGGTGTGGTAACCACCGGTAACATTTTTGGCATTGCTGTCGGGGAAACACCATTGTCTCTTCCATCCTATTAGATCTCGAACTCCTATTATGCAAGATCCACTATTGATTTTGCATTTTGAAGGTGCATTGTGAAAAATTGTGTAGCTAAGGTTGTGTGGAAGAGAAGACATTAGAGTAGTTGTGGAAAATCGTGTGTTTGGAAGTGTGGGTGAGTATTTGGTATTGCCTAGAGGAAAACTTGGTTTTACTTTCAATTTTGTTGTTGTCATCACCAATTTTGCAAGCGTGAGCTAGCTGTTAGTGAGACGCTTTGTTCTGTTTTTTCCAAAAAATCACAAAAATTACAAAAACAAGGAGCCATTGGTAGTGTTGGTGCTTTGCATTGCATTCCAATTGCTTTGGCACAACTTTTTTGGATCTTTTAGATAGGGAAATCACACTTTAAAGATCATTCTATTGACATGGTTGTTAACACGTGAAAGTGTAGAAAGTAGTTCATGACGTGAAAAGCAGTTTGCTACTCCACGATGTGAAACACTTTAGCAATCAGTGCCAAAAATTTTGGGATTGCCTTACTAAAGTTAGGGTACCTTATCCTGACATGTCTGACATAAAAGAAACGGGAAAAACCTTATCTCATGACAGTGTAGTGAAATAGTTCACGATGTGAAACAATTTCTAGTTCACAACGTGAAACACCATCTAGTTCACAACGTGAACCACAGTCTGCCGGTTCACAGAGACCTGCTATTTCATGAGAAAAATCTTGTTCACGGATTAAGAATTGTTAGACCAGCGATAAGATAGCTTCATAAGTACAGTATAGGAGTCGCCCCAACTCAAATTACTACAATTCTAAGCTAAAATTTTGAAGCATGAAACACAAGTTATTCATGGCGTGAACCGCAGTATGCTACTTCACGACATGAACACTAGTTTGCTAGTTCACGGAGATGTACTGTTTCACGAACGAGAAGAGTTAACTCGACAGAAAACCAATCGTAACGGTTGGAGTGGTGATTTAGCATGTTGAAATACATTCTCATGCATTTGAGGTCAAGGAAACTTATTGGAGACGACCTTGCCCTGACGACAGTGCATCAAATCACCCAAGTTCTTCCTACCAAAAAAGTGTTGGTTCAAACTGCTTGGCGACGAGCACTCGATTGAGTGTTGCAGCTTGGAGAAACCTAACCACCATAGAAACAAGTAGCAAAGAATCCATGAAAGAAGGGCTAAGATTCTGTGGCTTTAGAGAGGAAGAAAAACCCTCTTCTCCTATGAAGTCCAACTAAAACTTTGATATAGCCAGGGAATTTTTTGGTCTCTAACATGGCACAGAAGATGAAGCACAATCTACAGTCACGGGCTCGTCTACAAGCGTAGGACATGGTCTAAGACCAAACTTACCAACCTAAACAACTCTAACTTCTGGCCCCAAGTATGCTAACACAGTGAGGATTAATGGAATGACCCCTAGGGCTAGGAGGGACAAGGAAAATGCTGCCAAGACAGGTCAAATCTTCTTCCCCACATCGAAGGAAGTGGAAATGGACTTAAAGATGGCTGAAGCAGAGTGACAATTGTGGCTACTGAGCTTAAAACAAGAGCTTGATACATGAAGAAAAAGGGCGAAACAAAGAGAAATGGAGAATTTGAATCAGTTTCGACCACGTGGCAAGGATATGGAAACATCTAGAGATGCCATTGATAACATGTGGATGGGAATTACAGAAGGAGGAATACCAGCCCTAGAACCCATCAATGAGAAACTAAAGATTGATGAAAACCTTGAAACACAAGAAGAGGTGGACAATCTACCTAGGGCATCTGCCAGCAGGAGGAGAGGATCGGCTCTACACAAGAGAGGATATATAAGAAATCATCAATGATCCCACATTCTTGCAGAACATGGAACTTTTAATCCAACAAAGGCAGGTTGAGGCCACTAATAATGAGCTAGGTGATGAGGAAAATCCCGGACCCAGCCATAGACCCGAATTGAATAGAAGAACCAATGCAAGGAGAGGACAAGGTCTAGGTAGGGGGGTAGCTCCTCGAAGGCCAATTGTGGATCCTAACACAAATCTAAATGCGGTTAGAAGGGCAGATCTGTTAAATATGGCCACAAAAATGGGCAAAGGCATGGTTAGGGAACTAGGCACTACCCTGGAATCCAAGCCATCCTAGATGAAGCCACACATCATTTCAAAGCTTGTGCAAAAGTTCTCTGGAGATGGGACCAGATCCAACACATAGAGGTCTTCACGTCGACCTGTGAACATGTGGGCCAGTGAGCGATGTAACCATGATACATGCTTTTTCTTTAACCCTAGAAGGGAAGGCCCACCAATGGTATCAAACCTTAAAGCCTAAGGATAAAGTCAATTTTACTTGGCTTAAAAATGTGTTCATATAGAGCTTTGCTCGAAGTGGTGACAGATGGAGTCATGTGGCTCAGCTCCATAACATCAAGCAAAAGGAAAATGAGTACATGTGAGATTATGTTTCTCGACTCAAACACTTGAACTCAAGCTGAAAAATGAGGGAAAGGCTAACTGATGAATTATTGCCCTGCTTCCGGAGAGGAGTCCGAGATCATAAGATGCATGATTATCTGGTGTTAGCCCGACTGACTACTCTAGATACATGTTGTAAGTTGGCGATTGAATACGAGGATAACATGCTTAAGTTACCATAACCAAAAGACACCAAGGCAACTTCGGTGGTAGTAGCATCACGAGTATCTAGTCATTAGGATGCGGGATCCAAGAACAAGCAAGTTGGTAACATGACAGTCAAGGAACTCAGTAGTACTGCCGTTTTAGAAAAGTTGAAAGTCAAGGATAAGAGGAAAGCATCAGGAAATGCCCATCTCTACCCTCGGAAAGAGTTAATTTGGTGCTTAATCTGTAGACAAAATCACACGAGCACTGAATGCCCAAACCTAAGGCCAAGGCAGTTAATTTATTGTGCTCACTATCAGAGACTAGGGAACCATGACACTGCCCTGTGCAGATATTCGAGGATCGAACCTCTAGCACAATTGCCAGCACCCAGAGTGCCTCTAGCCTTACCAACACCTCTGATGCAAACCAATGTAGCTGCAGGGTAGCCGAATACAACTTACCAAGAGGAATGTTCCAGATGTAGGACATGTCGCCATTACCGTCGCCTGTTTTACTGCCACAGGCTAAGATCAACTAAGTGTTGATGAAGGAACCTTTGGAAGAGGGAGAAGTCATGCACGAAGTAGAAGTCAATAAAGACTACTACGAGGAACCAACGAAGATCACACTGGAGTACTATGTCTTACAAAACAGCATGCTAGTACTAGTGTTTCAAACCACGGTACAGTGGAAGGGAAAAGACATAAAGTCAACTATGAGAAGGGGAGCCATACAATGTTTTCATTATAATAGACCTCATAGAGTAGCGGAGTGTCCTCTAAAAAATGTGGCTAATGTTAGCTAAACTCAGCCGATCACAACGCAAACCAATGCCACGCCAACACTTTCATGTGTTAAGTGTGGTGTTGTGATCATTTGATCAAGGATTGCCCATATTGCATCAATGGCTCTATTTCTACCTCTAACCATGCCACCATCAGGACTATAAACATGTAGCCTGGAAATATCGTGCCACAGAATGTCCTGACACACGCACAAGTAAAACAAGTGGACAAAGGGAAGAACCCTGGAGCTATTACAACCTCTAAGACTGAGAGAAGGAGAAGGGTGAAAAAGGTGGGCAAGGGTGATACCATGGTCATAATTTAGGATGGATCCGAGTAAGATACCATTGACACCGTATCCACCCAATCAAAGGAAGGAGACAACCATTTGTTGAAACCAAATGATTAGCCAAAAGAGAGACTAGCAACCCCCAAGGGTGTTGGAGAATATCCAAATGATGAAGAAGAAATAAGGAAGCTTAAGGAAGATAAGGCCCTTGTTGAGGAATGTGAACACAACCATGAAGCCAAATTGAGGGCTAACAGGGCGAGGGATACAGTGTATCCACGAAATGAACTGTTAAAAGAAAGGAAGTTGGATGTGCCTACTCTAATTCTAGAAGAGTCTAAGGAAGGGACTCATAATGACCTCATGGCAAGAATGTTTGAGGAGGAAGATTAAGATTTGTTGATCCATTCATTCCATAGGGTTGAATATGCGACATACACATGGAAGGAGTCCTCACTTGATAGAGAACCTAGAGATATAGGCAATCTTGTAGCAATACTGTCCACACTTGTCAAAATGCTACTGGGACCATTGCTACGCAACACGCAAGCATTGTGGGTAGATGTCAAGGACTGGGTAAAAGGAAGAATGAACCCAATGTCCAATACAGAGGAGAGCCACACCTCTAATAGAAAAGAACCTAGTGCCTGAGGAAGGGGGAGCACCTAGATTCATCAAAACACATGTCAACCAATTTGGCCGGTATTATGAGAGTGATGACACGAATGCCACAATTCTAATCCACCATAATGGATACCAAGCACTTGCTATCTTGGATGGAGGTGTGGGTGTAAGCATTATCACCAAACAATGTTAGGAAAACTAGGGAAAATTGAAATTAGAAAGGGCGGATCTAATTGTCAAGATGGCGGATGGAACATCCTCAAGACCTATGAGGCCATTGAAAAACTTTCTGCTTAAGGTCTTTTCATTCCATTACCATTATACATTTGTTGTAATGGACTTTCTGTGCCAGCAGCCATATTCATACAACATTATCTTGGGCAGACCCTTTATAAGGGAAGCCAAGGTGGTGCACGATTGGGCATTAGACCAAGTGTATATTCGAAAGGATTCACAAATTTTGAAGATTGATCTCCATACGTGGAAGGCACACCCCATGGAAGGGAAATCGTTTGGAGATGACTCGATCACCACAAAACAAACCACATCCTTACAAGTCTGCTACCACCACCAATTAAGGAGGATTCACGTGAAGAGGAAGAGGCCGAAATGTACGCATCGCTTCCACCTCTGGAATTTAGTGAAAACTGGATGCATGTGCTTGCCACCCCATCAATGTGTTGCTCCCTAGAGGAACCAAATATGTTGAATTTGGAATCATTCCCACCACCTCAGTGTGTATGGTAGATATGCAACCAAGAGAAGAGGAAACCAAATACGTTGAATTGGGAATCATTCCCACCACCTCAGTGTGTATGGTAGATATGCAACCAAGAGAAGAGGAAACCAAATACGTTGAATTGGGAATCATTCCCACCACCTCAGTGTGTATGGTAGATATGCAACCAAGAGAAGAGGAAATAGAGGATGAAGCCTCCAACACAAGGGTCTAGATTGCAAGGTCGCAAACAACAATACCCAATGCCTCAAAAAGTAGCAGAAACAAAAGAGGTATATTGCTCGATGTAATGCCCTGTTTTAAAGTAAACCCATGGCTAAGATATCTCGAAGTCACTAAGGTGCATGAGGAGTTCTCTAAGAACTGGAGTAAGAAAACCTTGGAAAGAAAACAAGAGGAGAAAGCAATGCTTCAAGAGACTGATACGCCTAAACTCACCAAGGCAGGATGAAGAAAAAGAAATAAGGCTTTGGTTGAAGCTGAGCGAGAGGCAAAGAAGGCGATGGCTAGGAGACAGAAGATGATGAGGACGACAACCTGGGCCTGCTCTCAGTGTCGGACCATTTCAAAACCTAAACCATTGATAAGCGAAAACTAGTCCAATTGACAGCCAAAAGAGTGAAGGAAAATGGCCAATCCACGTCCTACAATGGTTGAGCAAAAGTTAAGGAGGTAGACATTGTAGAGCCAGGGGAGGATACCAAACCTGTCTACAGTGCTAAACGACTTAATTGTAGTTGAAGAAGAAGAACTTGTTGCTCTTTTAAAAGAGTTCAAGGATTGTTCTGCTTGGAAATACATGAACATGAAGGGTGTACCACCCAAGGTGGTTTAACACACCATCTTGATCATGGAAGGATCAGGACCATCCAGGCAAAAATCGTATCAGATGAACCCAAAATATGCAGCGGTTGTAAAGGAGGAAATTGATAAGCTCATCTACGGATTTCATCTATGAGATTGAGCATATATATTGGCTTTCGTCAATCATCGCGATCGTGGCAAAGAAGAATGAAAAGCTAAGAGTCTATGTTGATCTCAACAAAAAGTTCAATGCAGCTACCAAGAAAGACCACTGCCCATTACCATATACAGAACATGTATTAGAACGGGTAGCAGGTGAGGAAGCCTATAGATTTCTAGATGGGTTTTCAGGCTACAATCAGGTGTCCATAACAGCAGAAGACCAACACAAAATGGCCTTCGATACGATGTGGGGAACTTATGCTTATAAGGTTATGCCTTTTGGTGTCACCAATGCCCCAACAACTTTCCAAACGACTAATGTGCACGGCCTTTAAGGACTACTTGCAAAAGTGGCTGGAGGTATTCATTGACGATCTGTGCACACTCACGCTGGACTGACCACTTGACTTGCTTAAGGAAAGTGTTTGAGAGATGTCGACTTTATCGCATATTATTAAACCCTTTAAAGTGTCAATTCTGGGTCAAGCACGGTGTAATCTTAGGGCACATTGTGTCTAAGAATAGTATTTCCACTGATCAGAGCAAAGTGAAGTTGATCTTGGAAATGACCCCCACTAACAAACTACAAGGGTGTACAATGGTTTATGGGAAACATTGGGTATTATTGACGATTCATCATATTCTATGCTGAAATTGCCAAGCCATTGTATAGACTACTCATCGTCTTTGAATGGACTGAGGAATGTCAAAATGCATACGATAAGTTGAAGAAAGCATTGGCTAGTGCACTAATTCTAAGACCACCCAACTGGGATCTTCTATTCCATGTGCAGATCGATGCATCGAATTTTGCTATAGGATGCGTATTGGCGCAACTTGTGGAATTCAAATTGGATTGCTCATTTTGCTTTGCCAATGAGACAACTAAATGGTACAGAGATAAACTACACCACAACTGAGCGCGTGAAGGGTTAGCCATGGTTTATGTTGTTAAGAAATACATACATTACTTGTTGTCCAATAGGTTTGTATTCTTTGTGGATCATCAAGCCTTATTATATCTAGTGAACAAGCCATGCACCACAGGGAGAGTCACACGATGGTTGCTTTTACTCTTGGAATTTGACTTTATGGTCACGGGTGCGAAAAGGAACACAACATGTTTTGGTAGACCATATGTCTAGAATTCCAAATGGAGAACCTACAACTGACATTGACGATGACCTCCCAAATGCATGTCTGTTTAAAATTGATATGATGCCTGAGTGGAGTAAGGTAATATTAGAGTATCTAGCTCATAGTTTTCCATAGGATCAACCTTTGAACAAGGATAATGTAAGATTCCTCCCTCCATCTTTTGAGGTGTATAGGTGTAAGAACATTCTCTTCTGATCTGATAATTATTCCCCTCTTTGAAATAAAAGAAAGATCATGTTTTACCCTGTTTTGGCCTAGAGAGAGAAAATATCTAGAGAGAGGTAATTCAAAATTGAGATATTTTTGGATATAAAAATCCTCCTAGTGTTTAAAATGGTTTCCCCTGAAAGAGAAATTCAAAAAGAACTTTCCAATGTGCAATTGGAATTAATTGAAAATAGGTATAAAGGACCTTAGCCTAAGGGTCTAGATTTTTAGAAATTTTTAGATTATAAGGCTCCTATGGGCCAATAGGATCAATCCAAGTGTAGGGAGGAGATAAATTGATGGATAAAAGAAAAACCCCCCAAAAATGAGTAAATGCTCACATAAGACGAAGAGTGGACTAAGGACCAAAGAAAAGAATTAAAAAACTGAATTTTGACACCTTAGTGTGGGGATCTCCCCTCATGAAGTAGGCACCTTTTTCTCATCATTACCCCCAATTTTTAATCAATAAAATGAGATATTTTCATCTCTCCTCTCTCCTATTTCAAAACTAAATCCAAAAAGTAAGCTGAACTGACCCAAAAATGGTCAAAAATAGACCAAAGTGATCTGGAAAATTCTAGAATCAGTTTGCTTGGTTAGAGGCTCACTTTTTCCTATAAATAGAAGCCTCCCCCTTTGTAAAAGCTTAATGGTGTTTATGCACTGTTACTCTACTTCTGTCCTGAGCTATCTACATTGAATTTTTTAATAATTCAATTATTTTTGACCTAATCCTCTCCAAAGTGAACTGGTGGCCACTATTGCTTCAAACAATAGTAGAACCCTCAATCCCTCAAGCCAAAGGAGAGCTTACAAGCTCCATGTAAGCTACTTTTCTTGCTTTGTTTACAAATTTTAATGAAAAATCTATGGTTTTTTTGATTTTTATGAATTGTAGATGATTGAATTAAATTCAAATGCTATGCCTTTGATGAAAAGGCCACCCCCTTCTGTTTTTTACATTCCAATCCTTCTTAATCCTAGAAAGATTAACTAAGTGATTAATTACATTGAATTTTTTAATAATTCAATTGTTTTTGGCCTAATCCTCTCCAAAGTGAATTGGTGGCCACTATTGCTTCAAACAATAGTAGAACCCTCAATCCCTCAAGCTAAAGGAGAGCTTATAAGCTCCATGTAAGCTAACTTTCTTACTTTGTTTATAAATTTTAATGAAAAATCTATGGTTTTCTTGATTTTTATGAATTGCAGATGATTGAATTAAATTCAAATGCTATGCCTTTGATGAAAAGGCCACTCCCTTCTCTTCTTTATATTCCAACCCTTGTTAATCCTAGAAAGAATATCTAAGTGATTAATTAAACTCTTCTTATTGTTTACTCTCTTGAATTTAGAAAATTATATAGATTAGAGTTCTATAATTCTAAATTGGGTTAATTAAGTTAATTGTAGAAAGATAAAAATGAGAAATGGTCAGCCATACAAAGGAGGTTATGGCAAAATTTTTTAGAATTTTGTGAAAAAGAAAGTTTATTTTTATGTTATTCCAAAAGAGTAATTCCCACCATTTTTATATCTAAAAGAAATGTTCTAATTACTCCATGTACATATTCACCTATGAATATGTATGAATATCACTGATATTAATTATTAAATTTGATTTCTATGCATAGAAAGATGCATAAAGGAAATTTTTTATTATAAATGTGTTATTCTTATTAAATTTGATTTCTATGCATAGAAAGATGCATAAAAGAAATTTTTTTTATTATAAAAGTGTTATTCTTATTAAATTTGATTTCTATGCATATAGAAAGATGCATAAAGGAAATTTTTATTATAAAAGTGTTATTCTTATTAAATTTGATTTCTATGCATAGAAAGATGCATAAAGGAAATTTTTTTATTACAAAAGTGTTATTCTTATTAAATTTTATTTTTATGCATAGAAAGATGCATAAAGGATTTTTTTTAATTATAAAAGTGTTATTCTTATTAAATTTGATTTCTATGCATAGAAATCAAATTTCTATTCTTATTAAATTTGATTTCTATGCATAGAAAGATGCATAATGAAATTTTTTTATTACAAAAGTGTTATTCTTATTAAATTTGATTTTTATGCATAGAAAGATGCATAAAGGAAATTTTTATTATTATAAAAGTGTTATTCTTATTATATTTGATTTCTATGCATAGAAAGATGCATAATGGAATTTTTTATTACAAAAGTGTTATTCTTATTAAATTTGATTTTTATGCAAAGAAAGATGCATAAAGGTTATTTTTTTATTATAAAAGTATTATTCTTCTTAAAATTGATTTCTATGCATAGAAAGATGCATAAAGGAATTTTTTTAAATTACAAAAGTGTTATTCTTATTAAATTTGATTTTTATGCATAAATAGATGCATAAAGAAATTCTTTTTATTTTAAAAGTGTTATTCTTATTAAATTTAATTTTATGCATAAATAGATGCATAAAAGGATTTTTTTATAAAAGTGTTATTCCCATTGAAGTTGATTTTTATGCATAAATAGATGCATAAAGAATTTTTATTTCAAAATTAGAATTCTCTTAAATTCTATGAGTATTTGATAAATGAATAATTAAATACTCTAAGAGAGAAATTTCTATCGTTTTATATTCACACGGATTGTAAAAAGAAAATTCAGGAATCTATCGAGATCGAAATATTCACATAAATGATTAATTTATTTCTTATTGGAATTTGTAACTAATTTAGAAATCAGTTAAGTGAATATTCAAAGAAAGAAATTCAGTAAAATAGTAACTAAATTATCAAATCTTTTCGAGAAAGATACTTCAGGAAAAATCTTATCCGACTCGAACCTTGAATCAAACTATGACCAAGACCAAACTCTTTTGTCAGTTTCAAGGAAAGAAGGTGTGACCAGTTTACAAAAATACACTCAAAACTCTGCCAAATCTGAAATTAAGTTTGAGACTCTTCAAATTGATCTGTGGATCAAGGTTATAGAATTCGAGGAATTTTGGTATGAAATTTAAAATTTTGATCAAGAAGTTTTGGGGATACTGATTCAGGAAATACTCCTTGTATTCAAAAGAAAATCAAACTGAAAACTTACATAAAAACCCTGTTTTCTTAAAGGACTGTCTTACGCCAGAATGCTGGAGGGAGCATTTGGTATATGTTTTTCTAAAGGAAGTTCGGTTGCAATCAGCTTGGCGGGGGGCGGGGAGTGTTCAAAGGACAGCTCAGGTGGCAAAAGCCTGCCCAGGTCTTGACTAACCTCGGTAGGGTTGAAAAATGGTGCGCTTCCGGTACGATGGGCAAGGGCCGATGAAGCGGTCCCTGAGTAAATAGATGTGATGACATGTGAATTAGATAGATGTGAAAGAATGGATGTGGATGTGTATGTGAAAGAATGGATGTGGATATGTATGTGAAAGAATGGATGTGAATGTGTATGTGAAGAATGGATGTGGATATGTATGTGAAAGAATGGATGTGGATGTGAAATAATGGATGTGGATGTATGTGATGAAAATGGATGTGAATGTGTATGTGAAGAATGGATGTGGTATGTATGTGAAATAATGGATGTGGATGTGAAAGAATGGATGTGGATGTATGTGATGAAAATGGATGTGAATGTGTATGTGAAGAATGGATGTGGATATGTATGTGAAAGAATGGATGTGGATGTATGTGATGAAAATGGATGTGAATGTGTATGTGAAGAATGGATGTGGATGTGAAAGAATGGATGTGGATGTGTATGTGAAAGAATGGATGTGGATGTATGTGATGAAAATGGATGTGAATGTGTATGTGAAGAATGGATGTGGATATGTATGTGAAAGAACGGATGTGGATGTATGTGATGAAAATGGATGTGAATGTGTATGTGAAGAATGGATGTGGATATGTATGTGAAAGAATGGATGTGGATGTGTATGTAAAAGAATATGATGTGATGTAAAGAGATGTGAGGTGACATGAAAAGTGTGGAGATATTTTGGGAAGTGTGGAGATATTCTGGGAAAAGTGAAGAGGTGGAGAGAATTAGGGAAAAGAGGTGGAGTGAATCAAGGAGAAATCAGTGGGATTTGATGCTTGGATGTAAGCTCTATAAATTGAGGCATTGCCCTAATGAGAAATTGTTGGTTTTTGATTATCCATGCCTACATTAAGCTATTACTAATTATATCTTAATTATTTGCTAATCACTTTGTTAATGATATTGATTCTAGTATTTGATCCACCATAGCTCATCACATTGCTCTAATTTCAACATGGTATCAGAGCCATGCCTAGAATCCATCATTTTGTGAGCTCATTATCTTGCTAATTATTTTGCTAATTAGGATTAGTAGAAAATTATAAATTTTCCTCTTTTTTCAACTAGTCTCTTCACCCCCAAGTGGTGGAGGAGCTCTAGCTCCTTGCACACATCACATTAGGCCAAACCCTTCTAACCATAGGTAACCAACCTCCTTGTGCTCCAGCCAAGTGAATCCACGCAGCAAACTGCCGCCTACAGCTCCCGATTTTTGCACATTTATAGGCACCATTTTTTTTGAGGGAAGTTGACATCTTGTCTTGCTCAGCTCTACAGTGGGTCTAATTCCTCTTAGTCCCGGGGGTTTTCAAGCATGCTCTACAAGCTGGTGAAGTCAGAATTCAATTTCATCAAGTCTACAGTGAGATCCAAGCTCTTCATCAAATCTGTAGGTGACTTTGGTAAAACAGAGATTAAGCTTTCAATATTTGGTCAAATCTTGTGTTTCTTGGCTTAATCCTCTACTAGTCTCATTGCTATTGATGGATTTGAAAGCATTTGAGCTCATTTGAAGTCTAAGGCACCAGATCTGGACTCCCCGCATACTCTATTTTTTGCACACAAAACAGTGGATTAATTTGTTAATCAGTGATTAATCAGTGCTAATCACTATATTTTGGTGTAATTGAGGACTCAAATTAACCATTGGGTATCTGATACAGATCCCTATAACTTCAGATTGCAATTCGGAGTTGGTTTGATACTCCAACCATTCCGTATAAATTGGTTACCCTTGATTTAATGTAATTTCTGGTAAAATTGTAATGATAAATTTGTGATAATCATCATTTTGCATTTAACCCTTGGTTAATGCCTGTAAATCTCACTCAAAATCAAGATTATTCACAGCCAGAGTTGCATTTGGGAATGTGCATAAGAATGAATGCTATATGCATTATGTATTGGGCACATTACATCAGTGTAAAAATGGGATCAGACACTGCCCTTGTCCAGAATAAGGCAAGAGGTAAGACCTCCCGCATAAATTTGGGTTTGCATTGCATAATGACACAAGATAAACATCAAAAGCCCAAAAGAACTGTTAGCAAATTATTGAAACATGTTGCTCACATGGAGCAAAAAGACCTGACGGACAAGCTCATGGCCCTAGCCCCATGAAAGAAGAAGAACATCTCCTTCCAAGAAGAAGATCCACACCAAGAAGATCTAGAAGAAAAGCTGAAGGAAGACATGGACACGAGAAGAGAAGCTGCCACAAAAAGAGAAGCTACCCCAAGAAGACTGAAAGAAGAGACGGACGCGTGGAGAGAAGCTGCCACGACAAGAAGATTGAAGATAAGAGAAGATGTGAGGCTCCAAAGAGTGAGGAGCCATGTGAAAATCTCTGAGAGAGAGAGAGAGAGAGAGAGAGAGAGAGAGAGAGAGACCCCATAACCCAATGTAACCTGTCCCAACAAAGTAAAACCACCTCTAAGCCACCGATGATGTAGGCCAGGTGGTAGATAGATGTATGTGTGAGCACTTTAGTCAAGGTCGCGGCGGCGGGCAACTATAGTAAGCCTTGGACACATAGAGAGAGAGAGTGTCAAGGACTATGAGTTTAGACTTGAGGCACTGGTCGCGGGCTATCAAGTAAGAGAAAAACTTGGTACAGGGTCCAGGTGTGCTAAGTTAAGTTAACTTGAGGGGAGGTGTGCTAGACACTGGTCACGGACTATCAAGTAAGGGGAGGCAAACTTGGTATAGGGTCTAGGTGTGCTAGGATTATTCACTTGAGGGGAGGTGTTAAAAATACAAGTGAATAGGGTGTGTGCGGGAACAAGCCCTTGGTTAGAGGCTGTAAAAGAGAATGTGTAAATGTGAAAGAACCTGTGAAAAGGTGAGAAGAATCTACTGGGAGAGAATAAAGGGTAGCATGAGAAGATTTAGGAAGTGTGGAGATATTCTAGGAGATATTCTCGGAAAAGTGAAGAGGTGGACAGAATCAGGGAAAAGAGGTGGAGTGAATCAAGGAGAAATCAGTGGGATTTGATGCTTGGATGTAAGCTCTATAAATTGAGGCATTGCCCTAATGAGAAATTGCTGGTTTTTGATTATCCATGCCTATATTAAGCTATTTGCTAATTACTCACTAATTATATCTTAATTATTTACTAATCACTTTATTATAATGATGTTGCTAATTATGTCTTAATTACTCATAATTACATCTTAATTATTTACTAATCACTTTGTTAATGATGTTGATTCTAGTATTTGATCCACCATAGCTCATCACATTGCTCTAATTTCAACAATGGGATGGTGATGAGAATGAATGTGATGGATATGAATGAATGTGATGTGATAGGATGTGAATCGGGATAGATGTGAATGAATGAGATGTGAGGTGAAATGGATATGATGTGATGTGATGTGGATCGGGGTAGATATGAATGGATGAGATGTGAATGAATGTGATGTGATGAGATGTGAATGAATGTGATGTGATGAGATGTGGATATGGATAGATGCGAGTGGATGAAATGTGATGTGATGAGATGTGGATATGGATAGATGTGAGTGGATGAAATTTGATGAGGATAAATGAGGAAAGATGTGATGAGATGAAAATGATGTGATTGGATGAGAATGGGAATACATATGAAATGGACGTGGATTAAATAATGTGGATTGATGTGGAGCAATGTGGAAAGACGAGAGTTCGTTATAGAAACTGTATTTATGATCTGTTTTTAAATGACTGTTTTATATCTTGTGAATGAGGTGCTGGAGACCTAACTGATAAAGCTGCAACAGCTGATGGAGAGTCAACGGAGGACGTCTCGCGTAGCAAGGTTGGCCTAGGTCTTGACTAGCCTCGGTTCGATTTAAATGGTGAGCTTCCGGTACGGTGGATGAGAGACCAAGGAAGCGGCCTATGAGTGAAGCGCTAGGTGACATGCGACGAAGGATCCTAGAGGGTGCTGACCATACGGTGGATGAGAGACCAAGGAAGCGGCCTATGAGTGAAGTGCTAGGTGACCTGCGAGACGACGAAGGATCCTAGAGGGTGCTGACCATACGGTGCTCAGGCTCTGGGTCACTGAAGATATCTACACGTGCGTTGAGGAAGATATTTGGATCAAGGAGTGTTTTCTGAATTTGGGCATGGATCTGGTTGATTGACCTTGCTGGTCCTCAACGGATGAGTCCATGGCTCTTTTATATGGATCTGTTGGTTGATCTTGCTGAGCTTCAACGGAGATTCCATTTTGATTTTTATAAGTGAATATATTACCGGGTACTATGAGCTAGGAACTATCGAAAAGGCCCCTGAGTGGACAGGTGGTGAGTGTTCTGGTTGCCAATGATGCCATAGGTACACCGGTGAAGGAAAAATTGAAAATTAGGATTCAACCGGATGGAGGATTATGATCAGTGATACTATAGTTTCATTAAAAGATTGTTTTAAAGACAGTTGAAGACAGTTGTTTTAAAGACAGTTGTTTCATTAAAAGATTGTTTTAAAGACAGTTGTTTCATTAAAAGATTGTTTTAAAGACAGTTGAATCTATGAAAAAGGCAATTTCATATTGGGTGTGTAAGTGGTGTGACTAGTTTTAAGTTTGCATGAATATCCGGCTAGGGGGCCTGAGAACTCTTTTCCCTGGTACCCGAGATAAAACCTAACCAAATTCTTAAATGGATCCCATCACTACAATGGTTGGCTAACCCACGGGACTGGATGGGGTTATGCTGGACGGATGGGTCCCTAAAAAAGAGACTCAATTCTGTTATTTTATGATAGATGAAGTAAATCCCGAATAAAAATTGTTCTATGGAAAAGAATCAACGGTTGTGCCTCTCAATAAGGAAAAAAACGTTGGTCTCTATGATCTAAGTGCAAGTCTTTTCCTTGATCTGACTATGGGACTTATGGGTTTGGTCAGATTAGTTCAGTTAGTTAAGGCTCTTGACTACGTTAGAGTAAAAATATTCTGGAGAAATCGCTCGTGCTTTCCGGATGAGGGAAGTTTTTTCGGGTTCGGTTTTGGAAGAATCGAGAGATTAGTCTCTTGTCCGGATATACGTGGGCGAGGCCCCGAGTGAGGGACCCTGCCCCGTGCAAGAAGTGCTACTTCCGCTGCTAGTACCCCAAAATTCATTGCACAGAGGGGATAGGGATCTCTCAGATTAGATGCGTCGGCTTATTAAGCTGGCTGCACCATATCAATTGATTGCGGGAGAACTATATAAGTTGGGCAAAGACAATATCCTCAAGAGATATGTGTGATAAGATGAGTTCATGATGATATTAGAAGAAGCACACTCGGGAATAGTCAGAGGACATTTTGTTGGAGAAGTTACAGCTCGCAAAGTGCTTCAAGCAGGGCTGTGGTGGCCTACGTTATTCAGAGACGCCATAGAATTTGTGAAGAGATGCGAAGAATGTCAACGATTTGCTATTCCGTAACAACAAAAGGACAGGATGCCACTTACCCCTGTAATTGTGAGACAACTCTTTGAGAAATGGGGTATTGATTTTTTTGGATCTATTAGTCGAGTAGTGCATCCATCACAAGCTCATTATGTGATCATGGGCCACGGATTATTTCATTAAGTGGGCGGAGGTGAGAGCCTCTAAAAGAGATCCTTTGTTTCCTCTTTTCTTGGTTGCACATCTACCATGTGCATTGAGGTGGTAGGAATGTTTCCCGATTCAATGTACAGGGTTCCTTTGGAGGAAAACACATCTATAGTAATCAATGATCTTTAATCCTTAGTGAAGATATCTATATTAACCTCGCAAGTCGACGTAATTCTTTCAATCCTCACCAACAAGTGGCTACTTCAACACAGAGTAGTTTAATAAGAGTCTATATGACTCAATTCTTGTACTTCATGTATATTTGCTTCATAAGAGCACTTAAATATACATAAAAACATAAAAAGCACATGGGCAAAAGAAACCAGGAGAACAGGTCCTACTCGACAATATTTGCGTGAATCCTGCCACATAAAGGGACATCATCAAAGGCCAATTTCTTCAAATAATGAATGTTACTTCAATGAATCAAATGAGGAACTGAGAATCAACATCTTGTTGTGTGATGATTAAGTCTACGTCCCTCCGGATCCTTCCCTCTCTTCTCTCCCTGTATCAACATCTCTTAGCATCCCCACTAACACAAATCACATGTAGCACTACTTATGATTGCCAAAAACAAAGTGAGCAAACAATCAAAAAAAAAACATACTCACACAAATATAAAAATGCAATCATTCAGAAAACCCCACCCCCCATTAGGAATTCCCATTAAACCACTAGCCTCTTCATTTACTAACTAGCTTTTCTTATTCCTTCCGGAGGAACAAAGACCATTGAACGTCACTCAACATCAAAGCCATCGACAAAGCTTGATTCATTCTCCCCACACAAAGATCTTCAACATGATCATGAGGATGCGATCACCATCAGGAAGGGGGGATGCTAATCCAATTCTAGGGTTAACAAGAGATACCACCATTATCTTACATCAAGGAGTCACGATAGATACACCAAAGGGTTATACATTCAAGATATGAAGCAATAGTGTCGAAAGCTACAACTTGGACGGCGCCCGTAATGGTGTGATGGAGTATTTATGGGCGATTCTCACTTCAAGAGTGTTGGTCTCTTATGAGCCTAGAGTGCCCGGTCGGCGCCACAGTTTAAGTGAGTATGAACACTTATGGCCATGTATATAAGTGAATATCTCTCATAATACAACATACTTCCCATTGTGCAATCGAGTCTTGCTCTTGCTAATCCTCTTGCTAATCTCTCTCTCCCTAATGCATGCTAGTGAGTGTGTGTGAGTGAAGTGAGGTGAGAGGAGGGACGAGTGTAGTGCAATGCGGAGGTGTGACAGTGCTCGCGGGAGGCACGGTGGAATTGTTTCTTAAGGAGTTGTAGAGTTTGAAGACCTCAAGGGTTACGAGCTCAGCCATTGGAAAGATCCTCCTCACGACAGTTGCGGTTCACCAGGTAATCTCTTTTTGGATGTGTTTCAAGGAGGGTTAGGGTGAGCCTTAACAACACCTTCCAAATGCAAAGGCAATAGTGAATCTTGCATAATGGGAGCTAAAGCTCTAAGAGGATGGAAGAAACAATGGTGTTTCCCTGGCAACGGTGCCAAAAATGTTATGGGCTACCACACCTTCCAAGAGGAAACTCCTCCTCACAACCATAATCGAGAGAAGCAATAGACAATAACTATCGTTGGTACTTTACCAATTCTTCGAGCTCACGTCCCTTGAGGCTCCCCAAGCTCACTTTTGGAAGCTCCACTCCTCCGATCTCCACCTCCACGCTATCACCGTGGAGTCACTCGCACCACAATCCAAGGTAATCTACCTCTCACTCTCCCACACACATGCATAGAAGAGGAACATGCACTAGAGCACACTCTCACTCTCTCTCTCTCTCACACAAGACAAAGCAAGAGCTCTCATAGCACAAAGGGGGATTGTGTTCTTTCATTATGAGAAATTGCATTTTATACATTTGGTCCTTATTCACACTTGGGCGCCCAAAACTTACTAACTAAGGCCTTGGGTGGCCATCATCTCAAAAAGTACAACTTTTATAGTGCCTTTATATAACAATTATTAATGTCCTCAATTGGAGGAGAATCTTTGTTACTCCAAAATGGGATTAGCAACGGGTCCAAAAGATACTTTCTTGTTATGAGTGGCACATAAACCCCTTGTTGGTGGCCATGGTGGCTATGTAGAGACTCTAGCGGTTATAGATTTGGGAAAGCGGGTCCTCACGCACTTCCCCAGTGGGACTTGGGGGCGTGGACTTGGCGTGATCCTATTAATTAGGAGGAGACTCTAGATACCCCTTCTCTGCATACACCGCGCGGCTAGGTTGCAGGATTAAGACACCCGAGGTTGAGGACACCTCGGCAACAATAGTACATTAACAGCCACAGGGCCTCTCACAGTGATTATCTCAAATGTTTGGAAGAGGCTCTGGGATAGTTTTTGGCATCAAAATATCACCCTCTTTCTTTGGCTAATGGCACGTAGGAGCTTGGCAATTGGTACATGGTTGGTCATCATTGGCATGTGGTTGGATATTGGCGGTCTACTAGTAACTTGTCCGAGGCACGTTGTCCGAGGCACGGCCACCCTCAGGAGTCTAAAAGACATTGTCTTTGGGATTTCCCGAAGGCTTAGTAGGTTTGGCAAAACAGATTATCTGCCTTTTGATGATGGACAAGACCTTAACCCGGATCATTTCATGGGTTGCTATTGCTTGGGCCATAGAGGTTGAGCTTATCATGGCTTATGAGGAGGAAGGTGGGGGGACTAGCCCTCCAGGTCTCTCACCTTCACATTTCGGTAGCACCAGTCCCAGCCCCATCTACTGATCACTACTGGAGTACGAGCTCATGTGCCAAAGATGGGAGATTTGTAGTAGCATTGCAGCCCGGCACATATGGAGAGCTCGATGCAGTGAAGCCATCGAGGGTACCCAGACTCCACTTGCAGAGTCCATCAGGAGCATTTGGCTTGAAATCATTCATACCCTCCTCGGTGAGTGGGGGAAGTTGCATTATGGCTCTGATCGCATGAGAAAGCATTGGGAAGCCTTCTTGAGGCTCTGGTGCCTTGGTCCTTTTCTCACAGATAGAGATGGTGATCCCACTTCTTTGGCATACAGACCACATGTGTATTTATTTCCCCCCCTCCCCCTGTATGAGATAGCATTCTCCTCATAGAGCGGCCAGCCTAAGCAGAAGTGCATCTTTCTCCACCTTTGATCCCTGCCCATACATGGAGAAAAGGTTGTATCTAGCCATTCGTCGTTGTATTTAGCCCTTTGTGGCTATCTTTTTTGTTAACTAATAGAAGGATCTTTTTCTCAAAAAAAAAAAGATCCTTGCATCTTTCTCCACCTTTGATCCCTGCCCATACATGGAGAAAAGGTTGTATCTAGCCATTCGTCGTTGTATTTAGCCCTTTGTGGCTATCTTTTTTGTTAACTAATAGAAGGATCTTTTTCTAAAAAAAAAAGATACTTTCGTGTCTCAAAGTATTGCTAGTTTGAGGAGGTCTACTCGACCACTGAATATATTGCAGAATAAGCTTCCAGTGTCTATAAGGAGACGAGAGACATAAGGGCATCCAGAAATCTTACCCTCCACAGCCAAATAAAAGTTCCCCATAGTAAGTTAGCTCTGCCATTTGCCAATTGCATCTGTATTCACATTAAAGTAGAGAGCTACAATCATAAGCATCCAAGGTTGTTGTTGCGCAAGAAAAGTTGAAAGGAGAGTGGCTTTGCATGCCAAAACATGATAATGGATATTCAGAATATTAAGCCCTCCATGCATTTTCTTATGGACGAGCATGTGATCTCATACTTAAGGAGACACAAGGCCTTCTTATAAATGAGAATTTTGCCAAAAGATCTCAATGTTTTTTGCAATAAAATAAGAGATTTGGTTTTTAGACCATGCTAGAAGAGGGAGAAAAAAATGAATGTAAGCTATCAAAATTGATTGAACTATTCTCAATCTGGCATGAAGTGGCTAAGTAGAGAGTTTCCAATATTCCATTAATCATAAGTTTTTGCAACACCCAATCTATAGCATCACAAAGTGAAAGATTCCATCCCATAGGATATCCCAAATGTCTGACATGTTCTTTAGGCGATATGATTTGCCTAGGCCATAGAATGCTGTGCCATTGAGCTTTGTTATTAAGAGGCAATAATTTAAAATTGATAAAAACACATGCTGCCATTTCAAACATATGCATAGCGTTCATGAGACATTGCAGATCTGATTGCATATTCTGAGGAAGGAAAAAAAAGTCATTAGCATATGCATGAGCAACCAAATGCCAATGAAGACGAAGCCCATGTAATCTATCAACCTTAGTGAGCTTATCCATATATGTCAATAAGGGATGAGTAGCAATAGCATAGAGCAAGGCACTGAGATGGTAGCCTTATCGAATAGATCTACCTAAAACCCATCGAGAAGATAATGCAGCCAGTATGTTATGTTCTACATTTTTGGACCAAAGCCCAACTTTGCCACATGACTGCTGCAATGTAACCCCATTGGATTGTATCAAAAGCCTTAGCAATATCAACCTACAATAAGATCACATCCTGCTTGCTATATTTTTGCATACTCTATGCCAACATAAAGATTAGAACTGTTATTTGTTATTTGTCTACGAGGCACAAAACCATATTGCACTAGATGGATACATTTATTCAAGTTCTTTTTGAGGCAATTAGTGATCAATTTATAAATCACTGGCGTCCAGGCAATAGGCACCGATTAAAAAGTTTTTGAACAAATCCTTTTTTAGCACCAATCTTATCAATCCCTCCTGCCATTCAAAGCCTCATTGATCATAAGCAAAACACACACAAAGCTATAATAAACTTGCAAGATCATTTCCCATGTGTCTTTTTTGAATCTTTGTCTCAATTCTTTTTGTCTTATCAACCCAAAAATCTAGGCAAAGTGGAGCATGCTATAACTTCCGACATGCTTTACTATGTCCAGACTCCAGATTTTTGGATATTCTTGCAGCATCGCAAATAATGATGCTTTTTATGGTCGCTGTTTACGAACGCTTAGGATTCTTAAACCGTCCCTTTTTGTTGTGATGTTTTTACAACGTTTTTAGCATCAACAAAGCAACAAAAATAGCATGGAAAATAAATCTCAATCTATTTGTTAGTAGTTATGACAAGGTATACACATGGGAGGGGTTTTATTGGGCCACCATTTTGTTAACCTAAACATACTACCTTGCACAAGAGAGGGAAAGAAGAAGAGAGAAAGAAACCATGCAAGGGTTGATTTGGAGAATAGTACTTAGCCAACCCTTATGAGGGTTAACTCCCCTATGTGAGGCCGCTATAGGCGCTCACTCCACCACCACTTGTGTCACCCAAGCAGAGATTCACAAGCTAGGTGAAGAGAAAAGAACAAGGGAGCTATGGAAAGCTCTACCTTCACTCAATGCCAAAATGCATGCAAGAGGGATCTTGATAGAAAGACAAGAGAAGGGAGAGGAGAAGAGAAGCCAGATTAACACCATCCCTACCATGCATACCTAATAATCAAGCAAGGAACCACAAGCTTAAGAGAGTGAGAGAGAGAGAGAGAACAAGACTCAATCGATACAAATAGGATTGTCCCTTTTCATATTCCATAAAATGTCTTATATATATGACCTCACTTTTTACAATAGGCGGCTGCCCATTTACAATTGGGGGCCCAAAACTAGCTTTTTAGCTTTCTGTATATCTATCTATTCCTATGATAAGCATTACACAAGCTGTAAGCTTGGTCATCCCATATCTCTTTTATCAATAAGCACTTTGCGCGATTACAAAAGGATAAGTTATAAGAAGCGTGACCACGCTTGAAAAATGATGTTAACCGGAGTGGTTAACACAATTCTTGGGGGCTCTCATGTGTTTCTTAATTTAATTGGATAGTGTGTGTCACCCTTCACTAACATATAAAGTTTCCCATGAACACCTCTCCTAATGGCCATGGCTCATCATACATAACCTATGGCTTGTAAGCTTTTCAACATTCAAATTCATAAAAGATTTTTACAATCACATGAGAAGTTATCAAAAGCAAGGGTGGTGATGAGTCTTGTTGGATTAAAGAATGGGCTTGGGTTAATGGGGCTAAACTGGTAAAATGTACAACTAAGGATCTACATATAGAACTAAGGAAAGGGGAAATAAATATGGATATTGCAATAAAATTTGGAAGGTAAGTTGGAGTCCTGGCTGTTGGAAAAAGAGATGGAAGGAGCTCTGGGAGTGTCAAATTCGTGTTAAATTTCAAGTGTTCCTTTGGAGAGTATGTATGTGGGCCTTTCCCATTGGGGTTAAGCTAATGCATAAAAACTTCACCAGTGGATGCTACCCTAGATGTAAAACTGCTTTAGAGGATGGTAAGCATGCTTTCTGGAACTGCCCAGCTATCAGAGGAGCATGGGAGAAAATTTCTAAGTGGGTTGAGCATGGTATGGGGTTTTCAACTCAGTGGGGGAACTAGATCTTGGGAAAATGGTCCTCTAATGGGGAGGCTATAGATATACTGTTCAGCATCATTAGAGCTTGCTGTCTATGGGAAATTTATGCAACTTTCTATGCATAAAATCAAAATCAATGAGAATAACCTTTTTGAAATAAAAATAAATTCCTTTAGGCATCTTTCTATGCATAAAATCAAAATCAATGAGAATAACTCTTTTGAATTAAAAATAAATTCCTTTATGCATCTTTCTATGCATAGAGTCAAAATCAATGAGAATAACTCTTTTGAATTAAAAATAAATTCCTTTATGCATCTTTCTATGCATAAAATCAAAATCAATGAGAATAACTCTTTTGAAATAAAAATAAATTCCTTTATGCATCTTTCTCTGCAATTTCAATGGCTTTTGAATACTATTGAAGTTCTTTAATGTATTGTAATGAAGAAATACATAAATTTCCATTTATGCATAATTTATAATGGTTTTTAAGGATTTCTCTCTCTCCCCCCAAAGAATGGTCATTCCTATGACCTATTCTCAATTCAAATGAAGCTTCTCATCATGAAGCATTTCTCTAATCTAAAAGTAATTTCTATGCTTGTCTAATTGGAGGCCAAAATAATGGCTTTTAATACTTTTATGCTATTTAATTTATGGTAAAATTAAGAATCAATCCATAATTGGATAATGATCCAATTAGTGGTTATTCTATTTCAAACCTGCTTCAAGAAGCACTAAGAGAACGTTCACTAGAGTTAAACCCTTGATGCAAACCTAAATTAGACTAATTGCTAGAAATGCCAATATGTATCAAACTACACTTTCTCAAACCCACTCAACTTTCGGTCTCAACAAATGATCAACACACTCAAGAGAGCACTCCCCTGTTAAGAAGGCAAAACTCCTTCGGATCCACCTCAAATGAGGAGATTTGGAATGCGATGAGCCAACTAAATGAAAATGTGAGCAGAGAAACAACAGAACACCTAGAAATAGCAGTTTCCATAGTCTTTTACACCCTAGATTCCCAATTGGCTCTATAAACAACACTATAAAATTCATGGAAAAAGCATTGAATTGCTCTATTGGTGGGCAAAGCTCCAGTGAAGGAGCTAGACTAGGACAAGGAACCTCATGATTTTCTCCCTTAAGAAGTGGTCAAACCACACCACAATGTTCCAAAAATTTGTTGTTGATCTTGTGCTGGGTTTATTCAAAGTTAACAATAACCAAGCATCACAAACAACCATAATTATGGCAATTGAGACAATGCAAGTGGGCATTCCACTTTTTACAGGAGCCTATTACAAACTTCTTTACCCCATGGAACCAAGTTCCATTTGGACAAGGAACAAGAAACACAAGGAAGGCTAAAGAGCCAATGTCTAAGACTACCTCAAACCTTAGGGATCCATAAGGGCATTCATATAACGTGTCCTCACAGCAGCAGCGACCATAACAAGCTTGCAGTCTCAAAACCATGTTGCCGAAGGAGGATGAGTGCACCATTGGAAAACCACACATTTCATAATCGGCGAAAAGAAATACCAAACTATAAAAGAAAGGGTTTTGTGCAACCATTACCTTACATTCCACCACCACGTGAATATGTAGAACATATGCTTAGGATGGCATTTTAAATGGGAAGGGGGGTTGTGACAAATATAGCACCTAGAGGCTTATAGTTGGGCAAAAATCCAATCCACATCTTGAGGACAATGACCAAATTCTATGGAGTTGGAGATCCCATTTAGTATCTAGAGAAGTTTGTTCAAATTCTATGGAGCTAGAGATCCCATTCAATATCTAGAGAAGTTAGATCAAATTTGTAAGGCCATGGAAAGGATTTATGATCCCACCAATAACTGTTCTTTTTCTAACTTTACCTTGAAGGCAAAGCATGCCAATGGTGTAGGTCTCTAAATCCACTTAAAAAGGCCAGCTATACTATGTCTTGAGACACACAATCATTATGGGATTCTCAACTAGTGGAATAGCCCCATTGCACAAATCTATAACCTCAAGTAAGAGGAGAGAAAAACACAAAGCAAGATAACATTACTAGAAAGTATCTTCATATGAGATATAGCCCTTGCAAGAGAACCCTTTGCAAGAGACTAGATGACCTATCACAATTTATGACGTATTTTAAGAGTAGGAGGCTTCATGACCATCTCTACAGGTCTAGACAATATATCTTGAGTGTTTTCACAAGGCAATAGACCTAGTAGACAATCTCTAAGACAAGGATGTAGAAGTCATCCACCCAAACCAAGAAATATGAGATGCATCATCCAAATCCTTACAGGCTAAGGGTACTCTAGTTGGTGCTTGTTTAGGATAGCAATGAGTGTCTAGTCCTAAGGGAACACTATAATGAAAATTGTACTTTTTGTGGACGTTATAGTCATGAGGCTTCACACGTTTACAAACCCTTGCTAATGCTTCCAGACCTTAGCAACAATCGGCTTTACTAACTCCATCACCCAGCCACAAACCATACTGCCTACTATAACACCTCAACCTAGTGCTGAATGTATTGCAAAGGGGATTTGCAATGCACGAAATGTATCGTTACCTCCACTAGTTTTGGGACCTCAACCTCGACCTCGACCTCCAAGGATTACACCATTGAACCAAATATGTTTTGAGGAATCTTTTGAGTATCTAGAATATGAGGTTGACTTAGACAGTGCATCATATGCCATTGAGGATTGCACATAGCTTTATCCAAACTACTATGTAGTCGATGCAAGAGGCAAAGTCAAACCAGTATATACCAACTAGCCGTGGTAGGAAGAGGTCCAGACATCAACAACTCTACTGTCAAGAGAATGCCTTTTCAATGTTATCATTGTCATAGGGACCACACTGAGACTCTGAGTGTCCCATTAACCACCCAAGCTGCATCTTCTAGCATGCCACCTTTAACTTGTAATCGTTGTGGCATAGATCACTAAATTGAAGATTGCCCAATGAAAGTTGTAGTTGTAAATCAATAGAATGGTCCTACCATCACACCTCTAAACATGATTAGAGTGGGTGGTTAAACTCAAAGATCAATTTCGAGAAACCTTAATCCACCTCTGAATGCAATAACAAGACTCATGGCTCAAAACACACCTATTGTGGAAAAGAAAATAGAAAACAAGGTTACTTTAATAGTAGGATTTAAAAAGAAGAGGAGGCATAGAAGAAAGAAATCCGTAAAAGGGAGAAAATTTGAGAAAATAGAACGAATGAACTTGGGAACACTTGGTGAACCAGTTTACATGAATGATATTGATAAGGATTCCAATTTAATGGAATCATACGCTAGTTCTACAAACCAAAGACACTCAAACAAAAACCAAGGAGACCAAAAAGGAAAGGATATAAACCATCAAGAAACCAAACAAAAGGAAACTTGGTTCATACCCTAACCCTAAAAAGATTGGAATAACTTCATGAGCTTAGGGATACAGTCACATACTTAGGAGGAGTTAGAACCAAGACCAAAACAAGTAAACATCTCTAACACTGTTCATCCAAACAACCTAAAGCATGTTGCAACCCACAAACCATTGGATATTCCTAGTGTCATCCTTGAGGTTATTTAGAACTCACCTATCCCAAGCATGGATTTTGAACTCTTTAGGAGAATGAGTATGAGAACCCTGGAGCCATTCAAGAGGTGGAGGAGTCCAATCTCACTAGCAACCTCATATGGCAGAGAGGTGATGGGTATTCCATTGAATATTCCTAAGTTGATGGATTTGGCTTCAAAAAATGAGACCACAATCATTGGACGTTTGAACACTTTGCTACATTGAAAGCTTTTCGTAATGGGAAACTTAATGTTGGGTTACAACCCTCTGCAGACATGCATAAATGAAATCCTGTTGAGAGATGTAATCGCGGTGTTGTGTGTATGTGGGAAAGCACCCTAGAGGTGCAAGATATTGTGGCAAGATAGGAATGCCACATGTAGTATTGAATGGTGTGTGAGTGTTGACCAAAGAAGTGGAAAAGGGAGTGCCACATGGATGATGATGTGTAAAGCGAGATAAGGCTAGAAAGCCTATATCATTTTATGTTTCATTTGTAATATGCAATAGAATTGAGTGTTGAGTGTGCAGTCTCTCTCTCTCTCTCTTATGAAGTTCTTAGTATGGTTTAATCCACCTTAATTATGTTGCTTAATCTATGTCTATCACCAAGATCAATCCCATTTTAGGATTGTTTAATATGGTATTAGAGCCTGGGTGGGCTTTTGGTCATGGGTGGTGAATATATATATATATATATATATATATAGTTTTCTTGGTTATGAGTTCTTTGATTAAGCATTATTTTCAATTTATTATGAAAAAAATTATGCACACTCATATTATCATTTGGATTTGCATTTGGTGAGGATTTGAGAGAGATTTGGAGCTGCCATTCTCAAGTTTGAGAGGAGATTTGCAACAAGGAGTTGCATAGAAGCTGCCATAGAGAGAGTTGCAAATGGAAGTTTTGCAACATGGAAAGCCTGCTCATCATCATGGAAGCTGAAAATGGAGATTTCAGCAAAAGTATGAAGACTATGGAGTCTTCAGTGTCATCAAGGAAGCTACCAAGGAGATTTGTCAAGGTATTTTGGTGATTTCTGCCTCATTAATTTTTGGTTTGAGCATGAGAGATTGCTCATGAGAAGGGTTGCTGATTTATGGGATGAGAGGGTCCCATGGTTCTTTGCACTTAGGCAAAGAGCATGAGAAGGTGCAAGCTTGCCCAAGAAAGGGATAAGCAGTCATGGGGCTGGTTAGAGCCCAAGTGGAGCTGATTGTGCTCACTGATTTTCTCATGAAAGATGAGCTGGTTGTGGATGCTATGGGAGCATTCATTTTTCTAGTTATGCACCTCTGGTTTCATTTGAGAGAGACCATGTGAGAAGTAGCCTTGAAGGTTCAACATGAAAATATAAGAGCATGCTACATACGGAGCTCATTTGAGAGCTCATCATAGCTATTTTAATGGCTATGGTTGAACCTCAAGATAGAGGTATGTGGAGGTAAGAAATTGCAGCAGAAGCTGCAAAGGAGCTTCTATCTACAAAAGAATAAGAAAAAATTGTGTGCTCAATTGGGAGCTCAATGAGGCCATATTGATGGTTGGCCAACCTCAACAAGAAGGCAAACACAATCACGAGTTAAATGCAATAGAGAGAGGCATACACATAGTCAACAACCATGAGAGGTCAAAACTTGCTATATGGCAGCAAAGCCATGAGAGCTTTACAAAAGCTTAACAAAGAGGAGACCAAGCAACGAGAGTTGCGTGCTTAGAGAAGAGAAGGGAAAACTCAAAGCAACGGCTAAAAGGAGAGCAAACAAGCAGTGACACAATAGTAAAACAATGTATCGAAGAGAGTAGTGCATCAAGAGACTATGAATCATAGAGCTTGAGGAAACACAATAGGTGAGCTTAAAAAAAAAAGGTTGATAATTAGTAGAGAATGGTGCCATGGAAGAGATGTGGCAAGCTCATTAGCAGGTTGTAGTAAAGCAAAGCCTTGAAAGGTAGTAGAACCAGTGAAGGGACGAGCATGTTGATGAGTGGCAAAAGCAAGCAAAGGAGCAACAGAGCTTCATAGCAGCTATGGACATGGGAGAGCCTATGGAATTTGGTGCAACGAAACGCACATGAAGAGGTTTGATAAGGGTAGCACAATAGCCAAATGAGCAGAAGGTCATGGAAATACAGTCACAGTAGAGAGCAAGGGTGTAAGAAGGTCGATTGGAGCAACACTTTCAAAGCCTAGCTATGGCAGGCTGGGAAGGTAGGTGCATAGGTCACTTGGAGAAGATGAAGACTTGATGAACATTGTGGGTCCTGCAATTGGCAGTCAGCATTGAAGAATTGCCGTGTGATGCCAACCACAAGGAAGACGACCAAATTTGCAGCTCTAACAAAAACTATGCCTTAGTCGACACATCCTTGGCTCATAGTAGGTGCCAGTGCAGAGAACCGGTGTGGTTGGTGGAGAATCACTAGTCTGTGGTTGGTGGAGAATCACTAGTCTGCAAGTCATCGGTGGAGCCTGCATGATTTCAAGAAATCATTTTTCAAAGTTAAAAAAAAATGAAAGATTCAATGTTTTTTTTAAGGTTTTAACCTTAGAACCATTTCACACCCCCCATATACATTGTCTATGACATTGTTCACACATAGCAATGTCATTGTTGCTAAAATCTTTGTAAAGCTAGAATTCACACAAACATGAAATGAGAAATGTTTTGTAATCACCCACATTGGTATGAGGGTTGCCTTGCTCGATCGAGCTCACCGAGAAGCTCGAAATGGTTGTCATGATGTGTGCATGAGCGATACACATGTGAGGTGGATGCGCATGGGTTGGCTCCCACCAGACTTCTATGTTCAAATTGGACTCAGTGGTTTTGCTGTGAGCGATTCAGCTCAAAATGGACTTAGTTTCTAAGATGGTAGACATGTGCACACATGTTTGTTTGATGGACACTCCAATGTATCATTGAGGGGGAGTGTTGAGAGGTAGCGATTGCAGTTGTGCAATGCTATACATTGATGGGTGAGTTATGGAACACCTCGATTAAGAGGGGGAGTTGTGGAACACCTCAATTAAGAGGGGGTGTTGAGAGATGTAATCGCGGTGTTGTGTGTGGGAAAGCACCCTAGAGGTGCAAGATATTGTGGCAAGATAAGAATGCCACGTAATATTGAGTGGTGTGTGAGCATTGACCAAAGAAGTGGAAAAGGGAGTGCCACATGGATGATGATGTGCAAAGTGGGATAAGGCTAGAAAGCCTATAATATCATTGTATGGTTCATTTGTAATATGCAATAGAATTGAGTGTTGAGTGTGCAATCTCTCTCTCTCTCTCCCTCTTATGGAGTTCTTAGTGTGGTTTAATCCACCTTAGTTATGTTTCTTAATCTATGTCTATCACCATGATCAATCCCATTTTAGGATTGTTTAATACATCCTTCCAATGAGATTACACTAGAGACTCAAATGGATGAGGACAACACCAAGTTTGTGGTCAAAATGCCATTGAACAAACTAGGACAATACTTTAAGAGTGATGAGACTAATGCAACCCTCTTTGTAATGGGAGTCACAGTTCGTGATTGAAAAGATGGATAAACCTTATCGTGAAGTGTCTGACATTGTTGTCAAGATGGTGGATAGAAAAAATGCCAAACCTATTGGAATGTTACGAGATCTTAGGATCAAGGTGTTGAAACATTGGGTGAAGCATACCTTCATCGTGATGGATTTCTCCAAACATCCTGACTCTTATGAGATGATCCTAGGAAGACCATTTATGCATGAGGTTTGGTAGAAAGTTGACTACCATGTTGCTAGAAGAGATATCAAGTCCTCTTAAATTAATGGTTGTTGTCCCTTGTTGGGTTGATTAGCTCTCTTATACGACCATGAAAGGTTAAAGAACAAGTCCATGGTTGGGAAAGGAACCATGTCTACTTGTAGTTTGATGATTCAATCCTTAAAGTAGACCTTGTGACTGGTCATATACATCCTATGGGTAGTGGTGGACTTTTGGGCAGTCAATCGGATACCGCCATCAATTCTGTTCCATTACAATATTACTTCACATGCAAGGACACTGATACAAGCCAGGGACCATCCCAATCAAAGGTCATAGATGAAGGTGATGATTTAAATTGGATTCAAGTGATGGCCACCATAGACACTTGGGGAAGGTAAGGATCAACATGGGTAATATTGGATGGCCATGAACTTCCCAAAGTTGTACCATTGCCAATGATGAATGCCATATACTCAAACAATGATCAAATTAGGAAGTATAGTGAGCTTAAATCCACATGGGAAGAAGACTCTAATTTGTACACTTATAACTCTTACACCTCTAGTGAGGAGTCTGGAAATGAGATGGAAATAGAACCAAAGCAAACACGGGTGAGTGAAACCGAACCAAGCAAAATTGAGATAAGTGGAATAGAAACAAAATCGGACGAAGGAGCTTCTCACCAAAGCAAAAGAACACTAAAGAAACAAAACAAACAAAAGTGTTATAAGATAAACATGCAAAGGAGGTTGCAAGAAAGAACATCACGTCCCAATGGCTATAGTATATTGGTGCTTAGACGTAGATAATTGGAGAGAAGAGTTACAAAAGTCATGTATTATGGACCACCCCCAAACTGATATAGCCCAGGTGTGGAAGTCCCTAGAAAAACCCAAACTTAGTTGTTTGGTTTGAAGAAACCAAAATAGTGTGTTAGGCCAAAAGAAATGAGAGACTGAGGCTAAGGCTATTAAAGTAGTTTAGAAAGAGAAAGAACAGGAAAGTGACTTATGCTCGGTACCAGAGCATAACAAATCATACACCATAGGGGATCGTAAGTTAGTGTTTGCCAATGTAAAATGAGGACCTATGAGTGAGGAGAGAGGAGTCTATGATGGACCTACTAAAATGAAGGAGGTAGACTAAGCTAAATCTGGTGAAGATTCTAAGCCAGTCTACATTGCTAATAAAGACCTCACCCCACGAAGGGAGAGGAGGTTGAGATCGTTGCTCTCCTCAAGGAGTTTAGGGATTTCTTTACGTGGACATACCATGATATGCAAGGAGTTCCCACAGAGATGTGGTATAACACACCATCCCCATGGTACTGAATGCTAAACTAGTCTAACATCGATCCTATATGATGAATCCTAGATACATAAGCATTGTGAAAGAAGAGATTGATAAGCTCATTGTACCCAATGCTTTGGTGAAGATGTTAGTGACCTAATCCTGTGTGCTGACATAAACAAGGTCAACGTCTCCTGCCAAAACCTTCTCTTCTGACAAAATGATGTGGACCTCTATATGCTTCATGCGAGCATGAAAAATTGGGTTCTTGGCCAACTATATACTGCTAATGTTGTCACAGAAAATGACAACTTGTCTATCCACCCCCACTAATAGACTCAAATCTGCAAGTAGCTTTCTCAAACCAAGCTACCTCACATGCTACCATAGCAGCACCTCTATACTCGGCCTCTGGTACTAGATATAGAGTAACCGTAGGCTTCTTCTTGTTACTCCAAGTCATAGCAGCACTCCCCAAAGAAAACATGAAGCCATTAGTAGATCTTCTATCTGAGATACTACCAGCCCAATCAGCATCTGTGTACCCATCCATGTACACATATCTATGTCCCAGTTTCATAAAATAGTCCACAATGCAAAGTAGACCTCACATACCTCAGTATGCGTCTCAATGCATCCAAATGCGGCTTTCGAAGCAACCTGCATAAACTGACTCACCAACCCAATAGCATAGCTCAAATCTAGCCTGGTGATCATCATGTAGATCAAGCTTCCTACTATGCACCTATACATAGTAGGGTCCTCCAAAATCTCTCCTGAATCTGCACTCAACTTGCCATTTTGATCCAATGGCACTGAGATAGGCTTACAGTCTGTCATACCATACTTGGACAACATGTCCAAGACATACTGTCTCTGCATTAATCCAATACCATGTGGTGACCTAATCACCTCAATGCCCAAGAAATATCTGAGCTTCCCTAGATCCTTTATCTCAAACTTTTGTCTAAGCAAGATCTTTACATCAAAGATCTCTGCATCATGGTCCCATGTAATGATCAGGTCATCTACATAGATGACAACAAGCACAACCCCTCTTATCACTGTGTCTCACATACAGCAAGAAATCTGCATTGGCTACATGAAAGCCAATAGTGACAAGATATTCAGAAATCTTGTCAGACCATGCTCTTGGTGCTTGTTTTAAGCCATACAAGGCTTTCTTCAACCTGCAAACATGCTGCTCGGGGTGACTCACATCCTCATAACCAGGTGGCTGTAACATATACACTTCTTCCTGCAAATCCCCATGCAAGAATGCATTCTTTACATCCATCTGATGTAAAGACCATTGCGTTGATGCAGCCACTACTATCACAACTCTCAGTGTTGCCATCTTGGCAACTGGGCTGAAAGTTTCCTCATATTCAATGCCATATGTCTGCGCATATCCTTTAGCTACTAATCTAGCCTTGTACCTGCTTATGCTTCCATCACTGTTATGTTTTACTTTGTACACCCACTTACATCCAATGGCTTTCTTGCCTTCAGACAATTGCACTAAATCCCAAGTCTCATTTCCATATAGTGCATCCATCTCCTCATCCATAGCTTTCTCCCAACACACATTTCCAATAGCCTCATCAATGCATGTGGGCTCTACAACCTATACAACTTTTACCATGTATGCATAGTGATGTGCCACATAACCATTGTGGGCTCTACAACCTATACAACTTTTACCATGTATGCATAGTGATGTGCCACATAACCATCATAGGCAAACCTCTGTAGCGTAGGATTCTTCACTCTCCCAGATCTTTGTAGCTTTGCATTCATGGCTTCCATAGTCTTCTTTACACCAGGTGTTCTCATAGCTGGTATCCTAAGATCCTTATCAAGGCTCATCTCTGAGCCACTAGACTCTCCATCAACATGAGAATGCCCTGCAGAAATGTCAAGCATACTAAGGGTCTCAACCACTTTCTCTTTGCCTTTATGTGATGTACTAATCACATTTGCAGGACTGGTATTATGACGCAGCCTGCCACTCCATGGTCTATTAAATAATTGAACCACTAGATGAGGACTCTCCTGGTCCACTCAAAGACCGTGATTGTTGACTTGCATTCTGTGCAACCACATTTCCACTCACATCAGCTCCAACAGCTTCTTTTTCAACAGCATACCAGCTCCTCATCTCATAAAAAACAACATCCCTGCTTACCCTCAACTCACGTGTAGCAGGGTTATAACACCTGTATCCCTTTTGCTCAAGGGAATACCCAATAAACACATATTTTTCAGCTTTTGGATCCAGCTTAGTTCTCAGCTCATCTGGCACATGCACATATGCAATGCATCCAAAGACTTTCAGATGAGACAAATCAGGTTTTCTGCCAGTAAACCTCTCCTCTGGAGTTACATCATGTATGGCTGCAATTGGAGTCCTGTTCATGATGTAAACTGCTGTAAAAACAGTCTCAGCCCAATAGCTATGCGGCATATTCTTCTCTCCCATCAATGCTCACGTAATCTCAGCAATGTGCTTGTTTTTCCACTTAGCAACTCCATTTTGCTACGGAGTGTATCTGCATGTAAACTATCTCTGAATACTATTCTTCTTCAAAAATTCAAAGAACTCATTAGAGAAGTACTCTCCCCCTTCATCGACCTTAGGCACTTTGAAAAGATGCAGGGGGGAAGAGAGCTTGAGCTCTTGCAAGCACACACACACACTCACAAAACCCTAATAGAGAACACACAAGGTGAGAGGCTGAAAATCTTCTTCTTCTCTACTCAACACTCAACACACCATATACAAGATAAGAGTACACTCAATATGAAAGGTACTCAACCAATACATACACGGGTTCTCTATAGTGTGAACCCGACTAAATGAGCTGGCGCTATAACTATGCCAGTCTCTAGAATGGCTGTCACACAGCCTGTCATCCCACTGGCCGCATATCACCCAAGATCTCACCAACCATGCCAGTGGTGTAAGTGCGGGGCCTATCCCCCAGGCGGGTCATCAGTGTCCACCGCCTCACTAGAGCTCGATATCTCAACACTCCCCCTCGAGCTCAACTCCATCTCATGTACACCAAGCGAAGTCCTGAATCTGCGGAGCTTCTCTGTACCCAATGCTTTGGTGAAGATGTCAGCTACCTGATCCTCTGTGCTGACATAAACAAGGTCAAGGTCTCCTGCCAAGACCTTCTCTCTGACGAAGTGGTAGTGGACCTCTATGTGCTTCGTACGAGCATGAAAGACTGGGTTCCTGGCCAACTGTATACTGCTAATGTTGTCACAAAAAATGACAACTTGTCTATCCACTGATAGACCCAAATCTGCAAGTAGCTTTCTCAACCAAGCTACCTCACATGCTGCCATAGCAGCTCCTCTGTACTCGGCCTCTGTACTCGATAGAGCAACCGTAGGCTGCTTCTTGCTGCTCCAAGTCACAGCAGCACTCCCCAAAGAAAACATGAATCCACTGGTAGATCTTCTATCTGAGATACTACCAGCCCAATCAGCATCTGTGTACCCATGTACACATATCTCTGTCCCAGTCTCATAGAATAGTCCACAATGCAAAGTAGACCTCACATACCTCAGTATGCGTCTGACTGCATCCAAATGCGGTTTCCGTGGAACCTGCATAAACTGACTCACCAACCCAACAGCATAGCTCAAATATGGTCTGGTGATCGTCATGTAGATCAAACTTCCTACTATGCTCCTGTACATAGTAGGATCCTCCAAGATCTCTCCTGAATCTGCACTCAACTTGCCATTCTGATCCAATGGCACAGAAATAGGCTTACAGCCTGTCATACCATACTTGGACAACATGTCCAAGCCATACTGTCTCTGCAGTAATCCAATACCATGTGGTGACCTAATCACCTCAATGCCCAAGAAATATCTGAGCTCCCCCAAATCCTTCATCTCGAACTTCTGTCTAAGCAAGATCTTTACATCAAAGATCTCTGCATCATGGTCCCCCGTAATGATCAAGTCATCTACATAGATGACAACAAGCACAACCCCTCTATCACCATGTCTCACGTACAATGAGAAATCTGCATTGGCTACATGAAAGCCAATAGTGACAAGATATTCAGAAATCTTGTCAGACCATGCTCTTGGTGCTTGCTTTAAGCCATACAAGGCTTTCTTCAACCTGCAAACATGCTCGGGGTGACCCACATCCTCATAACCAGGTGGCTGCAACATATACACCTCTTCTTGCAAATCCCCATGCAAGAATGCATTCTTTACATCCATTTGATGTAAAGACCATTGCTTTGACGCAGCCACTGCTATCACAACTCTCACCGTTGCCATCTTGGCAACTGGGCTGAAAGTTTCCTCATAATCAATCCCATATGTCTGCGCATATCCTTTGGCTACCAATCTAGCCTTGTACCTGTTTATGCTTCCATCACTGTTATGTTTAACTTTGTACACCCACTTGCATCCAATGGCTTTCTTGCCTTCAGGCAATTGCACTAAATCCCAAGTTTCATTTCCATATAGTGCATCCATCTCCTCATCCATAGCTTTCTCCCAACACACATTTCCAACAGCCTCATCAATGCATGTGGGCTCTACAACCTGCACAACTTTTGCCATATATGCATAATGATGTGCCACATAACCATCATATGTAAATCTCTGCACAGGGTTCTTCACTCTCCCTGATCTTCGCAGCTTCTCATTCATGGCTTCCATAGCCTTCTTTACACCAGGTGTTCTCATAGCTGGGATCCCAAGCTCCTCATCAAGACTCATATCTGAGCCACTAGACTCTCCATCAACATGAGAATGCCCTGCAGAAATGTCAGGCATACCAAGGGGCTCAACCACTTTCTCTTTTCCTTTACGTGATGTACTAATCACATTTGCAGGGCTGGTATTATGACGCAGCCTGCCACTCCATGGTCTATCAATAGACCCACTAGATGAGGACTCTCCTGGTCCACTCAAAGACTGTGATTGCTGACCTGCATTCTGTGCAACCACACTTCCACTCACATCAGCCCCAATAGCTTCTTTTTCAGCAGCATACCAACTGCTCATCTCATCAAAGACAACATCCCTGCTTACCCTCAACTCACGTGTAGCAGGGTTATAACACCTGTATCCCTTTTGCTCAAGGGAATATCCAATAAACACACATTTTTCAGCTTTCGGATCCAGCTTAGTTCTCAGCTCATCTGGCACATGCACATATGCAATGCATCCAAAAACTTTCAGATGAGACAAATCTGGTTTTCTGCCAGTAAACTTCTCCTCTGGAGTTACATCATGTATGGCTGCAGTTGGAGTCCTGTTCATGATGTATACTGCTGTAGAAACAGCCTCAGCCCAATAGCAATGCGGCATATTCTTCTCTTCCATCAATGCTCGCGCAATCTCAGCAATGTGCGTGTTTTTTCGCTCAGCAACTCCATTTTGCTGCGGAGTATATCTGCATGTGAACTGTCTCCGAATACCATTCTTCTTCAAAAATTCAGAGAACTCATTGGAGAAGTATTCTCCCCCTCCATCTGACCTTAGGCACTTGACATATTTTCCTGTTTGCTTTTCAACCAAAACTCTGAAATTCTGAAAGTGAGTGAAAACCTCACTCTTCTCCTTCATGAAATATACCCACACTTTCCTTGTGTGGTCATCAATGAAAGTGACATAGTACCTGCAGCCTCCCATAGACACGGTCTTCGTAGGACCCCATACATCTGAATGCACAACATCTAGTGCATTTCTGCTCACATATCTGTTACGTGGAAACACATGCTTTGTTTGCTTCCCAAATTGGCATGCTTCACATATTTTCTGCATACCTTCCACTTTAAATTTTGGCAGCCCTGTCACAATTCCTTTTGTCTGCATAGACTTCAATCTCTGCACATTTACATGTCCAATTCTTTTATGCCATATGTCTGTGTCTGCAACAACTCCTGAACCATTTGCAAACATCGCAGTACTCATTTCAGGCATGTCTACATCCAACGTAAACATTCTGCCCACTCTGTTGCCTTTTGCAACCAACCTGCACTTGTCTTTTAAATCTTCAACATAACACCCATCAGGGTTAAACCGAACCTGCAAACCCTGCTCAATCATCTGGCCAACTGAAACCAGATTCTTTGTTATGTTCGGTACATGAAGTACATCTGCAAGGTACTTCACTTTGCCATCCTGCATAGATAATGGCACATCTCCAACGTGGGCAATTGGATGAGCAGTGTCATCCCCTGTTTCCACAAAACCTGGCCTTTCCGGGTTCTTCATCTCCTTGAACCACTCCCCATGACTCGTCATGTGGTTCGAAGCGCCTGAGTCCACATACCATACATTATCTTTTTGTGCTGCATCAACATTTTCAGACATGGCATTTACAACATGCTGCATAACAAACAACCTTTCATTGTCCTCATTATTTCTGCTTGAGGATGCATAGTTGTTTTGCTGCACTTTCCCATTTTGCATGTCAGCCTGCTTCTTATAACATTCTGACTGCACATGTCCTGGCTTACCACAATAGTAGCATTCACGTGCATCATTATATTGCCTTTGCCAATTTCCACGGCCTCTTTGACTCCCCCTGCCTCTGAATCTGCCTCTTCCACCTGTGTGTTGTTGTTGTTGTTGATTCTGGGACTGTTGTTGTTGTTGCTGCTGCTGCTGGCCATAATTCTGATTACCTGTTCGGCCACCTCCTTGACCGCGTCCACGGCCTCCTCTACCTCGTCCTCTTCCTGAACTCGTGTAGAAGGCCTGTTGCTCTGAACTGTTTTTGCTTTGTGAAGACTGTTGGTCTTCACCCAAGTTCTTCTCTTCGATAATCAGCATAGACACCAAATCTGTAAAGTTGGGAATGTTTTCCCGAGTCTGGATAGACGTCTTAAACGCCTTGTATTGTGGCCCGAGACCACGTAGACAGACTTCCACCTTGTCATCATCATCTACTGATACACCAATAGATGCAAGGGATTCCACAATGCCCTTTATCTTCAACGCATAGTCATTCACAGACATGCTCTTTTTCTCGACAGTATGAAGTTCATTCTTCAACTGTATCTTACGTGCCTTGGTATTTGTTTCATAAAGCTTTACCAAAGTGTCCCACGCCTCCTTGGGGGACTTGGCATCCTGAATGTGCCCAATCATGGTGTCCTGTATACTAATGGAAAGCCAATACATTACTTTCCTGGCTCCTTGGTTCCAGTCTTTAAACTCTTTCACATCTGCAGCAGTCGGATTTATATCCGGTATCTCCGGTGCCTCTTCATGCTCACCTTCAATGTAGTCCCAATAGCCTTTTCCCATCAGGAAATTAGTCAGCCTGAACCTCCAAGCATGGAAGTTATTCTTGTCCAGCTTCTCAGCCACAATCTGTGTTATGCCATCATTAGACATCTTGCCAAACACACAATTTTATCAGAAACTGCACTCTGGTTTTTTCTGCACAAATGCTGTATTTTCTGCACAGCGGTACTGTAGTACTCTCAAATGTCACAACCAGTGACTTCAATGCACATACATACACCCAATGGCAACTGTAGACCTCTTTGCAGCACCCACAGTGTCTGCACAGTCAATCTGTCTTCCTGCAGTTCTTAAAACAGAGTTCTGCAGAGAATCGGTGACTTACCCGCAGTGCTCGAAATCGCCTGCTTTCTGAAAAACGGAGGTCCAGACGCGCCCGAAACGCGTTTTCGGCCCGAAAATTCAGTCCAAAGGACTCTATAGTTGCCCTGTAGCTTCACTCCCGCGAAGAAAGCTCCTCAATCGGAGATCGTTTGCCGGTGCCTCCCGTAGAGCTCCCGACAAGGGTGTAGTCACCAACACAATAGGGAAGAGTAGTTGTAGCTCTTACCCTCGTACCGCTTCTTGTGGTTCTCTTGCTTACAGCTCAGCCCTTAGCACGAACCAGGCTCTGATACCATGAAAAGATGCAGGGGGGAAGAGAGCTTGAGCTCTTGCAAGCACACACACACACTCACAAAACCCTAATAGAGAACACACAAGGTGAGAGGCTGAAAATCTTCTTCTTCTCTACTCAACACTCAACACACCATATACAAGATAAGAGTACACACAATATGAAAGGTACTCAACCAATACATACACGGGTTCTCTATAGTGTGAACCCGACTAAATGAGCTGGCGCTATAACTATGCCAGTCTCTAGAATGGCTGTCACACAGCCTGTCATCCCACTGGCCGCATATCACCCAAGATCTCACCAACCATGCCAGTGGTGTAAGTGCGGGGCCTATCCCCCAGGCGGGTCATCAGTGTCCACCGCCTCACTAGAGCTCGATATCTCAACACACTTTACATGTTTCCCTGTTTGCTTTTCAACCATAACTATGAAATTCTGAAAATGAGTGAACACCTCACTCTTCTCCTTCATGAAGTATACCCACACTTTCCTTGTGTGGTCATCAATAAATGTCACATAATACTTGCAGCCTCCCATAGACATGGTCTTCATAGGACCCCATACATCTGAATGCACAACATCTAGTGCATTTCTGCTCACATTTCTATCACGTGGAAATACATGCTTTGTTTGCTTTCCAAATTAGCATGCTTCACATATTTTCTGCATACCTTCAACTTTAAACTTTGACAGCCTTGTCACAATTCCTTTAGTCTGCATAGACTTCATTCTCTGTACATTCACATGTCCAATTCTATTATGCCAAATGTTTGTGTTTGCAACAATTCCTGAACCATTTGCAAACATCGCAGCACTCACTTCAGGCATGTTTACATTCAATGTAAACATTCTACCAATTGCTCCAATTAAGGTTCCTATGGACCAATAAGATTAATCCAAATGTAGGGAGGAGATAAATTGAAGAATAAAAGAAAATCTCCCAAAAATGAGTAATGCTCACATAAGATGAAGAGTTGACTAAGGACAAGGTTTATTAGTTAAAAAAGAAGAGATATTTAGAGAAAATGATGCATTTTTGACACCTCAGTGTGGGGATCTCCCCTCATGAAGGAGATGCCTATTTCACATGTGTGGAGGAGTTTTAAACTCATAAATAATGAGATATTTTCATCTCTCCTCTCTCCTATTTCAACTAGATCCAAAAAGTGAGCTAAACTGACCCAAAATTGGTCAAAAATTGACTAAACTGATCTGAAAAATTCTAGGATCAGTTTGCTTGGTTAGAGGCTCATTTTTCCTATAAATAGAATCCTCCCCCTTTGTAAAAGGTTAATAGTGTTTATGCACTGTTACTCTATTTCTACCTAGAGCCAATTACATTGAATTCACTTGATAATTCAATTGTTTTTTACTAAATCCTCTCCAATGAAATTGGTGGCCACTCTTGATCCAAACAAGAGTAGAACCCTCAATCTCTCAAGTCAAAGGAAAGCTTACAAAACTCCATATAAGTTAAAATTTCTACTTTTTAATTTCAAATCTATGGTTTTTTGATTTCCTTGTTTTTTTAATAGTTGATTAAAGTGAATCCTGATGTTATGCCTTGATGAAAAGGCTACCCCCTTCTCTTCCTTAAGAATTCAGCCTTTCTTTATCTTAAAATGAGTAACAAATAAATTGATTAAACTTTTTTTATTGTTTACTCACTAGAAAGTGAAAATTGAGTAGATTAGAGTACTTTACTTCAAATTGGGGTTAATTTTAAATTAAAAATAAAATGTTAAAATTTGAGAAATGGTCGGCCATACAAAGGAGGTTACGGTAAAATTTTCTTAAATTTTGTGAAAAATAAAGTTTATTTTTATATTATTCTAAAAGCGTAATTTCCACCATTTGTGCATTCTAAAAGAAATATTTTTATTTACTCCATGTACATATTTACCTATGAATATGCATGGATATCATTGATATTAATTATTGAAATTAATTTCTATGCATAGAAAGATGCATATTGGAAATGTTTTTATTATAAAAGTGTTGTTTTCATTGAATTTAAATTCTATGCATGGAAAGACGTATATTGGAAATCTTTTTATTATAAAAGTGTTGTTTTCATTGAATTTAAATTCTGCATAGAAAGATGCATATTGGATTTTTTTAAAATAAAAGTGTTGCTTTCATTGAATTTAATTTCTATGCATAGAAAGATGCATAATGGAAATTTTTATTATAAAAGTATTGTTTTCATTAAAATTGATTTTATGCATAGAAAGATGCATAAAGGATTTATTTTTATTTCAAAAGTGTTACTTTCATTAAAATTGATTTTATGCATAGAAACATGCATAAAAGATTTATTTTTATTTCAAAAGTGTTATTTTCATTAAAATTGATTTTATGCATAGAAGGATGTATAAAGGATTTATTTTTATTTCAAAAGTGTTATTTTCATTAAAAATGGATTTTATGCATAGAAAGATGCATAAAAAATTTATTTTTATTTCAAAAGTGTTACTTTCATTAAAATTGATTTTAAGCATAGAAAGATGCATAAAAGATTTATTTTTATTTCAAGAGTGTTATTTTCATTAAAATTGATTTTAAGCATAGAAAGATGCATAAAAGATTTATTTTTATTTCAAGAGTGTTATTTTCATTAAAATTGGTTTTATGCATAGAAGGATGCATAAAGGATTTATTTTTATTTTCAAAGTGTTATTTTTATTAAAATTGATTTTATGCATAGAAAGATGCATAAAGGATTTATTTTTATTTTAAAAGTGTTACTTTCATTAAAATTGGTTTTATGCATAGAAAGATGCATAAAAGATTTATTTTTTTTCAAAAGTGTTACTTTCATTAAATTTGGTTTTATGCATAGAAAGATGCATAAAAGATTTATTTTTTTTCAAAAGTGTTACTTTCATTAAAATTGATTTTATGCATAGAAAGATGCATAAAGGATTTTTTTTTCAAAAGTGTTATTTTTATGCATTCATTACTTGCGATAGTAATGCATTCATTAATATAATGGCCTTACTTGCGATAGTAGTTGTATTTGCCTTTCTTCTTAGGCTTATCACCCCCCTTCTCAATATCCTTTCTAGAAGACTGGGCTGGTTTTGCCTTTGGCTTATAGCTTCCCTAAGAAAAGGCTTTGTCTTTACCTTTTTGACTGGTAGCAAATTCATGATCTCCCACATTTAGTCTTATCAAGATTGCTCTTCTTGTAAGAGCACTACAACCAACTCATCAAAAGTAAGAGCATTGTGGTTACCCTTCATCATGAGTCAAAGTGTAGATGCAAAACTGTGATACAAATCTGGTAGAGCTATGAGAATAGTAGACACTAAAGAACTTGCCGGATATGCCTCATCAATACATGTAAGTTGCTCCTCGAGATCTTTAATCCTTGTGAGAAACTCATCCACCATTAAATCTCCTTCATTTATATGCTTGGACTCTAATTGCTTGGGCAAGTAAGCCCCTTGCCTCGTTACACACCTAGTAAAGCACAATAAGCACATCGTAAACATGCTTCCCAGTTTTCACTCTCCAAGATGGCTTGAATGCCTTTTTTTGACTAGTTTAGCTAGTACTTCTAGCTGTAAGATGTCATAAAAGTATGTAGAAGTATAGAGGAGTATTTTAAAAGCTAATGATGAGCTTCTACTAGGCGTAGAGTGAAAATGAGAGAGAGGACCTCTTTAAATAGGTAAGGGCTCTTCATATGCATGGAATTTCACCTAAATTGGCATGTATGAGTCTAAGCCACTATGCACATCACTTTAGATGAGAAACTCGAGGAAAAAGGGGCTAGACTAAGGCTTACTAAAAACAAGATTCCACCATGCACTAATGCAACTAGAGTTAAGGGAGATGGATACCACTCATGGGTGGAGAACCAAACTTGATCCAGCCATATGCGAGATCAGGTATGGTGGATAACCATACCCGCATGCAGATCATGAACCTGATCATGGTACTACTCACATCAACCAACTGAAGGAGCAATTATGAGGCCTTTAGCCTCAATTTTCTTTTATTCAACATGA